>NW_012143856.1:3038484-3060308 GCF_000956105.1 Propithecus coquereli | reverse complement strand
TGTATTTTTTTTAATAGAGACGGGGTCTCGCTCTTGCTCAGGCTGGTTTCGAACTCCTGAGCTCAAACAATCCGCCCACCTTGGCCTCCCAAAGTGCTAGGATTACAGGCGTGAGCCACCGTGCCCGGCCTGGTTAAGCTCTTTTATTATCTCCATTTACAAGTGAGATTACTGAGGCCTAGAGGAATTGAGTCATTTGCCCAAGACCACGCAGATACTAATCAGCAGAAACAGAACCTGATTCCAGAACTGTGCTGCCAAAATTTGAGCTCTTAACCTGTGATCTCCACTGCCTGTAAGCATCAAAGCATATATATTGTTATCATTAATGTATACTTCAGAGTGAGCCACTGTACCAGACCCCTTCCAGTGTGGCTAGTAGGAAATGTAAGTTTCTATATGGGAAAGGCAGAAGAGGTTGAAAAGAAAGTAGATACCTGATAATGGGTTACAAAAATCATCGATGGGTTATGAGATGGGTATGTTACATGGTTTGGTGTTGGGCTACTTTAATATGATTTTTTTGTTTCCTTTTACCAAAATAAGCCATGTTCACTATCAATTAGGAAATTCCAACATTCAGATAGAGTTATAAACATTTAATGTGTATCCTTCTAGACTTAAATTTTATTTTTCTTTTCTTTTTTTTTTTTTTAAGAGACATGGTCTTACCCTGCAGCCCAGGCTGGAGTGCAGTGGTATGTTCACAGCTCACTGCAACCTAAAACTCACAGGCTCAAGCAATCTTCCTACCTCAGCCTCCTAAGTAGCTAGGACTACAGGTGTACACCACCACACCAGGATAATTTTTAAACCTTTTTTGTAGAGAGAGGGTCTCTCTATGTTGCCCAGGCTGGTCTCAAACTCCTGGCTTCAAGCAGTCCTCCCACCTCAGCCCCACAAAGTTTTGGGCTTACAGGTGCATATCACCACACCTGACCTTAAGTATATGTTTTTTATAAAAATAAGATAATAGAGTTTTTATACTCTCTACCCTCCCATTTCTACTATTATAAAATCTTTACATCTCAATAAATATTCATAATATTCTGTTGTTTGGATGAATCATAATTTACTTAATCTTACCCTATTGTTGGACAGTTATTTTCATTATTTTTTTCTGTTAAAATGGTATTATGATAAACATTCTCATAGCTAAATTTTTTTACATATCTGTGTATATTTCTTTAGGATTTCTTTGGTCTTAAAATTATAAGAAAAATTTTGTTTCCTTTTTTGCTGTTTACTTTTGTATTATGTAATTGTGTGGTAGGTTTTTTTGTAGAATGCAATTAGTTCAAAGTAGTTTTGTAGCATGAAAATACTCCTCTGAAGAATTTCTTGTCCTGTGCCTATTTTACTGCCATCCCAGCATGGAGAGAAAGGGTGCAGAAAGAAGAATCAGTACTCTGTGTGGATACACTGTATCTCTTCACACTTTTGGGTGAATTAGTCCTGCATTCAGGAATCTCTGTAAGCATTCTAATCATGAAACACACTGATTCATTAAAGGAAGTTGATGTTTATATAGTTATGCAACCCTATTGGAAAATGTCTTAAATATTTTTAGATCTAAACTTCTCTATCTTCCATTTATTCATTTACTTTGTTATTAACCCTGTTTTTTTCTTTTTTATCCAATAAATGTTTTAATGTAACTACATCTGTACTGAATTGCATCTTTTAAACTGTATATCCACACCTGTTCTAGCATCTGATGTATAAAAATCTCCAAATGTTATTTCAGTCCCTTCTGGCATAATGCAGAAAGTGTTAAATGTACTTCAAGAATACTTGTTTCAAAATAGATGTGAATCAAACCTCTGAAATATAAACACTAAGATGAAAGAATTCTCTAAGTGGCTATATCACCATCTGAGCTTTGTAAAGTGTTTGCTAAAGTTAAAATATGTTAATTTGAAATTGACATAGTCAGATACTCAATAAAGAACTGTTATTGGTGTATTTTTTACATGTGCAAAGTTTTCTTCTGTGGGAAGGCTTATTATAATAGTTTTAAATGAGATATTAGTTTTGTATAGGGTGAAGATCTCATTAAACTTTTATATGACAATATAGATGTTAAATTATATCTAAAGCAGTAGACTGATTTTGTTCATTCAGATCAGTTATATCTGATAAGAAATCTCACAGTTTCAACCACATAACTAACATCTAATTAAATAATTTAAAATGGTAAAAAAATAAAACAGACTTTAGTTTAAAGGAGTTATTGATTTGTTATTTAAAACATTAATTTATCATTCACCAAGACCAAATGAGGCACTTGACTGTAATTTATTTAAGAACAAGGGAATATACCTTGTTGACGTTTATATACTGACTATAACTAGCATGGAACCTAGCTATAACTAGGGTAGGTTCTCAATAAGTGTCTATTGATATAAAATAACATATTTATAAGAAAATTGCATTTTAACACTAAGATACATGCCAGATAATGTCAGTGAAAACTGCACAACTATTTCCATTCTGCGTATTATATTTTAATCTCAGGTACTTAATTTTAAACATATTTGCTGGCATTCTTACTTCTAAAGGCTGCAAAGTTTTTTTCATTCTTTCAATGATTATTTTTAAAGCAACTCTCATGTCTCAGGCACTATGAATATAACAGATAAGGTTCCTGCTCTCATAGAACTTACATACTAGTAAGTTTATACTGTAAAGATTTAATGAGTGGAAAGCACTTAGGATGTAGTGCCTAGCACATAGTAAGTACCCATATTTATTAGCTGTGATGATGGTGATGGAAGACACCCACATACAGATGCTCTTCAAAACCATGAAACTAAATGAGATCGCCTTGGGAGATAATGCAGGTAGAGAAAAAGGCTAAGATATTAATAGAAAAAATTAGCTGGGCAAGGTGGTGTGCACCTGTAGTCCCAAGTACTTGTGAGGCTGAGGCAGGAGAATCACTTGAGCCCAGGAGTTTGAGGTTGCTGTGAGCTAGGATGAAGCCACTGCACTCTAGCCGGAACGACAGAGCAAGACTCTATCTCAAATAAAAAAAAAAAAAGAGAGAGAGAGAGAATGGCTAAGGACTGAGCCTTGGTGCTTAGAGTAGATCTTACTCTACTTAGAGTAGCTCTAAGAATCAGAATCATCAATTGACACTGAGAAGCAATAGTCAGAGTATTGCCAAGAAGGAGAAAACAACCGCATCAAATGCTGCGTAAAGTTTGAATTTGATAAAAACAGAGAATTAAATTTTGGAGTCGCCAATATAGCAGGTCATTTGTGACCTTGAAAAGAGCTGTTTCTATGGAGAAGTGAAGAAGAGAGCTAGATTGGAGTTGATAGAAAAGAGACTGGGGAAAAGTCAAATCATGAAAAGAGAATCATGAATGGCTAAGAAATATAAAGTGAAATGCTCAGCTTCAGTAGTAAGCAGAGAACTGTAAATTAAACCCACAGTAAGACACTCCTTTATACTCTTTAAATTGGCAAAAATTAGAAAAATAGCTATTTCTAATGAGTATTAGGAAAGCAGGAAGCTGCATTCAGTGAGATGGGAGTGTAAGCTAGTGCCTCCATTCTGCGAACCATTTGGCAGCATTTATGTGTATGCTGTGACCTCATACTTACAACTAATATTATTCTGGAGACATACTTCAGATAAGCTCTCCCATAAAGTATACAAGAAGATGCATAAAAAACTTTTGTTTCAGGATTATTTGTGGGGACAGAAAGTTTCGGGTAACATAGGTTCCATCGCTATAGGACTGGGTAAATAAAATATGGTATGTACATGTGATGAAATATATAGCAGTCAGAAAAGAATGAATCGTATCTGCATATAGTTGCATGGATAGGTCTCAAAAACACACTGTTAACTGAAAAAACGTGAGAGTTAAAATGAAATTTGTAGCTTAACATGATTTGTGCAATTTTTTTAAATACCTGCAAAAAGTACAATTTTTTTCACACATAAGATGCAGGTCAGAAGGCATACATTAAATTTGCAAGTGTGGATGCCATCTAGAACAGATCATTCCCAAATGCAAATGAACATGTCCCAATATCATATGTTTTAATCGCAAAACAAAGCAAACATCCCCCTCCAGCTACAATTGAATTTCTCTACTCCTTGTTCTTTGATTGCTGTTTGAAATTCATCTCCTCCCTCCACCCACATCCCTCAACAGGTTTTCTTCCCCTTTTTGGTTTTCTTTTGTACCTTGGACACACAGAACAGAGTTGATTAGACTCCTTAGTACAGAATATGCTATCATCCTTGACCTGTGCAAGGAAGGTCCCTGCTAAATAATATATCTATAAATTTTTTCTAACACAGAAAAATACAGAGAATAATATAACAAATGGATGTGAACCCATCATCCATATATACCAAGCTTTAACATTTTGCCATAGTTGCTCTATAGATTGTTAAAGAAAAAAAAAAACAAACAGTTAAAACTCCTGTTTTTACTCTTCTCTGTACAAAGATAATCACTGGTAACACAAGGCCCAAGTTCAAGAACAAAGTCCTCAAGGTCAGAAGTGATGAGATTCGAAGCAGCAGTGGAGGAGTGGCCCTAACACCACCCCGATAGCATGGATGCAGTGCTCCCAGTGCACCTGCCACTGTTCTTCTTCTCCACATAGACTGAGTAATTTAACTCTCAGAACCATCCTATGCAACAGTGATCATTTTACAGATGAGAAAACTGGAGTGCCTAAAGTCATACAGTTAGAAGGAGGCAGACCCAGGATTTGAAATTAGGTATCGGACTTTAGAGCTCAGCCTGATACCTCTATGCAATCCTATCTTAGACAGTTTGTTAAAAGTGTGGAGATTTTGTTTTTCCTTGTTATCAATGATCTCTACCATTTAAAAAAATATATATAGCTTTCAATTTCTCATTAAGTATAAATTTCCTCTGATCTCTGAGTGCCAATTCTTCTGCCTGCTTGTTCATCCACTCTGCTGCTTTAACCTGGAATCATTCTTCTCCATGTAGTACTACTTTGAACCAGTTCTTAAAATTTTTGGTGTTTTCTTTATCCAGGAAGTTTTATGCTTGAAATATCTTTCCACTATAAAGCTTTTATTTATTATTTTCTAAAACATTGTACTAACTTACTATGTGCTCCAAGTGACTATAAAGTTTTGTATCATCCTATAAAATAGCTAACTATGAATACCTTTTTATATTTGTAATTTCTAGAAACCTTTCAGAATAGCAAGATTCTCTTAAATGTCTAATTACCCCAGATCTGATGCCTGTGTAATGCTATCTAGCAAGCAGCTGGCTTCGGATGAAGAGAGGCTAAGAGCTCTTTTTTGTCTTGTTCATTTAAAATCATTTGCTTCTTATTTAATATCTGCAAAGAACACTGTCACATAGTAGAATTTGCTGTTGTAAATTTTGGGTTGTTTCCATGGGTTCCGCCTTACATCTGCATGGTGTTTAAAGCCAATGCTTTCTTTCTTTTTGTAGGCATTTAGGGCCTTGTGCCTCATAATCCAATGTCATGCTGAATAACAGAAAATTGAAGTTGAATTTATTTAACTATAGAGAAGGACTGCACAGAACAATACACTTATTTAAGAACTCGGTGCCTCAAAAACTGAAGGAGCTATTTTGTGCAGGTGGCTTAATCTCTTTGCTGCTTATCCTAACTATATTCCTTTATTTATTAAGGACAGGAACTGGGCACTCTGCTTCTGAATACAAAAGGACCCTCCTAGTCTACCAGAACCTATAATAAATGAGTAGGATGCTTATACTTCATTCAGAACAGCAAAGATATATCCTATCCTTTTAAAAAATAACTCTTAGCACTTCTTTTTTTTTTTATTTCAGCATATTATGGGGGTACAGATGTTTAGGTTACGTATGTTGCCCTTGCCCCCCCTGCCCCCCTCCCCCCCTAAGTCCAAATTTCAAATATGTCAATCCTTCGGGTGGGCTTAGCACTTCTTGATCAGAGAAAATATGACTAAAGTTTTTTTTTTAAAAAGACATTAAAATATATTAATCACTCCTGATTATATGCTGGTGGTCTTTCTACGTTATGAATTATTTATAATGAATCTTTTTTCAAGTCTATGTGATATTTCCTCTGTTTATGTAAAAATTTTTTTGTCGATATTACTTGTATTTTCTGTTTCTGTTTACTTCATAAGACAGTCTTCAGGGATCCCTGTTTTTTAGAGTAAACATTTATTTACTTTCCCAATTTTACTCAGAGATACTATAAAACATATAGCAAATAATCTTGGAGGAAGTAGCTTCTCTACTGACTGAATTAAAAACTAAGCTACCTATGTTTATGTTGAAAGAGGGAGAAAGGGGAGATTTAGGTGGATAGAGAGAGAGAATAATACTAGAAAGTGGAATAGCGTTTTCTTTCTTCTTGAATTCAGTCATGATTGTATAGTTGATTTTACTTTAAGCGTGGTAAATTCTGGAACTATGATGCACATACGTATTCAAATGTAAGCTTAAGAATAATTTTCAGTGCAATAAAAATGGGCTATGAATTAGCTGCCATTTTTACTGTCTGTTATTCTACTAATTCTCAGGTAATTGAGAATTAATTGAATAAAATTCACATATCAAGTACCAGTTCTTTGGAGTCTATTTTTAAGATAATAATTCTTCCTTTTAACTATAGCTACATTTAGAAGTAATAACATAAAATTTACCATATAGGCTCAGACCCATGCTTCATCTAGTTAAGGATTATATCCTGACAAAAGCACCAACGGATATTTTATGTAAGGCATAATTGTTCTCTCTGATGTCAGTCTCATAAATTCAGTCACAATGATGACATATTTGTTTTAATATCTTTCATCAATTAGATTAATTTTTAAACTTTCAAAAATTAAAATCTTTTGAAGTTTGAAATTATACCAGTTTACTACATATTTCATGTAAAATAATACTTTTCATTTGTCTTAAATATATCTCTTTAAAGATTCTAGGAATATGGTAACAGATTTGTAGTCCTGCTAACCAGACTTTTATGGACAAATATTGTATTCCCTTGCAGTTTTTATATTTTAAGGGTCAATGTGTGAGAGAGAAGGGCTTTGGCATCAGGCAGACCTGAATTTAAATCACAGGATCATTTTTCAATAGCTTTGATAATTTAATTACTCTGATCTTTAGAGTCTTCACCTGTAAAAATAAAACGTGTACCTGTTTTCTGTGGTAGCTGTGATTACAAACGAAATGATATAGGAGAAAGCACTCTGCACAGTGCCTGGTCATAGACCCACCATGGACAAGCATCAACTTCCTTCCCTCCTCATTCTTGAGAGTATGTGTTGAAATCTTTTGGCTGTGCCCGTGTAAATAGAACTCCTCTGCAAGCCCAATTGAGCTTAGTAACAAAGCAACACATAGAACATTCATAAGAGAATCAATTTTTCAAAAAGTTATACTCAAAAATAAATTCTCTGTGTTCTCATTTCTTCAATATAATGATATCACTTGATAAATGGAAAAGATGTACCCCACAAATACTATCTATCAAGTCCGTATTGAATCTTGTTTTGAGGGGCCACATTCAAGTGGATCCCCTCAGAGAGTTTAAAATCTTCAGTCAGTTTGACTCTTGGCTAATTCATTTCCTAATTGTGATACACCAGGTAAATCAGAGAGGATATCATTTTTTCCTCATCTGAAAAGTGGGGCTATAAGCACCTACGTGGCAGTGTGAGGGATAAAATTAAACAATGGACGTAAGGAGATTTTGATTAAAGCACACAAAATTTCACTTTGGTGGGATGAGTTCAAGAGATCTGTTGTACAATATAGCAACAATAGTTAATAACAATGTATTGTATTCTTGAAAATCCCTAAGTAAATTTTAAGCATCCTCACCAAAAAAAAAAAAATGAGGGAATACACATTTTAATTAGCTCAATTTAGCCATTCCACAATGTATGCAAATTTCAAAGCATCATGTTGTACTCAATAAATATATACAATCTTTATTTGTTAATTAAACATTAATTGAAAAATAATATACATGAAAGTACTAGATAAACATAAAAATTTATGCAAATGTCTGGTAAATTCCAATTAAAACATTTGTTTAGAGTGAATTTATTTTCTGATTTAAGGAACTAGGTCTTCATAAAACAAAGTTAAGAAAGCACGTTGAAGACATATATGTATTTGTATGGATGCATAAAGATTTCAAAGTTTACTATTAAAATGTCGTGGTCATTAAAACACCCGAGCAAAAGGAACATACAAATTTTATAATTCCAGTGTTTTGAATTACTTTTTCTGTAGAAACAAACCAATTAGACTATTTATGTTCATTTTCCACTTTAACTTGTTCCCAGAAAGAGTACTAGCTATTACTGGGTTTAGGGTTCAGATCTCAGTTTCCACACACAGGCCAATGACAGGACTTAGACAGTTCAAGCCATTTGTTCTTTCTGCTTTAGTTTCAGTTCTGCATCCCCACTCATGTTAGGTACGGCTGCTTGAATAATCTTCCTCAAAAACTGCTTAAATTCTCCAGTTCAAGACTGTGGAAGACAATTTCCTGTTTGCATTCTCTTGGCTTTGAAAGTCATTAAATGCCTTTTAGATGCTGCCCAAAGTTAAGAAATTCTTTACTGTGTGCCTGGCACATGATTTGTCTGTTTCAGTTCTACCAGGAGGACTCAGCAATGCTTCTCAGTTCCGGACCACAAGAGCAAGCTCAGGCAATCAAGTGTTTCAGAAGTTAGCCACATGATCAGAAATTCATATGTGCGTTGGCTACATAAATTTCCTTTGAAAACATTAGTAAAATTTAGCCTACTAGCTGTTTGAAAAGCAGAATGACGGTAGGGGCAGAAAGAGGCCAACAAATCAGGTCTGTTGAAACCCATTAATTCCATGGGGTGTTAGGATAGGGAGGGCTGGGTAGTTGACAACAAGTTGTGTGTGGTCATACAGGCAAAGTGGAATAAACAGCTGCATTATTCTTTAGGAGCTGAGTGTCAACTTTGAAAGAACATGATTTACTGTATGAAAATATCTGGATGATTAAAATGTACTAATCACATGAATACCTTGTATCATTTCAGATTTACAATGTCAAGTAGAGGCACTGGGGTTAAAACTTCAGAAAGCAGAGACCAAAATGGACAACTATAAAGAAATGCTCATGTAAGATGGTGAACATTAAACAACTTGTAAGATAACAGTGCTTTGTGGATGTGTCACAAAATGACAAGTAGAAAGACCCCAGTATGTTCTCTGTGACTCTTCTGACAGTGATTTAGTTATGTGGATCATAGTCTACTGCTGCTTTTCTTGGCTACTTTGCTGGCCTAGATTATCTATTGAAGAACCTGTAAATATTTTTAAATACATGAAGGATTTCTTTTCCTCAGTAAGAAACTTACCTCTCCATATATTAAAGCTTATTCTGTTCAAATGCTGTTAGTGAAATAGTCTCTGAACTTTTTTATTATCTCTATCTCTCTATTATCTATCCACAAGAAACAATATTGAAGTTGTTTCTTAAAATTACCAATTTTAGGTTCAAAGTAAGAGTTGAGTACTTTTGAAATGCTGGAATACTTACGCTTTGTATAAGTAAGAAAGAAAATATTGAAAAAACAAATGATAAGAAAATGGCCTTATAAAATCAAGAGCACTATTTTAAAAATTAGTTTCATTTAAGAAATGTTAAAAATTACTTTACAGTTTAAACATAGTACATCTATAATTATAACACTAAAATAGAATATATATAATCTTTGAAAATATCTAAATTCTTTTACTTTGTGGTATATAATCTAGTAGCTCTGGTTTTCAGTTTCTATATTTTAGAAGGATGAACCTTATAAAAAATATAAATATCTAGAATGCTTAGCAACCAAATGTTTGTATTGAATAACTACTCCTAAGAACAATGTGTTTAATAAAATATTGAACAACACAAGGAGGAAAAAAATTCAAAAATGCCCTATCAAATTAATGTATACTTGGATTATTTATAGCAAAATAGTTTCTCAAAAACAAGGAAAACCAAATATTCATGCTTTGTAACACTATGGTTAATAGTACAATAAGTGCAGTAGTTTAGCTGTCTGTGTACGATGCCTGGGGTTGAAGGAATTAGTGGACAGGGGGTCCTTAGAAGAGCCTCTGGGACCAGGAAGTAACTTTCTGTGAGATGAGAAACATGAAAAAGAAACAAAATGATGAGTTTTAGAAAAAAAATCATTGTTGCCTTTCCTCTAATAATATCAGGGAGGGCTTTGGCCATATGGGTGTCTTAAGTGGAAAGCAGCCTAGTCAGGCCATAACTACGGTGTGACATTTGCTTCTTGGAGCTCGAGAAGTGAAGAGGGCACAGTCAAGGAATAGGGAGGCAGTGCTAGCATACGACTAAGCTTAGAGGGAATTTGTGGAAACACCAAGACTTAGCATACAGAGTGGAGTCCTGGAAAGGTAAGAGAGAAGCTAACTATAGAAATAACTATACTGAAGAAAAGGAATAAAGCTTATAGGTTGTGACATGAATTGATATTTAACGGAAGTTTGCACAGAATTTTTTATATACATAGGCGTGTGCCATGCATGTAACGACATTTTGATCAATGACAGACCACATATATCATGGTGGTCCAGTAATATTATAATACCGTATTTTTGCTGTACCCTTTCTGTGTTTATATACACAAATACTTAACAATGTTTTACAGTTGCCTATGGTATTCAGTACAAACATGCTGGATGGGTTTGTAGCCTAGGAGCAATAGGCTGTACCCTATATCCCAGGTGTGTAGTAGACTATGCCATCTAGGTTTGTGTAAGTGCACTCTGTGATGTTCACACAGTGACAAAACGGCTCTTAATTGACCTTTCAGCAATATCTGACACATTGGCTAATCTGTTCTTGGAACATTATTTATGTTTGAGGTACGGATATCAGTGTTCTCCTGATTCTCCTCTTACCTCTCTGCTCACTCATGAGGAGTTTTTGCCTGGCAAGAAGAACGTAGCCTGGTGACATTCCAGTGTCAGTGTATAGATCCACTTTCCACATGATCCTAACTTGAACAGGCTAGGTTTATTTCCTTCATTCACTCAATATAAAATGTTTATTGAGAGCCAATTATGTGTCAGGACCATTGTGTACAATAGATATTGGAGGAAAAAGATTGGCAAGTTTCTGTAGGACTACTTAGGTATTTTCAGGCAATGCTAAGTGTTTCAAAAATGTAAAATAGGGGGCCGGGTGCGGTGGCTCACACCTGTAATCCTAGCTCTCTGGGAGGCCGAGGCAGGCGGATTGTTTGAGCTCAGGAGTTCGAAACCAGCCTGAGCAAGAGTGAGACCCCGCCTTAGCCACATGATCAGAAATTCATATGTGCGTTGTTAGCCGGGCATGGTGGCACATGCCTGTAGTCCCAGCTACTCAGGAGGCTGAGGCAGTAGGATCGCCTGAGCCCAGGAGTTTGAGGTTGTGTGAGCTAGGCTGACGCCACGGCACTCACTCTAGCCCGGGCAAAAAGAGTGAGACTCTGTCTCAAAAAAATATATATATATATATAATAGGCATATTAGAATGTGAGTGATGGGGAGGGGTGGTATAGTTTTTGATAGAGTGGTTGAAATGGCATCCCTTAAGAGATGACCTTTTAAAATCTGAGTAACAGAAAGGAGCTAGCCATATTAACATATGGGAGCAAAGAGATCAAGCACAAAGCCCTAAATTCTTGGAAATGAGTTTTACAAGTTCAAAAAACATGAAGAAAGCCAGTTATGGTAGACAGAATAATGGCTCCCCAAAGATTTTTCATGTCCTAATCCCTGGAATCTGTGGGGATGTTCCTTTAGACCCGTGGTTCCCAACTGCTAGGCCACAGACCAGTACTGGTCTGGAACCAGGCCGCACAGGAGGAGGTGAGCAGCTGGCAAGTGAGCGAAGCTTCATCTGTATTTACAGCTGCTCCCCATCACTCACATTACCACCTCCTGTCAGATCAGCAGTGGCATTAAATTCTTGTAGGAGCACAAACCCTACTGTATACTGCGCATGCGAGTATCTAGGTTGCACACTCCTTGTGAGAATCTAATGTTGGATGATCTGAGGTGGAGCTGAGGTGGTGACTAGCGCTGGGGAGCAGCTGCAAATATGGATTATCATTAGCAGAGAGGTTGGACTGCACAGAGACCATGATAAATCAATTGCTTGCAGACTCATATCAAAACCCTATCAGTGAGTGGCAAGTGACAATTAAGCTGCATCTGGTGGCAGGCTTTATAGTGGCAAGTGAGTTGATGTACTTCAATTGTACAACTGCATCTGGTGTCGGGCTTTAAGTCAGAATCCAACACTTATTTTAGTCCACACACAGCCTGCCCATTAGTTTATTTACCACATCCATCCGCGCCTCTTTCCTGCACTGCAAACTTGTCTCAGTCACAGTTTTGGTAAGTCCAAAAGCTAACCCTAGCAAAAATGAACAAACAACAAACATTGCTGGAGAGCTTCTTTGAAAAGGGGGAAAGATTCAATGATGAGGCAGCAGAAGACTCTAAAACTGCCAACAAAATGAAAGCTGCATTTAAAAGAAAATACCAGGAGTCCTACTTAAATAATGTATTCATTGCAACAGGGTATTCACATTCTCCAAGCCCACTTTGTATAATATGTGACAACCAGCTATCCAATGAAGCCACAAAACCTTCAAAACTGCTTCGCCACATGGAGACCAAGCACCCTGCACTAAAAGCCAAGCCTTTGGAGTTTTTCAAAAGAAAAAAATGTGAATATGAAGAAGAGAAGCAATTATTGAAGGCCACCACTTCATCAACTGTGTCTGCACTGAGAGCATCAATCTTAGTGGCTACTGCATTGCTAAAGCTAAGAAGCTCTTTACTGCTGGTGAAGGGTTGATCGTGCCTGCTGCTAAGGACATTTGCCATGAACTTTTAGGAGAGGCTGCAGTTCAAAAGGTGGCACATGTTCCTCTTTCAGCTAGTACCATAACTAGATGAATTGATGAAATAGCAGAGGATATTGGGACACAATCATTAGAGAGGATTAATGAGTCACCATGGTGCACAATCCAGGTTGACAAGTCTACCGATGTTAACAACAAGGCAACAACGCTTGTTTCTGTACGATGTCTTTTTCAGGAGGATGTGCATGAGCATACATTATGTGTACTTTTGTTGCCAACCAACACCACAGCTGCAGAACTATTTAAGTCTTTGAATGATTACATATTAGGAAAACCGAATTGGTCATTTCGTGTTGGTATATGCACGGATGGAGGGGCTGCCATGACTGGACGGCTTTCTGGTTTCACTACTCAGGTCAAGGAGGTCACTTCTGAATGTGAGTCTACGCAGTGTGTCACCCATAGAGAAATTCTGGCTAGCCAAAAAAAGTATCACCTGAACTAAACAACGTTTTGCAGGATGTGATTAAAATTATCAACCATGTTAAAGTACATGCCCTTAACTCACGTCTGTTGCTCAGCTCTGTGAAAAGGACACAGAGCACACACATCTTCTCTTATACACAGAAGTGAAATGGCTTTCTAAAAGGTGGGTCACTGGCCAGAGATTTTGAGTTACAAGAGCCTCTCCGGAGATTTCTTTTAGAAAAACAGTCACCCCACCCCTGGCAGCACATTTCAGTGGCACAGAATGCATCACAAAACTTTCTTACTTGTGTGACATATTCAACCTGCTCAATGAACTCAATCTGTCACTTCAAGGAGAACAATAAGTGTGTTCAAGTTGGCAGATAAACTGGTTGCATTCAAAGCCAAACTGGAATTATGCGGGTGACAAGTGAACATTGGGATTTTTGACACGTTTCAAACATTAGCAGAGATTTTGAAAGAGACTGAGCCAGGGCCTTCTTTCTCTCAGCTGGTGTGTGATCACCTATCTCAGCTTTCAAAAGAGTTTGAGCATTACCTTCCAACCACAAAAGACTCCCGAACTGGGAAGGAATGGATCCACGACCCATTTGTGAATAAGCCAGGTGAACTGATTTTCTGTGCTAGAAGAAGATCCACTGCTCAAGATCACAGGTGATGGTGGCCTTAAAAGTATGTTTGAGACAACTTCAAATCTCCATACGTTCTGGATTGAAGTCAAGGCAGAATATCCTGAGATTGCCACAAAAATACTGAAAAGCCTGCTCCCATTTCCAACATCCTATCTTTGTGAAGCAGGGCTTTCTGCAGTGACAGCAACCAAAATGAGATTGTGGAGGAGACTGGACATAAGCAACACACTTCGGGTGTCACTGTCTCCCATCAACCCCAGATGGGACCATCTAAGTGCAGGAAAACAAGCTCAGGGCTCCCAGTAATTCTGCATTATGGTAAGTTGTATAATTATTTCATTATATATTATAGTGTAATAATAATAGAAATAAAGTGCACAATAAATGTAATGTGCTTGAATCATCCCAAAACCATCCTTCCCCACCCTATAGTCCGTGGAAAAATTATCTTCCATGAAACCAGTCCCTGGTGCCAAAAAGTTTGGGGACCACTGCTTTAGATGGCAAAAGGGACTTTGCAGGTGGGATTAAGTTAAAGATTTTCAGATGGGGAGATTATCCTGGATTATACAGGCAGGCCCAATGTAACCGCAACGATCCTTATAAGAGGGTCAAAGTTATAAATGTAGATGTCAGGATGGAAGCAGAGGTTACAATGACATGATTTGAAGATGGACAAAGGGACCACAAGTCAAGAAATGCAGGTCATCCCTAAAAGCTAGGAAAGGCAAGGAAATGGATTCTCCCCTGGAGCCTCCAGAAGGAACATAGCTGAGGTAACATCTTAACTTTAGGTTCTGACCTCCAGAACTGTGAAATAATAAATTGTGTTGCTTTAAATGCTAAGCTTATGGTCACTTGTTAGAGTAGCAATAAGAAATTAATCTATCAGTGTGTTCAGAGGAGTGTGTGAGGAGTTTGGATTTATTGTAAGAGCACTAGGAAATCTGGAGAGAATTCTAGGCAAGAGAGTGATCTCATCTATGTTTTAAAAGGTCACTATAGAGATTACTCAGAGAATGGACCAGAGAAAAGAGAAATCAGGGAGACCGAGTGGCAGGCTGTGCATTCGTGCAAGTGAGACGTGACTGTGGTTTAGCCTAGCGTGGAGATGGAGAGAAATATATGCTGAAGGTCAATCTGGCAGGATTTACTGACGGAGTAAATGTGGCTGGGGAGGACGGAGACTGGGAACGAAAAGAAAGAATAAAACATGGGTTTGGGCCAGGCGCGGTGGCTCACGCCTGTAATCCTAGCACTCTGGGAGGCCGAGGCGACGGATCATTCTGAGCTCAGGAGTTCGAGACCAGCCTGAGCAAGAGCGAGACCCCGTCTCTACCAAAAAATGGAAAGAAATTAATTGGACAGCTAAAAATATATGTAGAAAAAATTAGCCGGGCATGGTGGCGCGTGCCTGTGGTCCCAGCTACTCGGGAGGCTGAGGCAGTAGGATTGCTTGAGCCCAGGAGTTTGAGGTTGCTGTGAGCTAGGCTAACGCCATGGCACTCACTCTAGCCAGGGCAACACACGGCACTCACTCTAGCCAGGGCAACAGAGTGAGACTCTGTCTCAAAAAAACAACAAAAAAAACCAAAAAAAACATGGGTTTGAGGCTTTTCAGCATCAGGGTAGGCAATTAAGAGGCAGCACACTCTGGTGACTAAGACCCCAGAGTACAGATCCAGACTGCTGGGGTTCATATCCCAGCACTACTGCTTAATAGTTATAGCACCTTAGGCAAACTTCTTATCTTTGGTCTCAGTTCTCTCAGCTGTAAAATGGAAATAAGGGCTGCTTTGAGGAATGCATAAGATACATAAGGTGTTACCTATTAGTGTCGTTATCGTGTTGGTTCCATTACTGAACTGGGAAAATCTGTGAAAGAAGTGGATATGAGGAGGGGGAATCAAAAACAACGCTTATGATCTGTTAAGAGTTGAGATGCCTTTTCGACAGCAAAGTGGAAATATCAAGGAAGTAGTTTAAGAATGGCTATTTCATAGAAAGAGTGGAATGGTATGGACCGTCACCTTTCAAAGTTGGGGAAAATACCCAATTATTTTACCTTATTTCCTTCGCTTTGATTGGCAGGAGCAGCAGGGGCTTTTCTGAAGGTTTATTCACAGCAGTTGAAGAGAAAGGATTAACACTGTTTGCTGAGAGTAGAAGAGGGAATGCAGTGCTTGTAGAGATGCAGGCGTTCTTTCTATTCCTTCCAACTCCTCCATCCTAATGAAGGCGAAGATAACAGTTGGGTAATGAAGAGTAGACTACTGAAAGAGCGGCTTAACTGGCTTGGGGGCTAGGAAGAGGCCATGGCAAGGGGAGTTCTTGGGATGGTAGGTTCTCTAGGGAGCAGGGTTTAAAAAAAAAAAAAATTGCAGCCCAGATCAATTATCTACATACTTAGTAAAATAACCACTAAAAGGAATTCTACTGTCCCTGCCTCTAGATTTGGAAAAGTGTGTGTGAGTCTGAACATATAGTGAAAGTTGTGGTGGGACTTCTGAATCTCAAGGCATTTGTAAAAACAACATTTTTGTTTGATTCTAAACCAAATGTGTAAAACTTGGAAAATATACTAATATACAGAAAAAGTCACAGTTACATTTTGATAGATCTTTCTAGTCCATTTTTCTAAGTAATATATTTTTAACATAATTGGGAATATACTTTATGTACTGTTTTGCAAATTTTTTTGCTTAGCGATATATCCTGGACATTTTTACGCATCATTATTTGATATGTTTATAAGTAATTACTAATGGCTACATAGTATTCCAGTTTATGGATGAAATATAATTTATTTACTAATCTCTTGTTTTTAGAATGTCCAAATTTTTCATTTGGATAAGTAAGGTACTTTGAAAATTCGTATAGATAAATCTTTCTACTTACAACTTTTTAGGATAATTTTTGCTAGAATCAAACTTGAATATTTTTAAGGCTTTTAATGCATAATGACTATTGCCCTCCAATATGATCATACTGATTTGTAATCTCAGCAGTTTTTGTTAACACCTATTTTTCTACTTTCTAGCCAAAACTGGGTATTGTAACTTGAAAAAATTATACCCGTGAATTTCTGGCTTCTTGTATTTTTCCCTTTGGGACTCACCTGAGCATAGCTTTTGCCCACTTTCCTAATGGCATGTTAATCTTTTTTTATTCCTTCTTTTCTAATGTTTTATTTGGAAATAACTTTGTTAGTCTTAAAGAATTCACCCTCCCCAAACTTCCATCCAAACCTCCTATAAAACCCACCCCTCTCCCCTTCCTAGGGGTGTATTAGGCACTTAGCCTTTGCCAGACCCCTAGGGAGATAAAGGAATGAAATGCAAAAGGGGAACTTACTTCCCTTATCCCTCCTGATAAGGACCATTTATCCCTCCCTGTTGTTCCCTAGGGAGATAAAGGAATGGAATGCAAGAGGGAAACTTACTTTCCTTATCCCTCCGGGTTGTTTGAAAAGACTTTATTTACTTCCCTCAGAAAAACCTTCTCTAAAACCCAAGGCTCTCCCTTTTTCAGCCTCCACCCATCTGCACTCAGATGCTCACAATAAACAGTATTTTGCTATACATGAGGCTTCATGTGTCTCTCTCTCTGCTCTGGACCTAACAAACTTCAAACTTATAAAAAATTGTAAAAAATAGTTCAAAGAGCACGCAAATAGCCTTTACCCAGATTCACCTATTGTTAACAGTCTAACCCATTTACTTCCTGTCTCTCCCTCTTTCTCTCTCTCTTAGCTCTCTCTTCCTCTCCCTTTTTCCCTCCCTCTCCCTCTCTCTCTCTTGCACACACACATTCATACATATATTTGTGTTGTCAAACCGTAAGTGGGTTTCAGTCTAGGTCCAATTGCTCCTCACACAAAGATCCAGTTATTGAGACAACGAGGATTGCCAAGGAAGAAAGGAATTCTTTAATATGACAGACGTCTTGTTAGAATGGGAGAAGCTGCATCAGATCCATCTCTGGAGGTCCTGGGCTTTTTAAGGAGGGGCCACCTGCCTTGGGGCAGGTTAAGCAGGATGGTGAGTCCTGGCATCAGAAGCCTGCCCTGGGGCCTTCAGAATCTCATCCCCTTTGTCTCCCAGAAAATCCATCATTTCTGGAAAATAATTCTAAAGGTCAAGAAGTTAGTCAAGTGAGAGGATTATAACAAAACATCTAGGGGTCATTGGAATTTGTTCATGGAGCCAGTTACATATGTGTGTGTGTGTGTGTATGTGTGTGTATGTGTGTGTGTGTGTGTGTGTGTGTGTATTTTTTTTAATGAACACTTTTGAGGATCAGTTACATACAACATGGCCCTTTACCTCTAGATACTTCAGCCTGCCTTTCCTCAGGACAGTGACATTTTACAAAACCACAGTCAAGTCAGTAAATTTACATACAGACATTACTTTAATCTACCATCTATATTTCAATTTTGCCAGCTGACCTAATGATGTCCTTTATAGCATTTTCTCCTCTAGTACAGGATCCAGTCTAGAGTCAGTCTACTTGGATGTCTCTTTAGCCTCCTTTAATCTGGAATATTTCCACAGTATGCCTTTGTCTTTTAATGACATTGACATTTTTAATGAATACAGAACCCCTCACACTTTTTTAAAATAAAAATTTTCTCATTTTGTATTGCTCTGATGTTTCCTCTTGATTGGATTAAGGATAGATGTTCTTAGCCAAAAACCTGTGTAGGTGGCGATGTGAGAGCATCACATCTAGAGGCACAGGATAACCATCTGACCCTCAATAGTGACATTAATTTTGATTACCTGGTCAAGGTGTTGCTCAATTTTTCTACTATGTAATTACTGAGGGGTTTTGTTCTCTTTCAGTTAGTAAGTTTGTAAGAGACACTTTAAATACATGTAAATGTCCTGTTGCTCACCAAAATTTATCCCTAGATATAGCATCCATTAATGATTTTTGCCTAATCTAATCTTTATTGTAATGGTTCCTAAATAATGATTTTCCAACTCTAGACCATCTTCCCTATTTATTAGTCAGCCCTCAGCAAGAGCCTCACTTCTTCCATTTATTTATTTATTGTATGGTTTATAATTTATTAGTCTACTTAATTATTTTGGTACTCAAATTGTCCTAGGCTTAGTAAGTAGGAGCCATTTCAAACTGGCTCCTCTGATACTAGAACATGATCCCATCATCTTTTATAAGTACTTCTAGCATAACAAGATATTTCAAATATACTGACTCTGCCCCAGCCTTGAAATCAGCCACTTCTTTCAGTAGTCCTGGTGCCTTTTAATGGGGAAAATTGTTAGAAACCAAGATCTGGGCCCTGAGTGTGCTCATGCAGATTGTGGTGATGATTTCATGGGTAGAGAAGTATGTCAAACTTATCAAATTGTACACTTTAAAGATGTGCAATTTATTATATGTCAATACAATACCTTCATAGAGCCATTTCACAAAAAGAGGGTAATGGAGGAAATAACATATTTTTAAAAGGCATTAAAATAAATGCAAAATTAAAATATAGTGTTCAGGGATAACACTTAGATAATAAAGCTCCAAAGAAAATCAGTCATTGCAATAAAAGTCAGGAAAATGGTTACTTTTAGGGAGGAGGGAGTTGGCTATGATTGAGACCAGGGACATGAAGAGCTACTAGAGTAGCTGGTGAGGTTTTATTTTTGGACCTGGATGGTAGTTACCAGAGTGTTCTCTTTATAATAATTCATTATATTGTATATTTGTTTTATGCAGTTTTCTATATCTTACAGTTTTGTTATATTTTACAATTAAAGAGTATAAAAATAAATGAATGTGCATGCTCATGATAATTTTTACATTACCATTTATTAGAAATTAAAGTTATTATTGCAAGGAGGACAGACCCATTAATCTAACATATTTCATTGTGTAAAATTAAAATATAGTGTAAAGGGATAAATAACTTATAAGATATTTTGAAGTGCATTTAGATAATGACTTAACTTGTTAATGAACAGTGGATATAAATTTAAATTAGAATATTAATCTTTCTTACTGTATTAACCTTTTGAGTATTGTTACAAGACTCAATCTTATAAGATCAAGGCAAATGTTTATTTCAGTTTTAGAATTTCCATTTGGTTCTTTTTAATGGTTTTTATTTCTCTGCTGATATTTCCATCTTTTTATTAATTAGAACAGATTTTCCTTTATGTTTTCAAGCAGAGTTATAATTGCTCCTTCAAAAACCTTCATCTGCTAATTTCAATATGGAGGTCATTTCAGTCAGTCCCTGTTTACTGACTCTTAGAAATGAGTCACACTTTTCTGTTTCTTTGTATGTTGGATAATGTTTTCTAATATTCTGGACATTGTGAATGTTATGTTATGGTGATCATGGATTCTGTTATATTCTTCCAAAAAATGTTGTTTTTGTTGTTGTTGATGGTGGTGGGATGGTGTTGCTTTAAGCAGGCAATTAACTTGGCCTCAAACTGCAAACTCTGTCTAGGACAGCTGCTCAATCTCAGTTCAGTTTTTTTTCTTTAACTAGACTGCTTGGTTGTCTGCTCTGTACATGTGTAGTTCAGGGCTCAGCCAGACATGTGAGCAGAATTTATATGCAGTATTTGGGACTCTCTCTCTCTGGCTCTCTCCTATTCAGCAATCTTCTTTCACTTTCTAGCAGGTGTGGTTGCCCCAAATACTGTCCTCTGGTTCTTCAGGCCAGAAAGACTGGAGTTTTCTACTTCTACCAGAGTTTTATTTCCCCTACATGGTGCTGACTGGAGCCTGCCCTCAGGCTTAAAATCATTTTAAAAAACCGGACCTCATGCTGTCACCTCATTCCGTATGTCAGCTTCCCTCCAGCATCTCCCTGCTTTGGGTCACTTCAATGCCTTCAATAGGCTTTTTTTAAAAAAAATTTTGTTTTTAATGTTGTCCAGAGGTTATACTTTTTATTTAAATGCAGATCAGTTTGATAGGAGCTTACTTGGTCATTATAGAAGTGGACTGAATGTTTATTTCCTTAAACAAATAATAGTATGAAGATGTCAAGAAATTCTTTCTATGGATGAGTAAAATAATGATATAGAAAAACACTTTAACTATTTTAAAATAACATAGTTGAACCTCTTTTTTATTATTTAGGAATAAATCTAATGAAGCTGATGACTATCAAAGAGAACTTAGAAAACTGAAGTTCGAATCCATTATTTCTGAGTCACGGTATATATTGCAAATTTTTTAATTCCTATTTTTAACAATTGAATTTGAAACCATATTTAAATAATATTTTATTTAAAATTACTTAGCTTTTCTTATTTTCTTATTGTTTAGATATGCCATACCTAATTCAAGCTTATAATGTCTTGCAATTGTTTATTGCCTTTGCCTAGATGGGAAAATTTTAACATCACAGAACTACCCATTTTCTTAACATCTTTAATTTTTTAAGTCACAGTTACAATCTATAATTTCAAATACGCTTTTTGTGTATCTTTGATAAATATAAAATATAATATCTAATGAACATTGGTGGGGGTTTTTTTCTATTCATTTTTAGGCATACTAGGCTGCTTAAAGAAAAAGAAGACTCTTTAATGACTTGTCAACAAATATATAAAACTTTACAGGAAGAGCTAACTAGAAAAGAAAGACAAGAAGAAGAGATAAAAAGAAAAATTAACCTTACAGAAAATGAACTAAAGATAACCAAAACTCTTCTGAATGAGACAAAGGAAGAGATTTTAACACTGAAAAATGAAAGGTGAGATCAAAACAGTTTTTTACAAAAATATTTTATGTTTGAGTCAATATTGCATTTA
>NW_012143856.1:3029757-3036469 GCF_000956105.1 Propithecus coquereli | reverse complement strand
GCTACTCTTCCTTTCCCTTCTTTATCTAGCTTGTGTCCTTGCCCTTTTTCTTTCTTTGTTTTCTCTGCTTTAGTCCACCCAGAATTAAACATGACATAACTTAGTCATTTGGTGTCACTAAGTTTATTGACATGTCCCTCACATCATAAAAATAAAAATGTACTTGTGGATCAGTAAGTTATCATATGATCATAGGGTTTTTCTTTGTTCTAGACTCTTCTCAGATTTTGCTGCCTTGTCCTCTAACTGTATCCTTAGAGTCTGGTATATGTATCTGCTCGATAAATATTTGTTGAGTGAGTGAATGAATGAATCATTTGCTTTGGGTAATTCAAGGCAATCAGTGAAGTATGTGTTGAGCATTTATTACTTACCAGGTACTGCGTACCCTGGGGATAGAACAGTAAATCTGAAACATCCCTTTCCTCATGAAGCTGATATTCTAATGAGGCAGACAAATAGTAGAGAATGGACTGGAATAATTACAGATTATGATAATGGATATAGAATAAGTGAAGGGGGATTGTAGTAGAGGCTGATAGAAGAGGTGCCTGCTTTGATAGGATTGTCATAAAAGTGACTTCGAAGATGTTATAAAGGAAGACAAGAAGAAGTTACTGGGCCAAGAGCCAGGGACGAGCATTACAAGCAAAGAACAAGCTTGGTGAGTTCTAGGAATTGACAGGAGGGCAGTGTGACTGGTGTGAGTGAAGCAGGCAGGGGCCAGATCATGCAGGACATCATGGGCCTTTGGGAATTTGGGTGTTATTTTCAGTGCAACAAAATGAAACCATTGAAGGGATTTAAGCAGAGAAGTGACACTGTAGAAAGATCATTCTGGCAGCTGGGTGGAGAAAATATTGGCAATGGGGGTAAGTCAGGACATTTACTGTTTTGATAAAGGATTTTATGTATAGTCAAACCTAAGAGAAATTAAAAAAATAAGAATCTCCAGCTCCCACCTCCTGCTAGTTTCTCTTGGGTTATTTAAGTGTCTGCATTAAGTGGATGGTAGCAAAAGAACCAGAGCTTACTCCCTGGTAAGCCTAAGAGTTAAAAAGACACCCTGAAGCACAAATGACCTTTGGGGAAGCTTTTGACATTAGCCTTCAAACTTGCCTTGAAATGGTCTTCTTTTAGCTCCAGAGTAACCTGTTATTCTTCCCCTTTCCTGTCTCTGTTTTGGTACTTTCCCCTTCTCTCCTGCAATCATCTAACAATAGATATTCCCTAAAATTCACACTTGATCTTGACTGTCCTCTGGTCACTTTCTCTCCTTCAGTAATCTGACACTGTCTCGCAGCTGAGCAAGTTTGCTCTTGAACTTTGATTTGAAACACCAATGGGACCTTAGTCTAAATAGAGGTTTCCTTACGCAGTTAGAAATAGAAAAGTCCCTCCAAAAGAAGAAGTGGGGCTCAGGACACTTTTAATATAGAGATACTTGATGATACCCAAGGAGATTCTGATTCAGTAGGTCCAGGTGGTGCCCAGAAATCTGCTACACAGCAAATTTCCAAATGACTGCCATGGAAGTAGTAAAAGGTTATTAAGTATGAAATGTCCTATTTCCTTAAGTACTAAGTTTGACAGTTGATATCTCTGACATTTCACTTTGACACTTCTTGTTTTATGTTTATTGTGAAGGTACATCCTCAATCTTGCAAATGCACTTTTTGGCTTGTGATTATCTTTCACATTTTTTAAGAGCAATTTTTGTGAAACCACGCATAAGTCAAAAATTCGTGTTATTTATTAATACAAGTGCGTTGTGGAACCAATGGAGCACAGACAGCTCGAACTATCAATGAAGTGTTTGTGAAGGATGTGGCTAATGAACACATAGTACATCAATGGCTTGAGAAGTTCTGTTCTGGTGATTTCAATCTTGAAAATGAGCCACGTGGGTGACCTGAGATCAAGGTGGGTAATGATGAGCTGAAAGCTGCAGTGGAAGCGAATCCATTTCAACCTTTATGTGAATTAGCAGCAACGTTTGACATTACTATTTCAACAATATTGGACCATTTGAAACAAATTGGCAAGGTAAAGAAGTTGGATAGATAGGTTTGTATGAATTAAATGAGCAGCAGAAGAGAAATCGTCTTGAAGCTTGCTATCACGACATAAAGGCAAACCATTTCTACACTGTATTGTTACATGTGATGAAAAATGGATTCTTTTTGACAATCACAAATGTTTGGCACAACGGTTGTATAAAGACAAAGTGCTGAAACACAGTCCAAAACTGAATATTCATCCAAAAAAGCTAATGGTGTCTGGTGGTCCAGTGCTGGTATTATCAACTACTGCTTCATGAAACCTGGTCAATCAATTACAGCAGATGGCTACTGCAACCACTTGGATGAAATGATGAGGATGCTTGGGATCAAGCAGCCGAGATTGGTCAACAGAAGCAGGCCAAGCCTCTTGCAAAACAACATTCGACTACATGTCGCACAAACAGCACTGCTCAAACTATAGCAGCTGGACTTGGAAAGTCTCTGTCATCCACCATATTCACCAGACCTTGCACCAACTGACTTCCAGTTCTTCCAGGCTTTGGACCACTTCTTGCAAGGAAAAATATTTAATTCTCGCAAGCTGTGGAAAACGCCTTTAGTGATTTAATCGCCACTCGCTCTCTGGACTTCTTCACTGTTGGCATAAACAAGCAACCATTAAGATGGCAAAACTGTGTCTATTGTTTAGGCACGTACTATGATTAATTGTACTATTTCCTGTTTGAGGTATAATAAACTACATTTTTGATCTGAAATAGAACATTTCATATTTAATGACCTTAATACAACCAACCAAGCTGCCAGATGTACTCACCAAAGGCCAGAGCCCAGCTCACTCCCAGTGACTGTGTGTGCTTTTATAAATCCAGGCAGTCTTTAATATATACTACCCCTCCTTCCAGAGCCCTGTGGACAGCAGAGCCCTTGCTGAAGTCATAAAATATGCAATTTATAGGCTATGTAGTTTCAGAAGAGGAGAAAAAGATGTAAAAAGTCAGAACTGACCCTAGGAAAAAAAAAAACTGGCAGAACTCCTAAATTTGGAGCAGGAAGGGAGTTAAGTGTCTAGGAAATCGTTCATCCTTTAGTACAAATCTATTTAATTATGCGTTGCTTTCTCCCCCACACTCAGCTGAGGAAGCACTAGTTAGAAGAGCCTTCAATGAAAGAAAGAGAACTAGGTATTTTGGGATTATGGAATTCCACAGGTGGAGATGATCTGGCCAGCTGGTCACAGAAATATTGGGATTGATGAGAGGGGCCACCTTTGTGGATGGGGAGGAATGCAGCAAGGTATAGGGATGGTGCCAGAGAAAAGTATATTTTTTTAATTCTGTGTAAAGACAGCCCTCAGCTCCCATCCTCCTGAGATACACAAGATCTCTGTGGCCAGGGCCAGAACTCCACCCAGAACCGTGAATGTGCGACATCATTTCAGGCATATGTGGGTTAAATAGTGCCCTATGGGCTGGCATGGTCACCTAATTCCATTTTTATGGGAAACTATTTCTATGGTTAAAATATGTTCCAAATTTCCTATAACAAACTTACAAATATATTTTATAAGGACATATGTGTTTAAGCTTGAAGACTGTCTACATATAGCGCTTGGAGAATTTCACTTATGCACTGGCATGTGGCCTACAACCATATAGTTGGAACATACAGTAGTTATGATAGCTCTCATACCCTTTGCGTTCTCAAATGCTGTATTTTCCCTATCTTGGTAAATCACAAGAAAAAATGTAGAAAAATACTTGCTTTGATCTATTTTCCCATAACATGATGGGAATAGTGGAGAGCATTGTTAGAGGAAAAGCTTAGTGGTAATTAAAGTTAGGTGCAAGTTGCTTATGTGTAAATTATTCCGTGAACTAAATAATATATGTCTGTATCAGTTTGTGTCTCATTTATCTATCTTATAGTTTACTTAATTGCTCCCTGTCCCTCACCCCCATCTGCATTACATTAACGTTTTTTTCTGTCTTCTGCTTTCTCTTGTCATTTTTTTAAATTGAAAGCTATGACCCCTCACCGCAGAGAAATACACACAAAATCTAGCAAATTATTTCAGGAGTTTCATGGAGTTTCCTGTTTTCCAATACACGGCAGGACCCTGTGATTTAACATAAACTGCTTTCTCATTTTTCTCCCTTCCTCCTTCTGTCTCATCCCTCCCTCCCTCTCTTTTTCTCCCCTCCCCCTTCCCTTTGTCACTCTCAAGCTCTCTCACACACGATCCATAGATTTCACAGACAGAAGCCCTCTAAATGCTTCTGTGGGCAGTATCTTATCTTGTCTTCACAACACGCTGTGCAGGATGCTGTGCACCCTTGTGCGGGGCTCCGTGTAAGGGCTCGGGGCTAGAAACCTGCTTGGGCTGTGCTCTCCTAACCACTTGCCAGAGGAAGGGGTTCATTTTTCTTGCATAAGTCTGCTATCCCTCCTTACCAAGCCTTGTGTCCATAGGTCTGCACCCAGACAAAAGGGACACTTTTTCTAACTCACTATCCCAGAGGGGAAGCCATTTTCACATTTGCACAAAGGAACTGGCTAGCAGAGTTATGGCCCTCTCCTGTGAAGCAGGTGTCATTTTCCACATTTTACATATGAGGACACAAAGGTTAACCAAAGCTAAATTTCTTGCCCAAGGTCACACAATTGGCAAAGACAGAAATCGAGTTGTGTTGTGTCTGACCTTGCAACTCATGTTCCCTTCCCTACAGTTTGCACAATTCTCTCAGTATTTGTCTTGAAGGGCTGAGTTTTGTCAGCTTCTCTCAGTGTGACTTCTCTTTCTCAACCATGTTGTAACACTGAGTCTTCAGGGGACGCAGCTCTGCAGAAAGCAGTGTCCCCTTTGTGTCCCCTCTCCCCTCCTCTCAATCTCTTGCCCACCCTCACCTCCTCAGGATTCTTTTATTCATTCAATAAATATAACATGGTGTCCTCTGCTTTCTAGTGCCTTGGCAAAATCAGAAGTACGCTCTGTCTTTAGACTGAAAATAGAATAAAAACATTTCACAACCACATTCTAAATGAAGAGAAGCTTGGTGTTTAGTTACTTCAGTGAGGCTTGTCATATTTTCATAAGGGCTAGAAGCAATGAGAAGTGATTAGATATGTCTAATATTAGATTAAAAGAAGGATTCAGAAGCAATGCAAGAGTTATGTTATCTTGTGGTAGTGTGGCTTATTAGAAAAAGAATGGACGTTAGAGTTCGGCAAACAGAGATTTAAATCCCAACTTGACCAGTGTCAAGCTTGGGCAATTTAACCACTTTAAGGCTTCTTCTCTTTATCTGTAAAATGGGCATATTAATAATAGCTACTTTGTGTGAATATTAAAGCATCTAGTATTATACCCTGGTAAGCTGTAGATTGCTGGGAAAGTATTAGTTCCTTCTCTTTCTTTAGGTTGCTAAACCCTTATAGTGTCATATCTGATTAATATTTATACCCTGCACTGGCCATGTTAAATTAAATATCTGTTGAATTCAATATTATTTGCTTTACTCATGCAATTGTAAAGATTAACCCTTGAAGCGATTCAATTTGGATGCTATCCTATTGGTTTAAAACATTATGAAATGAAGTGTTCTAAGTAATATTGTAAAATAATAAAACTTCTCAGGTTTTTTCCCCAAGACTCACCTTTTTCTCTGATTTCCTATCCATCAACAGCTCTTAGAACAAGAGGCTTGCCAAACTTCTTATGTTATTGCACACTTATTGCTTTTAATGGAGGCAGGAGTTGTGGCAAATTCAAAATTATCTCTTTGATTGACAATGTGAAGACGTCTCTAAAAGAACAACTTGTAAAACAGAATATAAAGCTGTCATTTTGGCATTATGGTTTGATATTTATTTGCAGTTATGTTTTTAACTACAATTAAAGGAATCTAGATTTGCATGTATATAAGAAATTATTCTCATTTTCTTTTTGGTCTAAGAATGTAATAGTTACATTTTTAAAAATAAATACTCTTAATTGTGAGTAGGTCCTGATTTGCCTATTGGGCCAATTCCAAAAATGTTATTTTTAAAAAACATTTGATGAAATTGCAAGGTAGGATGTCACAGATAGCCACACCTTCCTCTGAGATATGCAAAGCAAAGGCAGCATAACATAGTGCAGAGAGCCCTGGGCTGGTATAAGCTTGAGCTTGTTTTGTTGCTTGTCAATCATGTCACCTTAGATAGTGACTTATCATCCCGGTCTTCATTTCTTCTAACAATGAGGGACTTGTATTAACATATTTCTAAGGAATGACAAGAAAGAACCACTGTAACCCATAGATTAAAACAGTTCCTGACACACAGTAGACACGAGATAAATATTTACTGAATGAATGGATGGGAATTACTTTAATTCCAATTGAACAATTGATCATAGGATTTAAAACTGGGAAACTCCAGTTTTTCTCTCAGGCCCAGAAAGCTTCTGACTTACCAAAAATCAGACCTGGGAGAGTACAGTGTGGATTCCTGGATTCTAGTGGTAATATTCTTTATTAAATTCTTAGTAAAATTCAAAATTGTTGAAACATAAACTATCAAAGCTCACTAAAGAAGAAATAGATAACCTGAATAGCCCTGTATCTTTTAAAGAGATTGAATTTATAGCTTAAAATTGTCCCGCAAAGAAAATTTCAAGCTCAGAAGCCTTTTCTGGTGAATTTTACCAA
>NW_012143856.1:3014716-3028367 GCF_000956105.1 Propithecus coquereli | reverse complement strand
GCAAAGGAACTAGAATAACCAAAAAAACTTCAGAAAAAACTTTTAATAGTCTAAAGAGCAACATCATTACCTGACTTCAAGACTTATTATAAAGCTACAAATAATTCAGACAGTATGATAGTAGGATCAAGATAGACAAAAAGATCAATACAACAGAATAGAGAATCCAGAAATAGACAAACATATACATGGTCAATTCATTTTCTACATGGATGCCAAAGTAATTCATTGGAGAAAGAATAGTTTGTTGTTTTTTTTTTAAACCAATGGTACTGGAACAATTGGTATCCATATGCAAAAAAATGAACTATGATTCATACATGGAAATATATACAAAAATTAACTCAGAATATGTCATAGATCTAAATATCAAGCCTAAAACCATAAAGCCTCTAGAAGAAAATGTAGGAGAAAATCTTTGTGACCTTGGGTTAGGCAAAGATTTCTTCGATTCAACACCAAAAGCATAATCTATTTTGAAACTGATAAATTATGACTTCATCAACATTAAAATTGTGTTCCTTTGTTCTTCAAAAGACACTGTTGAAATAATGAAAAGACTGAAATGTTATATTTACAAAGGATATATGTAATAAAGTCCTTGTTTCCAGAATATATAAAGGAATTTAGAAACTCAGTTATATGAACATAAACATTCTAATAAAAATTAACAAAAGATTTGAATAGACACATGCAAAATAGATGGCCAATAAGCACATCAAAAGATGTTCAATATCATTAGTCATTAGAGGAATGCAAATTAAAACTGCAATGAGATACATACTTTTGGGATATCTAAAATTAAAAAGCCTGAAAATATAAAGTGTTGGCAAAGATATGGAAGAAGTGGAGCTCTCATACCCTGCTGATGGGAATATAAAATGGTACTTCTTTGGAAAACAGTTTGAAGTTTCTTAAAAAGTTAAATATATACCTACCTTGTTACTCAGTCATTTCATTCCTACATATATACCCAAGAGAAATGAAAGCATACATCCCTACAAAAACTTGTGTGCAGATATTGATAGTAACTTTACTTGTAATAGCCCAAATCTGTGCAACATCCTAAATGTTCATCAACAGGTGAATGGATGAAAAATTATAGTATATCCATCCATTTCTGTATTGGCAAATTTTTAAAAAATTATAGTACATCCATACAATGGAATACTATACAGGAATAAAAGTTAATGAACTATCCATGTAACCTACAACATTCATAGCCCCTTAATATTTTGAAATAAAAAATGAATGAACTGTCCTGAGAGGAAAGTTTATTTCCATAAATGCCTATATCCAAAAGTCAAAAAGATCACACATAGACAATCTAATGAATAGACTGAAAGAACTGGAAAAAAAAGAACAGACCAACCCCAAACCCAGCAGAAGAAGGGAAATTAGTAAGATCAAATCAGAACTAAATGAAATTGACAACAGGGAAACTATATGGAATATTAATAAAACAAAAAGTTGGTTCGGGGGGAGGGAGGGTAAGGGCATCACACGTAACCTAACCATCTGTACCCCCATACCATGCTGAAATAAAAAAATAAATAAATAAATAAATAAAAAAGAAAACTACATACCAATATCCCTTATGGTCATAAAGGCAAATATACTTAACAAAATACTAGCAAACCAAATTCAGTAGCACATAAAAAAGATAATTGATGATGATCAACTGCATTTCATCCCCATGGTGCAGGGATGGTTCAACATACACAAATCAATAAATGTGATTCACCAAATAAACAGAAGCAAAAATAAGGCCATATGATCATCTCAATAGATGCAGAAAAGGTATTTGATAAAATCCAGAATACTCCATGATATAAACCTCAACAAATTGGCATAGAAGGAAAAAATAAATAAATAAATAAACAAAATTGACACACCTTTGGCTAAACTAACAAAAAACAGAAAAGAAAAATCCCTAATAAGCTCCATCAGGAACAAAAAAGGAGAAGTTACAACTGATCCTGTGGAGATTCAAGATATAATATATGAATATTACAAAAACTTTTATGCACACAAACTGGAAAATGTGGAGGAAATGCACAAATTTTTAGAAACACACAGCCTCCCTAGGCTCAACCAGGAAGAAATTGAATTCCTGAACAGACCAATATCAAGGACTGAAATTGAAACAGCAATAAAAAACATTCCAAAAAAGAAAATTCCCGGACCAGATGGTTTCACACCCGAATTTTACCACACCTACAAAGAAGAACTGGTGCCTATCCTGCAGAAATTATTCCACAGCATCGAGAAGGATGGATTCCTCCCCAACACATTTTATGAAGCCAGCATAACCCTGATACCAAAACCAGGAAAGGACACAACAAAAAAGGAAAACTACAGACCAATATCCCTTGTGAATATAGATGCAAAAATTCTCAACAAAATTCTAGCTAACCAAATCCAGGTGCTTATTAAGAAAATAATTCATCATGACCAAGTGGGCTTCATTCCAGAGATGCAGGGATGGTTCAACATATGCAAATCTATAAACGTAATTCACCACATAAACAGAAGCAAAAACAAAAACCATATGATTCTCTCAATAGATGCAGAAAAAGCATTTGACAAAATTCAACACCCTTTTATGATAAGAACACTTAACAAAATAGGCATGGATGGGGCTTACCTAAAAATGATAGAAGCCATTTATGACAAACCCACAGCCAACATCATACTGAATGGGGAAAAATTGAAAGCATTCCCACTTAGAACTGGAACCAGACAAGGTTGCCCACTATCTCCACTTCTATTCAACGTAGTGCTGGAAGTCCTGGCCACAGCAATCAGGCAAGAAAGTGGGATTAAAGGCATACGAATGGGAACAGAAGAGATCAAACTCTCACTACTTGCTGATGACATGATATTATATCTAGAAAACCCCATGGATTCAACCAAGAGGCTGCTGGAATTGATAAATGAATTCAGTAAAGTCTCAGGATATAAAATCAATACACACAAATCAGAGGCTTTCATATACGCCAACAGCAGTCATACCGAGAACCAAATCAAAGACTCAATTCCCTTCACAATAGCAACTAAGAAAATAAAGTATCTAGAAATATATTTAACTAAGGAGGTAAAAGACCTCTACAGGGAGAACTATGAAACATTGAGGAAGGAAATAGCCGAGGACGTAAACAGGTGGAAAACCATACCGTGCTCGTGGGTCAGCAGAATCAACATCGTTAAGATGTCTATACTACCCAAAGTGATCTACAGATTCAATGCAATCCCTATTAAAATACCAACATCATTCTTCACAGATGTAGAAAAATTAATTTTACGCTTTGTATGGAACCAGAGAAGACCCCGCATAGCAAAAACAATACTAGGCAATAACAACAAAATGGTAGGTATCAACTTACCAGACTTCAAACTTTATTATAAGGCTGTAGTAATCAAAACAGCTTGGTACTGGCACAAAAATAGAGCCATTGACCGGTGGAGCAGAACTGAGAACCCAGATATAAAACCGTCCTCATATAGCCACCTAATCTTTGACAAAGCAGACAAAAATATACACTGGGGAAAAGAATCCTTATTCAATAAATGGTGCTGGGAAAACTGGATAGCCACATGTAGAAGACTGAAGCAGGATCCACATCTTTCACCTCTCACAAAAATCAACTCACGCTGGGTAACAGATTTAAACCTAAGGAGTGAAACTATTAGAATTCTAGAGGAAGATGTTGGAAATACTCTTCTAGACATTGGCCTAGGCAAAGAATTTATGAAGAAGACCCCAAAGGCAATCACAGCAACAACCAAAATAAATAAATGGGACCTGATCAAATTAAAAAGCTTCTGCACAGCCAAAGAAACAGTCACAAGAGCAAACAGACAACCTACAGAATGGGAGAAAATTTTTGCATGCTACAAATCTGATAAAGGGCTGATAACCAGAATCTACTTAGAACTCGGGAAAATCAACAAGAAAAAATCAAACGACCCTATCAAAAAGTGGGCAAAGGACATGAACAGAAACTTTTCAAAAGAAGACAGAATAATGGTCAAAAAACACATGAAAAAATGCTCAACGTCTCTAATCATCAGGGAAATGCAAATTAAAACCACAATGAGATATCACTTATCTCCAGTGAGACTGGCCTTCATCAAAAAGTCCCAAAACAATAAATGTTGGCATGGATGCGGAGACATAGGAACACTCATGCACTGTTGGTGGGACTGCAAACTAGTGCAACCTCTGTGGAAAGCAATATGGAGATATCTTAAAGAGATACAAGTAGAGCTTCCATTTGATCCAGTAATCCCATTACTGGGCATCTACCCAAAAGACCAAATGATACTGTATAAGAAAGACATCTGCACCAGAATGTTTATAGCAGTACAATTCACAATTGCAAAGATGTGGAAACAACCCAAGTGTCCATCAATACATGAGTGGATTAATAAAATGTGGTATGTGTATACCATGGAGTACTAATCAGCTTTAAGAAACAATGGTGATATAGCACCTCTTGTATACTCCTGGATAGAGCTGGAATGCATTCTACTAAGTGAGGTATCCCAAGAATGAAAAGACAAGCACCACATATACTCACCATCAAATTGGTATTAACTGATCAACACATAAATGCACATATAAGAATAACATCTATTGGATGTTGGGCAGGGGTGAGGGGGGAGGGAGGAGGAGGGGAGTGGTATTTGCATACACAAAGAGTGCAATGCACACCACCCGAAAGATGGACATATTTGAAACTCGGACTTAGGGAGGCTGCGGGGGGAAAGGGCAACATACGTAACCTAAACATCTGTACCCTCATAATATGCTGAAATAAAAAAAAAATGAATGAACTGTTGATACAAGGTACATACAACATGGATGAATCTAAAATTAATCATGCTGAGTAAAAGATGACAGACAAAAAAAGAATATACTGTATGATTTCATATAGATATACTCTGAAACTGCAAACTAATCTACAGTGACAGAAACTAAACCATCGGTTGCCTGGAGGTGAGAGGGGCTAGGAGTGGGGGATTACAAAGGAGCACCTCCCACCGCCACCACCATCTTTTACAGACCCAAAGGAAGTTGAGAAAGTTGTTTGTTTCCCATCAGGGCAAAATCTCTAATGGTCTCTTCAGATATGACCAAGCTGGATAATGAAAAAGAAGCACATCTCAGAGAGGAAAGCTAGCAGCTATGTCAAAAACTGGACTGAGAACTTACTCCCTGGGGAAAGAGCCATAGTCCAAGCAAGGAATGTTCCCCGCTTTCAGGGTAGACTTCTTATGGGATTTCAGAGTCATGATGGAATCCACTGGTGCCAGCCAGATGCCTTCTAGTGCACCTCCCAGTGAGAGGACTATACTTTCTACACCTGACTACTCTCAGACTTGGCCATTTGACTTGTGCATGCCATTGAAATGTGAGAGAAGTGATATACATCAATTCTAAGCAGAAGCTTTAAGAGATCCTATGTTTTGGCATTTTTCTTTTCTGTCTGCCACAAAACCAGCATTCCCAGGTAAGAGTTGCTCCCTGGGATAGATCCTGGAATAAAATATGTGGATTAGAGCAGCAAGGGACACATAATATGAACAAAAAAATAAACTTTGGTATTGTAAAACACTGAGATTGCAGATGTTAAATTTGAGATGTAGAAATAAAGTAGAACAGTCAATGGAGAGTTGGGTACATGAGTCAGATAATCAGAGAACGGATATGAACTAGAGATAAAATTCGGGAGTTGTCAGCAGCTAGATTGCATTAGAGGAACATGAGTCTGCAAAGGAGACAAGAGCAGCCAGATATTTGGAAGAAAACCACAAGTAAAGGTTTTAATGTAATCCCATGTCTGCTGTCCTCATTCTTTATTCCTTTTGCTTCACTTCCTTTTCTCCAGCCTAGAGCCTGCTCTGCACACATCAGAACCTGGTGAGTCTGCCTCACACTTTAAAAGATAAATATCCATTTCACATTTGCTGGGTGTTGAGCACAATTTGGACAGTGGCTCTGCCTTCTTAATTCATTTCTGTATCAAGCAATACAAGCAAATGACACTGTCTTATTCATAGAGGACAGTAAACCCCACCATACATGAGAAAGACCTACTACTCACCTGCCCATTTCTTCACCTTGGTTTTTACCTTGAATTCTCTCTCCTCCACATACCCATTCTACTCTATTCTCAGGCTTTATCAATACTTATTTTTATAAATATTGAGTAGATACATAGAAGGTTTATATAGGTATAAAGAACTGCAATACAATGAACTTCTGTGTATCACCTACTCAGTTTAGGAAAAATAACCTTACCATTAGCTTTGAACATCCTTTCTCCTTCTCCCCAGTTCCATCCCATTCTCTCCTTCCTCGGAGATAACCACCAGCCTGCATTTTGTGACTCTCAGCAAACTAGGAATAGAAGGGAACTTCCTCAAACTGATAAAGAACATCTACAGAAACCTACAAAGAACCTGTTGTGCCCTTACTTCTCTTTATAATTTTACCAAGTATGTTTATATTCCAAAAGATATAATATCAGATTTTACATATATTTTATCATCATAGAAATAAAATCACATTGTATATATTATTCTGTGATTTGTTCTTTGTGCTCAATATTTTGTTCCTGGGATTTGTTCATGAATTTGCATGTAGCTGAGGGTTATTCGTTTTTTATCTATATTGTGTTCTAAGGAATACCACGATTTATTTATCCATTCTGTTTTAGCTTTATTCCATAAGTTTTGATATGTAACAATTTCGTTTTTGTTCAGTTCTAAGTAAATTTAAATACCAATTGTGATTTTTTCTATTTGCACCCATGAGTTATTCAGAAATACATTTTTAATAATCTTCAAATATATGGAGATATTTTATTTATCTTTTGTTACTGACATTTCTTTGTTTTCACAGAATACAGATTATAATAATGCTGTTCTCAGTGGTTCCCAACATTTTTGACACCAGGGACAGGTGTGATGGAAGACAATTTTAATTTTTCCATGGCTGAAGGGGATGGGAGGTGGAGGGATAGGAGGGTGTTGGTGGAGCTCTGTGGCCTGGTCCTGATACTGATCTGTGGCCCGGGGGTTGGGGACTGTTAGGGACAGATGCAGGTTTGCGGTGCTAACCACAGGAAAAGAGGAGGAGGGCAAAAATGAGGAGGCCAATGAGTATTTAGAACCAAACCCGCAACAGCAGGAACTTGAGGTTAGGGACTTTTTCTGGCCAGGAGCATATGCAGAGACTAGGAGCTCATGTCCAAAGGTAACCTTTTCTCCATTAACATACATTAGCATAGTAAAAATCACACCAATCAGTGCCACGACAGTTTACAAATATCATGGCAACCCCTGGAAGTTACCTATAAGAATAAAATTGGGGAGGGCCCTTAGCTCTAAAAACTTTCCACCCTTTTCCCAGAGAAATAATGAATATTCCATTCACCATTTAGCATATCATAAGCTGTAGACATAAAAGTAGAAGTGTGGTAAGACCCCAGTGTCTTCTCCACTCACAGAGGTAGACTCATTTCCCCTAAGGAAATGCACTTTCGCTTCCTATTCTGTGCTGAAAAGCCTGCAATAAAGGCTGCTTGTGTGGAAGTGCTAAGTGTCTGTCATTACTCTGTCACACTGGCCCTGCTTGCAATTTTTCCAAGCAAGGAGCCACAGAACCAGGACAAAACCCTGAGAAATCAACCCTGACAGGACCACAGGTGTAAATCACATATGTGATTTAAAATTACAACAAATTTTTAGTTGCCACATTAAAAGAATAAAAATAAACAGGCAAAATCAAATATAATAATACATTTTATTTAACCCATATATCCAAAATATTATCATTTAAATATGTAATCATCTTAAACTTTATCACAAGTATTTTAGATTTTTTTGTACTAAATTTTCAAATCTGATACATATTTTACACTTACAGCACATCTGCAGCCTTGGGGCCACATGTGGCCTCTGGATCCTTGAGTGCAGCCTTTTGACTGAATCCAAATTTTTAAAAGGATTTGTTCTATGAAGTTTGGATTTGGTCAAGGGGCTGCACTTGGGCATCCAGAGGGCCACAAGCAGCTGCAGGTTCCCCACCCCTGGACTAGACACATTTTAAATGCTCAATAGCTATGTGAGGCTAGTGGGTACCATATTGAACAATGCAGGTTTTTAGTATAAATTGTATGAGATTTGCTGAAACTTACTAGTAAGTGGTCAATTCCATATGATCTGGAAAATAATTATGTATTTTTCCACTAATTTTGTACAAGGTTCTATATATGAACCTTAAGTCTATCTATATGAACCTTAAATTAAATCTTCTATATATTTACTGAATTACTTCTTTGCTTGGCCCCGTGCTGCTATATTACACAACTACAAGAGATCATTTACATAACGATCTGGAGTTATGCAGTTTGTACTTCCATTGCCTTATGTGGTGGTCCTGGATTGACTTATCTATAACTGAGGGAGCTATGATGTATCTACCACTGGGATAGGGATTTGATACTTTCTCCTTATAGTTGTATCAAGTATTGCTTTATATATTTTGAGGCTATTTTCATAGGTATATATAAGTTTAGAATATTCAGAATAAATTAAACCTATTAGCATTATCAGCTCTGAATAATGACTTTTGTCTTAAAGTCTACTTTGCTGATATTAACATAGTTACACACTTCCTTTTCTTTAACATATCCCTGTTATATCTTTTCCAAACTTTTCCCTTCAATCTTTCCATGTCCTTATGTTTTAGGACAGTCTCTTATAGAAAGCATATAGCTAGAGTTTCTTTATTAGTTCGTTTGTTGGTACCAAGTCTGTTTTTTTCTTAACTTATGAGTTTAGTTTATTTACCATTATTGTGATTATTACTTTACGCTTTCTATTTCTCCCTCTTTTTCTACATTATTTTATCCTTCAGGTCTTTTTGCAAGGAGGATTTTTGGACATCTGTTTCCTTAGTGCATTTTTTCACTAATAGTATATTTTATTTCTATTCTTTTGGTGGTTACTCTTGAAATTTTACCATGCATACTTAATAAAGTCGAAAATTAATACCTTAAACTCCTTTCAAATAATGAAAGGAACAAATAACACTTGATCTCTGATAGTTACCCTCCTGACATACATTCTACATTTTTGTCCAGTGTTCTAGTTCTTTCTTTTTGTTAGAGCCACTAATTACATATAATTAAAATATTATTTTATACAGAAAATATTTGTTTATACTTATCTATAAGGTTAGCTATGCTTCTGGAAAAGGATGTCTGGGAGTTTTTATTTTTTTCCAATAAATTTTCCTCAAATGATATTCATGTCTGGATTACTAAATCAACGGTGTCTTCTTACGTTTGTGTCATTAAAATTTTTTAGCCTAGAAATGTAGGCACTATTTTTATTATGGTAAAAATGTTCAATAATATTATAAGAGTGAGACTGGAATAGAGATCAAAAGATTAAGAGTCTATTACAATACTCTAGGTGGGAAATAAAGTCAAGAAACTTAACAAGGCTTTTTGTGTGGGAAAGGAAAGGAGGAATTAGTTTGAGAGACACCAAGGAAGCAGAATATATAAAACTTGCTATTGAATGGTTGTGGTAGAATAGGGAGAAGGAAGCATCAGAGATGACTCAGGGATTTCAAGCCAAAGGTTTTCACCATTGAAGGTTTTCAGAAGTCAGGAGGAAAGGAAAGATTACAGGAGATGGTAAATTTGGTTTTTGATGTGTGGATGGATCATTAGGGCGGTGCTGTGCAACAGGTAGTTAGTTATAAATGAAAGTCTCAAGTCTGAAAAGGGGTCAAAGCTAAAAAGAAAAGAACGATGATGGAAAACAAAGGGATTAGAAGAAGGAATAAGCAATGCAGAAGTTATTACATCCATAGAAAACAAAAAGAGTCATGGTGATTATGCAAGTGGGAAGGAGCCCTGATCAACAAGCATGCTTTTGCTGCTACTAGTGGTATTCTAAGTCTTAGTTTCAGTGCCCTTCTGAAGTTTTCTCATGAATCTCCTCCTGTTCTTACTTCTACCCAGAGGATCACAAACTAAGCATGGAGGTCCATTATGTGGATTAAAATATTAAAGTGTTTTTTATGTTTTCTTTTCTAATTTTAATATGTTTTGTACTATACCGCATCCCTGACATTACCTTCTACTTAATTTGGTTTGTTGCTATTAATATTTTAGATAAGTAAAAGAAAAATAAATTTCTCAGGAACTGCTATATGTGTTGACTTTATGGCATATCCCAACATGTCTGGTGCTAGAATTTAGTCCTAAACTTTTTGAACCCAACTTATAAAGTTTTATTATATTTGAGACTCTACATATGTTATTACTCTTTCATATAAAATAATAGCATTACTTATTAAGCAAAAATTAAGCCTGGGAAAACACTTACCATGTATGCAGTATTTATAAATTGCTGTTAACAGTTAAAATATTGGCTGGATCATTGATAGTAAAATATTGATAGTACGTAGTAGCAATATATATATTGCTAAAGAGAATAAACAACTAAGCTGTGAAATAATATTCTCTGAGCCACGAACTACAATTTAGGAATAGTGTTAGGGGTGAGTCTTACTTGTTCATTTGTTGGATTTATGATTTTCAGGGAATTGATGCTGACTTCACATCAGAAAAGCATCGAGCAGCTTCAGGAAACCCTTAGACAGAAGCTGATGAATGATGATAACTGGAAGGAGAAGGTAACAGTAGTGTGGCTTTCGTCAGCCTATGTCCCATTTGCTTTCTAAAATTCTGTGCATTTGCCAGAAGACTATTCCACATAGATTTCTTTGTTTCTATGCACATTTTTGATTCCTTCTGGAATTTCCTGGACCAAACATGCTTATGAGGTGTATCCTTTCCAAAATAATAAACAATGTAATGGGAAATAAAAAGGTAAGAACAGATTTTGAAATATTATAAGATTAACATAGCCCTTGGTTCTCATGGAAAAGCATAATTTTTCCTTTAAGTATTTACCTTTTTTCCTCAAGTGTCAGAATCTGCATTTGATCATGTTCTAAAAGCAGAGAAATATTAATTCTCACAACTTCTCTGTTTCTATTATAAGCAGATAATATAAGAGAATGGAAAATGACTTAAAATTATTTAGTTATGAACTTTTGGCAAAGTGAAATGAATAAGGATTTAGCTTGCCATTATTTACAAAGAGATTTTTGTTCCTAGATTATGAAAAAAAAATTGCATTGATTTTGGTCTTTGGACTTTTCTATAGTATGGTTTTTTTCTTTCTTTTTTTCTAGGCATGTAACAGCAGAATATAGTTTTCAAAGTTTCAGCAATGGATATGTATTACTTTCCTAATTTTAAATAATATAAGTAATATTTTTACGATTGTTAATCCCTACCTTCTTGGGCCATGCACAGCCATGGTCTACCTGCCATAAACTTCTAATACATTGATTGATCCCTGCGGCCCTATCCTGCATACCGAGCCAAAGCATTCCCAACTCATTTTCTTCCCCAGCTGCTTTCTTTGCCTAGCCCTGGCCTTCCACCTTAGTTTTCTTATTATGTCTTAAGTTTGCCTCTGGAATTGGAGCTAGCCGCTGAAATAAAGATTGTTTTACTGAACTCCTGACAACCTGTTTGGTTATTATCAGATTCTTCTCCTTCGGGACTAGACCCCATAACTTGTAACCTCAAGCAACAAGCAGTGGCCACCTTCAAACTAGCATCTCCACCAGGAATCCCCCACTCTGCCATCCAGAGTGAAACCCTTTAGGTACTGTTGCTGGCTCAGATCAATGCTAAATTTGTTGCTTTCATTTCCAATCTTCAAATAGATGGTCATACTTAGCCAGTACTAACCCTCTAAAAATAAATACTTACCTTGTCCCTCAGGGCACACAGTCATACTATAATAAAAATGATCACTGTAACAATAGTTACATATGGGCAAAAACAAAATTTGAGAATATGGAATAAAGTTGCTATAAGTATCTCACTCTTATTTTGTAGCACGGGCCTTTTCTTTCTTCTCTAAGGCTCAACTTCTTTAATTCTTTCTAATTTTTATTAACCTAGTATACTCAATTGGCTGGTCTGCTCTTATTCGCTTCTTCTATCCTTACCAATCCATGTTTAAAAATTCAAAAATAAGAAAATCAACCTAATTAGTAGTCCAAAATATACAAATTAAAACAATGAGAGGTTTTATTTACCTATCCAACTGATAGAATAGTTTTAACACTGTGGTGAAGGTCTAGTGAGATAGTCTCTCATATCTACTCTTAAAGGGAGTAGAAATTAAAGCAACCTTTTTGGAGAGCAGTTTTTCCGTATGTATCAACAGACATTGTAGTGAGTCCCATCTTTTGACTCAGAAATTTCACTAATGGAATTAACATAGGTAGAGATTCAGAGATCCCTCCCTTTTCTCAAACTCCTGAACTCCTTCTCTTGGACTGATGCAGTGAACTTTCCTGCCTTTGCTCATGTAGAAGTTCCCATCTCCACGTTCATGCCATACGAGGGGTTTTCAGAGACACTTCACTGGAGAAACGGTCTCTGTGTTTATGGTCCACTGTAGTTCTTATGCTCACCGTACCCATCCCTGAGCTGCTAACACAGAGAATAGAACAAGTTAGCGTTAGCAGCTGGCCATATAAAAGCATTTATGTTCTTGCTTTATGCTGTTAAGTTAATTTGATTGTGAAAATAATCCTATATGATATTCTCCAAGTTCATACTAAGACCAGGATATCTTTCTAATATATTTATATCACAGATGTATTTTGGCATGTATAATTTTCTATAGTATAAATGGACATTTCATTTTGTTGAGAGGACATGGATTTTGTTAATAAATGTTATCGTTTAGCTAGCAGCAAATCAAGATTCAGAGCAGTAAAGCCAAGGATGATAATTATGTCTTGGCTATGTTAGCTATTGAGACTATGAGTAAAAAGTTCCCTAAAAGTCCTCTCATAAGAAAGGCGAGTCACTAATAGGACATTGTCATCTCTTTCGTGGGTCACTGTGCCTTTGCATAGGAATGAAATGTTCCTTTTACAAATGTATAAAACACATATTAAAATAAACTTCATAGCTTAAATGCTTTTAACATTTGAAAAAAGTAAATAGCAATTTGTGCCTGTGCTTAATTATTTTAGAGTATGTAAAAAGCACATAATAGGATCAATAGTTGCTAAGCAACAAGGATAGCACATTTTTTAAAATAACTGCATATTTACTAATTGTCATGGATTTTTGTTTATTTCAAGTATTGCTTTGATGTGAAGAAAGAAAATTAATGTGCATGCTGAACCTTTAAAATTGGTTTTAAATGCACAATGTTGTTACTATTCAGTTAAAATTTTGTAATAAAAAAAATCCTATAGCCACATTGCTTACATAATCAACTCACATCACTTATTGACTAACATTTTTTAGTACAATAAACAAATTCCAACCAAATATTTTCTTAGGTTATTATCAAGATATCACATTTAGGAACATTTTAGAATTGCACCATTGACCTCATTTTAAATAGTCTATAGAGAACTTTTAAAAACCAACAGTTATGGCCGGGCATGGTGGTTCACACCTGTAATCCTAGCACTCTAGGAGGCCAAGGAGGGCAGATTGTTTGAGCTCAGGAGTTC
>NW_012143856.1:3010957-3013800 GCF_000956105.1 Propithecus coquereli | reverse complement strand
AGACTTCTACATTTAGCCAAGATGGAGTAACAGGGACCACATTTACTCTCCCACCTGAAACAAATAAAACACTGGAGAAAAGATATAAAACAATGGTTTCAAGACATCAGGCAAAAAAGGACAATGATTTTTGGAGACAGGAGACAAACAAGATGAGCCCTATGATTACTGTAACTTAGTGCCTTGAAAGAAATTTCAGGCCATGCCGCAGGGAGTGGAAATCCAGGTTAAGTTTGGCAGATTTTTTGAGTTGAAGACACCTTGCAGAGAGACCAGGAGATCAAGGTAGCTAGAGTTCATAGGATAGTGTTCACAGGAGAGAGCTGCATGGAGGAAGAACACTGGAGATCTACAGAGCCCCCTTGCATAAGTGTATGATCAATCCTTACATGTCGGAGAACTACCCAAAGCCAGGGGAAGGCCCACCTGAAAGGATTAGAGAAGAGAATATCAAATACCCACACATGGCAGTAATAATGTATGTTTCCACCAGCCAGACTGGAAAGCCTATAATTTATAGGGCACTGGGTAGAGTACTCAGAAGGGTCTTGCATCATTAGTTGGGAGTAATTAGCCCTAGATGAAATGCTGATCTGATCCTGCCTAATAAATGTTAAAAGGAAGACAAAATAATCAAGCTGAGTTCAAGAAACTTAACTGCATCCCAGAGCAGAGCTCAAGAAATATTCATAGGAATATAAAAATATCCAACACCTAACAACGTAAAATTAACAAATGTCTGCCATCCAATCAAACATTACTATCCATGGAAGGAAACAGGAAAATAGGACTCACAGTGAAAAGAAAATCATTGAATAAAAACTGACTCAAAAAGGTGCAGATGTTAAGATTAGCAGGCAAGGACATCAAAACAAGTACAATAAGTGTATTCCATATGTCCAAATGCTAAAGAAAAAAATGACCATGTTAAGTAGAAACATGGAAGATATAAAAACGACCAGTTACTGAATTTCTAGAAATGAAAAATATAATGACCAAAACGAAAAATATACTGAACTGGATCAATGGCAATCAACAGACATTCCGGAAGAAAAGTTTAGAGAACTTAAGACACAACAATAGAAAAACTTTTCAAATCAAACAAGACAGAAAAGAAACCCAAAAAACAAAACAAAAAGAACATTGGTGAGCTGTGAGACAAATTCAAGCTGCAAATTTACGTATAATTGAAATTTCTGAAGGACAGGAGAGAGAAGAGGGGACAGAAAAAATACTTGAAGGAAATAATGACTGAAAATTTTACAAATTTAATGAAAACTATACACCCACAGATTCAAGAAGCTCAACAAATTGCAAGCACAAAAAAACAAGCACACCAAGGAGTATTAAAATCCAGTTGTTTAAAAACAATAATAAAAAGAAAAATCTAAAAGCAACCAGAGGAAAAAAAAGACATATGATATGGAGAATAAAGATAATAATGACAGCAGATTTTTTATCAGAAACAATGCAAGCAACAAGATAGTAGGATGGAAAGTATTATACCAAAAGAAGGGGGCTGGGGTGGGGCAGAAAGCTGTTGACCTAGAACTCTATACCAAGTGAAAATATCCTTTAAAAATGAGGATAAAATAAAGATTTTTTTCAGAACGGGCTGAAAAAAATTACCAACACTATAAGAAATGTTAAAAGAAGTCCTTTAGTTGGGAGGAAAAGTATACCAGATGGAAATATGGATCTACACAAAGGAATGTAGAATGCCAGAAATGATAACAGTGTGAGTAAAGATTTAAGTTTCTTTATTATTATTTAAATTTCTTTAAAGGAGATAAAATTGAATAAAACGTACTCAGTCCTAAAGAAGACAGAAAAATAAGAAAAAGAAAAAAGATGAGATGGCCAAATAGAAAATGCACAGCAAGGTAATAGATTTAAAGCTAATCATATCAATAATTGCATTAAATGTAAATGGTCTAAACCAAGCGTCAGGAAACTTTTTCTATAAAGGACGAGTTAGTAAATATTTTTGGTTTTGTGGGACATACAGTCTCTGTCACAACCATTCAGCTCTACCATTGTAACATAAAAACAACCATAGACAATATGCAAATGAATGGTCATGGCTGAATCTAGTCTGTGAGCCACAGTTTGCTAAGCCCTGGTCTAAACATCCCCATTAAAATCCCCATCCATATTTTCATGTTGGATAAAAATTCAAGATCCTACTATATGTTGCCTGTGAGAAATGCACCTTAGGCTGTAGGGCAATCTGGCTGCATCTGTCGTCCCATTTATCACCAGGGTTGATTTGACTGATGTGGCTGGCTAGGTGGGGTGTCCCCTTTCTCCCTGACTACCCCCAGGGGTCTCACCTGAAGTTGCATGATCGATGGAAAAAGACAACCTTTCCTGATGGAGAAGGATTATTCCTCGGTGAAGGGTATATGAGGAGCTGCGCTTTCCTGCTAGAACCTCCAAATAAGCTCTTAAGAAAAGCACTTTAAAATAAAGATACAAATAGGTTAAAAGTAAAGGATGGAAAAAGATGTAACAGGCTAACACAAATCAAAAGAAAGCTGAAGTAGCTATATTACTATCAGACAAAGTAGATTTCAGATCAAAGACATCAGAATATTTAAAATATTGCCAGGGATAAAGAAGGTCATTTCAAAATGATAATGGAGTTAGTTCACCAGGAGTACTTAATAACCCTAAATGTTTATTTACCTAATAACAGAGCTTAAAAATACATGAAGCAAAATCTGATAGAACTGCAAAGAGAAATGAATGCACAATTAGAGTCTGAGATGTCAATATCCCTCTTTCATTAATAGAAAAATAGCCAGAAAATCAGTAAGGATGTATACTATGGAAAGGAGTAT
>NW_012143856.1:2939640-3010449 GCF_000956105.1 Propithecus coquereli | reverse complement strand
AAAAAAAAAAAAAAATGGAATTAAATTAGAAAACATTGACAAACAGTTATCTGGAAAATCCCCCCAAATTTTTAAACTAAATAAATACCAAGTCCATGGCCCTTACACCTTCTGTGGAGACATGTGTGGAGACAGGTTACATGGGAAAACTAAACAAGCTGAGCTATAGAGTGCACCAGTAACATCTGAGTGTGCACGCCCTCTCCGCCTTGTAGTAGCTTCATGTTCTTTTCTGAGTGCCGCTGAAGCTCTCCTTGTCTTTAGCAGTCTGAGAGCAGCCCATCCAAATAATTCTATAATGTTCCTAAAAGATCATTAGTAGTCTTTTAGCTAGACAATCCAGAAGTTTGTTTTAAGAGAGCCAAAATAATTCCTTGCATTGAGTACTGTATAATTACATTGCCCTGGGGCAAATGCTCCAATGCTATACCCAGTGCAATAAAACCAATTGACCCAGCACTGAAGCTAGTCTTCTGTCTACATTTTATTTATTTTAAAAGGCTTTCTATAAACTTTCTTAGCAATATTTCTGTGTCCTGTTACCCTGATTTCAATGTTCCCTTGAGAAACTTAGGTTGACCCCTTTCCTTCCCTTGGTGGCCTGAATCACATAATCATAGTCAGGTTTGACAGTTTTTCCCCAATTTACCTGGCATTTGCCCCCTCTTAGAGTTTATAATCATAGTACAGTGTAAATCTAGAGCCAGCCTGTCACGGGAATCCCTTCTCTAATCTTACTAGATGAACTCCCGGGAATGATTGACTCCAGTACTCATAGATTTGTTCTCTCTCTTGCTCCGGAAGGCAGAGCAAAAACCAATGGTTAGAAACCATATGGAGAGAGATGTTGGCTCAATGACAGGAGAAACTGTTTAATACTTAGCATGGTCTGAAAATGGAAATGCCTGCTGAGGAACGAGTGAGTTATGGTTCCTGGAGGTCTGAGGCACATAGCAGACAGTCGTTTAGTGTAGATTCGTAGTAGAGACTGAAAAGTCAGAGCGTGGAAGTAATCTCCACTGACTATAGGATTTCTGCTTGTGCTAGAGCTTCATACAGATGCTTCACCTCATTTAATGCTCATAACAACCCTAAGGGAACTAGTTATAACCCCACAAGGAGAGGTTACAGTCACAAACTTAAGATCACTCAGCAAGTGGCAGAGCCAGGATTTAGAGCCGGAATTTAAACTCAACTCCATCTGCATCCAAAGTCCTTGTTTATTCTTTCCACAATTCACAGAAGCATGAGACGTTGAACTAGGGGATTTCTAAGGTCCCTTCCAGCACTATGATTCTGAATCAAAATTTGGATACAGACAGTCTGACTTACAATGGGGTTACCTCACGATAAACCCACAGTAATTTGAAGATATCGTAAATCAAAAAATAAGCATTTTGTAGACATGATGACAAAAACGCGAAACACGGTATCCTCAAAACTCTGGCAACACAGTACGTACACACTGTAGAGTGTAGGTTGTTTACCCTTGTGATTACAGCTGCCCAGCATCCCGAGAGAGTATCATGCCTGTATCAGTAGCCTGGGAAAAGATCAAAATCCAAAACTCAAAGGACAGTTTCTACTGAATGCATATTGCTTTCACACAATCATAAAGTCAAAAAATCAAAGGCCAAACCATGCCAAGTAGGGGATCATCTGTACAGGCATCACTATATTTTCCTTTTTTTATTATTTTTCTTTTTATTTCAGCATCTTATGGGGGTACAAATGTTTAGGTTACATATATCGCCTTTGTCCCACTTGAGTCAGAGCTTTCAGCATGTCCATCCCCCAGACAGCGCACACCGCACCCATTAGGTGTGAATATACCCATCCTTTCCTCCCTGCTCCCACCTGCCTGACACCCAATGAATGTTACTACTCTATGTGCACATAAGTGTTGATCAGTTAATACCAATTTGATATTGAGTACACATTGTGCTTGTTTTTCCATTCTTGTGATACTTCACTTCCTTTAATCATCTTTCCAGCCCCAGTCACATTAAAATGACAACCTATGACTCCAAAACTTTCTATGACCTCCATCAAGAAGGGGCCATTTGAAAAATCAACACTTGTACTTTGTATCCCCTTTGAATTTTCAGCAGAACTTAGCCTAAGGGCCTCAAAATCTGTTTGTTTTTTTAATTTTCTCTTATAAATTACTGGCAAAGACTGAGTTTACAGTATAAATGAACAGATGACTAAGCTTTTAATTTATGAAAACTGTCATAATATATAGTTCTAACTTCTCTATTAATTTTTCAGGTCTTAGAAAGTCTTAGAAGGTGTTGGAATATTTGGCTCAAGTTCTAAGTCAGATTTTTTTTAATACTAAAATTTTTAAAATAGTTTAATTAAAAATTTAATGTTAAAAATTTTTTAAAAATTAATCTTAAAATAAGCTTACTGTACTTATTTCAAGGCAAAATGGTTTTATATGTGTGTTAAATGCTATTTTCTAGATTGAAGCTGAACTCGCCAAGGAAAGAGCTAGACATTTAGTTGAATTTGAGGAGCAAGCTCTTTTCTTTAAGGAAGAAGCAAAACTGGAACTTGATATTGAAAAAGAAAAGCATGAAGAAATAATCCAAAAGTATAAGAAAGAACAAGAGGAACTACAAGTGAAGGTTTGTAATTATGATAATTCATCATTATTTAATCAGTTTGAAATTGCAGGTGTTGATTATTTCCTCCTAAGAATCTACACTATTTATAGGTCTCCTCATGGTCACTGTGCCTTAGTTTTAGCCATACAGGTAAAATGATTTGGCTACCATCCAGAATGGATAATTGAGATAACGCAATTCAGGTATATATGGAATGTTTTCTACTAAAATAAACAATTTGAAAACAGCATAAATTATATGAGTAATAATTATCATGGCTAGATATTCCAACACCTCAAATATCTAACATCAAAAGATAATGAGGTATTTTACATAATTAAAAATTTCCCAACAACTAAAGCATATCCCCTCTAATGGCAAATATTTTTAATTCTAAACATTTTTGAATGAAAAGCATTTTGAATGAAACATTTTTTTTTTGAGATGGTGTCTTGCTCTGTCACCTGGGCTAGAGTGCCATAGCGTCAGCCTAGCTCACAGCAACCTCAAACTCCTGGGCTCAAGTGATTCTCCTGGCTCAGCCTCCCAAGTAGCTGGGATTACAGGTGCACACCACCACACTCAGCCAACTTTTCTATTTTTAGTAGAGAAGAGGGTCTCACTCTTGCTCAGGCTCGTCTCGAACTCCTGAGCTCAAACAATCCTCCCACCTCAACCTCCCAGAGTGCTTGGATTACAGGCATGAGCCACCACGCCTGGCTGAGAAATATTTTTCAAATGTTATCACATCTTCTTAGTTTCTTAAACAGTATGTTCTAAATATAATTTAAGGTTTTGTTAAGGTTTCCTGTTTTTATAGGACTTTAGTGCAGAGTGTGTGTGTGTGTGTGTGTGTGTGTATTAATGAAGAACCAGTGGGGAAATCATATTTTGAATAAACTCATTAAGAGTCTGTTAGTTAAGCATCAAATGAGACCTAATGCCCTCTACATTTGTATACAGGAAATTTGGTACAGCCATTTCAGTAGTTCATTGTGAATAGTAGGCAGAACCAGCTACCTGAGTATATGACCAATGCCTAGCACAGGGCCCACACTCAGAAAGGCTCCATGCTTTGGATTTCATACTCTGTAGATACTGCTTTGAAATTCTTTTTTTTTTTTTTTGAGACAGAGTCTCATTCTGTAGCCTGGGCTAGAGTGCAGTGGCATCATCATAGCTCGCTGCAACCTCAAACTCCTGGGCTCAAGCAATGGTCCTGCCTCAGCCTCCCGAGTGGCTGGGACTACAGGCATGTGCTACCAGGCCCGGCTAATTTTTTCTATGTATATTTTTAGTTGTCCAGCTAATTTCTTTAGAGACGGGGTCTCGCTCTTGGTCAGGCTGGTCTCAAGCTCCTGAGCTCTAACGATCCGCCTCCTCAGCCTCCCAGAGTGCTAGGATTACAGGCATGAGCCACTGCGCCCGGCCAAAATTCTTACACTTTTATCTTTGCGTTTGTGTTTTGTAAGTAAAATCCTATTGGGACAGTGGAGCTTGGAGCCTCAGTTCACCCAAACTTCCACCTTCCCTAGATGGGTCCTGGCCCTGGCACCCCAAGCCCTGCTGAGTCTCCTCCTCCCTTCTTCCTCTCACTTTGTGACTGCTGTTGCAGTCAGGGTGGCTCAGGATCCTATCAGCGGGGAAATGCAGACAGGCAGGCCGGAACTTGCCAGATGTTTCAGTTTCTCAAAAGAAGTCATAAATCCAGATTTTGTAAGTGAAATATCCTAATTTTTAAATGTTGACTCTCTTTTCAAAAAATCAAAGCATATTTGTGTTGATGTGATCCTCTTCTCCCAAGGATAATCTGCTTTATTTCAGTGTCAGCTGTCCTCAGGGTGATGGCAACCACTGTTCAGAAATAGCAAGGACCTGCTTCCCTCCTGGATTAATTGAAGATAATGGAATATTAATTTATAAAATTACTAATTGTGAATAGATTCCTCACAAAAGTTATTCTTTATGTAAATTTAACATTTGAAACAAATTTTGGATACATAATTCTTTTTAAGTAATAGTTCACAAAGTCCTTGGAACTTTGGTCAATGTTTTCCAGATTCTTCATGGGCTAGTTTCTTGTGCTAATGTTTATAATATGATAATATTTGTAGCATAAGTATTAATAATAAGGATATGTTTCATCAGAAGCAGCTCTGCTCCTTCTTGTTTGTTTTTTGTTCTTTGTTTTTTAAGGAGAAAGAAAACAAGCAACCTTTTCCCTTCTAAAGACTTTCGTGCTATGAGGAAAAGCTTCTCCAAGTTATTCCTTCATTTATTATATTTATCTAGAGGTGTACCACATTGAGAACCAGCATATTTTCAAAGTATTCCGATATTCTCTAGAATTTCACTGTCTTATGGTAGCCACATGTGGCTACTTAAATTTCAGTTAAATTAATTAAAATTAATTAAAATTTAAAATCAGTTCCTTGGTTATATTAGTCACATTTCAATAGCCAACACTGGCTTTTGAAAGCCTATCATGTGCATCTCTTCCCAGCTTAGTGACCAATGATATCACGTTGGTAACCACGTGAGAGAGTATTTACACCATGGAAACTAGATACAAATATGGCTCTTTTTTTGTTTGTTTTTGACAATCAGTTGTTAAACATTTACCAGCATACCACTGTCAATAGCCACATGTGGCTAGTTGCTACCATACCGGATAGTACAGAATATGTCTATCATCATTGAAGTTCTGTTGGGCAATGCTTTTCTAGAAAGTATAGTATCTGGGGTGCCTCCAGCCATCATATACAAGAAAGAAAAAAAAATCATGTCAAAAGAAAACTTATTGGTATGGTATGAGTAGTGTATGATTGTGGTGCTCTCCTCCTTGCATCTCCAAACATCAGGCATTTCAAGATCCCAAAGCCAACCTAGTTAGGTCCACATAGGCCCCTGATCTGTTTGTCAAGACTTGTGCTCTCTTTGTAGCTCAATACAGTTACAGGGATTTATTTATATATTTCCAAGGGTGATTAATGTGATACCATTTTAGGTGGAAAAATGAAAGTTTTAGTCTTAACTCTTAAAAAGAAAATCTTTTTTTTTTTTTTTTTGAGACAGAGTCTCACTGTTGCCTGGGCTAGAGTGCCATGGCAATCAGCCTAGTTCACAGCAACCTCAAACTCCTGGGCTCAAGCAATCCTCCTGCCTCAGCCTCCCAAGTAGCTGGGACTACAGGCATGCGCCACCGTGCCCGGCTAATTTTTTCTATATATTTTTAGTTGTCTGATTTATTTCTTTCTATTTTTAGTAGAGACGGGGTCTCACTCTTGGTCAGGCTGGTCTCGAACTCCTTAGCTCAAACGATCCGCCTGCCTCGGCCTCCCAGAGTGCTAGGATTACAGGTGTGAGCCACCGCGCCCGCGCCCGGCCTTAAAAAGAAAATCTTGAAGGCCTGCATACATCATAGGATTTGTTTTCATCTGATCAGAAGAGCATACTGATTAATTAGAATAAACCTCTTAAATGTATGAACAGAATGAGACAATCATTTAAATCAAACATGAGAAGTATTATAATTTAATGGCCTTTTTTTGCTGTAGCAATAAAATGACCAAGTGCAATGACTTGATTTAATAAAAATCATCTTTTAAAAGTTGCTGCTATGAATATTTTTAGCTATAAAATTTTTCTCTTATTTTAGCCTGACTTGCTTTCAGTAACTATTATGTAATGCAGTTGATGTTGTGATAATCTAACATTCAAAAAAAAAAAATGAGGAATTTCAAAATAGTATACTTCACTGATATGTTTACAGGTGCTATATAAAAAGTATGCTTCTTCCTCAAAAAGAAAAAATAATAAAAAAGAATTGTATTGCCAAAAATAAAAAAGAATAAATCTCTTAAAAATCATAAGAACTGTGTGGTTACTTAAAAACTATTGCCTACAAACTAATAAGAGATTTATCTTACAGATATCTGAATTAATCACAGGCGCTACAAGAGATCTAAGGCTGGAAGTGGCCACTCTTGAAGAAAAACTCCGTGAATCCCACATTCGATACACTGAAGAATCTGAGTCAAAGGAAAAAGAAATAGAAAACCTTAAAAATTTGGTTGCAGAATTTGAATCTCGCTTGAAGAAGGAAATTGACAGTAATGATTCAGTTTCTGAAGACTTGAGGAAGGAAATGAAACAGAAGTCAGATGAACTGGAAAGAGTAATGCTGGCACAGACACAACTGATACAGCAATTTAACCAGTCCCAGGAAGAGGTAGGAAACAGATGATGATACCTTTGATTTTGCAATTAGTGAAAGAGCACAACAAACAAACAAAAACATGAAAAGCAGCTTGGTGTCATGGAAAGATTCCTGGACTGTTAGTCAGGGATCTGAGATCACATCCTTGCCATGTCCTTAACTAGACAGTCACTTAACTTCTCTGGACCTGGCTTCCGTATCTGTAAGATGAATACATTGAACTCTGTAATCTCTAAAGTTTCCTCAGTGCCCAGTTCTGTGTTGTAAATGACTATTTAAAACCTCTAAGACTAGGAATCTTTATATAATTATGTCTTATTTGTTTTAACATTGAATCTTTGTCAAAGAAAGATTGGTGCTTTGGTGCTTTTTAGAGCAACAAAAGTTTTAGTTTAGAGTACTAAAACTGCTTAAGTTCAAAAAGTACTTGGACAATGTATTTTAAATATAATTTCACTTTAGGATTTTACCTTCCTGTCAACCGAAATTTATAAGGTAATTTACATGTGTTGGTCTTCTTTCTTATGTATGCATGGTTATTTTAGCAGTGTTTATATTTAAACTGTAGTAGACTTATTTTGATTTGAAAAGTTTTTTTCAAACAAAGTCTTATATTTCTGAACTACTAAGCAGTTTAGAAATAGTGGAACAATTAATATGTTTTCTAGTCACCAGTGTTGTGTCACATGACAATATTTGATCCCATTTATGACCGTATAGCAAATAAAGACAAATGGAGGAAGATTCTTAATGTTAGTGAGAAGTAATATTTTTGTTGGTTTTATTGGCATCTTAATAAAGGAATAAAAGGAAAATGCTAATAGTAATATTATCAACAGTTAAATATACCATGTTCTTGCTATATTTAATATACCAACCAAAACAGAAAGTTTATATCATTATAATTATGAAGCAAATTTATTGCAAAGAAATTGTGAATAGAAGATAGAACATGGATAGAACATGGACTGAATCTGGATCAAGAATAATGCCTAGGACAACCCTATAAAGTAGAAATTATTTACATCTTACAGATGAGGAAGTGACTGAAAAAGGTTGAATAATTTCCATAAGGTCAAAACACAGCTTGGTGGAGCTAAGATTCAAATTTGAATCTCCATGGTGTGATGTTTTCTCTTTCAGGAAACCTGACTTCTTTTTATTCTGCATCTCATTTTCAAGATGACCTCAGGCTCAGCATTCAACATCTCTGGGCCTCCATTGTTTTTTTTTTTACTTTTAAAATGAAAACAATACAAAACAATAAACACACTACCTACTCCTCCAGATGGCTAGAGGGTCAGGTGATTGAGTGTCTCGTGTTGGGACACAGCAGCACAAGCCTCCCAGGTAAAGGGAGCCGCCCCACCAGTTCAGGCAGGAGTAGGGAGGGAGAGCGTGCGGAGGCAGCTCCCCTGGAGAAACCCTGAGGAAGAGAGAGGCATGCCAACTGGAAGCTCTAGAGGAGGGACAGCAGGTTAAAGGGAGGAAGGTCAATGCAACTAGACTAGCAGGTTTGCTAACTCTTAAATCCCCAAAGAAATGGCAATATAGAAAGTGAGGAGTAACCTATAAACTAGGTCAAATAGGAAAAGACAGAAAGGTCAAATTCGGTAAATATATGTTAGCATCTATCTAGGTGCCAGGCACTGTGCTAGGTAGGCACTGGTGACGTACTTAATAATTATGAATAAGACTGACAAATTGCTACTTCCTGCTCTCAAAGAGGAATTTAAAGAAAATTTTGCATGAATAATTAAATTAACATCCAAAGGAAAGAATGACCCACAAGGAAATTTATCATATAAAATGTGTAGACTGAAAGCTAGGAAATTTGCCTTAAGAGCCTGTATTAGTTACCTATTGCTATGTGACAAGTTACCCCCAAGTACAGTGGCTTCAAACAACAAGCGTTTATTATCTCATAGCTTCGGTGGGTCAGGAATCTGAGCGTGGCTTAGTTGGGTGCATCTGGCTCAAGGCCTCTCAGGAGGTTGGTGTCAGGGTGTGCACTGGGGCTGCAGTCTCATCTAAAGGTTCTGCTAGGGGAGGATTGGCTTCCAGGCTCACTTATGTGGTTGTCAGCAGGATTTATTTCCTTACAAATTGTTGGACTGAGGGCCTCAGTTCCTCACTAGCTGTTGGCCAGAATCTTCCCTCAGCTCTTTGCTACATAGACGTCTCTGCAGAAGAGTTCATAGTATATTAGCTGGCTTCCCTCAGGGTAAGCAAGTGACCAAGAATGAGAGAGGCTGGGCGCCAACATGGAATCCATAGTCATTTTGTAACCTAATCTCAGAAGTAACATCCCGTTGCTTTTGCTGTGTTTCATTCTTACAAATGAGTTAATCAGTCCAACCCACACTCCAGGTGAAACAATTGCACAAGAGTGTGAATGTCGGGAGGGTAAGGATCATCGTGGGCCATTTTAAAGACTTCCAATCACAGAGCTTCTGGATGTGATTTTAGCAAGAGAAACTAGACTGAAAGTGAAGAATAGATTTCTTTATCAAACAAAAGGAGTTACATTTGGAACTCTTCCTGCTAATTAGTTGTGAAAGGAAACCACTTAAGAATGAAGGGTTTTTTTATTTTTTAATGTAGACTGAAAGATTTAAGATATTGGGTTGGTATATAAATGATCATGGATCATTACTAGATATGAGAAAAGGATCACTCCAAAAGTAAAGAAAAACTAATTAAGGATTCGCTTGGGGGAAAATTTCCTTTGGTGGAGGTAGGGAGCTTAGACTAGATTTTCCATTAGAAGTTACCAAAATATCACCTCAAAGTTAAGTAATTAGAACTGAACTATAAGAGTAAATAATTAAGGCTGCTCCTTTGGCAAAGCATGCGAAAGTCCAGAATATGCTTATAAAAATAGGAAATGAGCCAATAAAAGGGATAAGATTTATGAGCCAGAAAGAATAGCTGCTGTAGCATGTAGAATGAAAAGCACTACTTTTTTTGATCATGCATTCCAGACACTTGAAATCTCTCAAATTCTGGAGAAATAAAGCTGCATTTAAGTAGAGGATAAATTCCCATTAGAATGAAAATAAAATAATGGTCTAATAAGGAGGCTAACTAAGGGGAGGAAAGCCCTGTTCTGCTTCAAGAGACCAAAGAGTGGATGGACTTTGTTTTTGATTGTATGAGGAAAGTTCTTAAGGGTAGGGGGAAAAGGCAAAGTTTCTAAAGGGCAAAATGGGCCTCCCTAAGTGGAGTGGGGATTACTGGAGCACATCCACAGAAACAGCAAGGGTCACAAGGTGGAGCAACAAAAGCTGCAGGTCAATAAGAGGAGAGAAAATGGAAACTAAAACTCTTTTGGAAATGTAAATGTGAACAAAGTAGCCCCTGAAAATTCTTGCTGGAAAAAAGACACACACATTAAAAAATTGGAACATAAAAAAAAGAAAGAAAGAAAGAAAGAGAAGAAAGAAAAGGAAGTAGGAAGTGAGAAGAGAAAGTTAATATGTTAGAGAATAGCACCTTATCATCAAAACCAAGTCAAAATGGATAGCATCCTTCTGATTTTCCTTCCTACTATTTCCACGTGTATATAGTCAAGACAGTGTGGCCCCACTGTTAGGGACCTTGTTGTGATCCAGAAGAAGAATGTGGTAAATTCAAATAAACAGCTCACAGACAACCACCGAAGGAAAACCAGTACAGAGTTCAATATTCATCCATTGCCACTAAGATGACAACAAATTAATAAAAAATGAGTAAGTCCATGAGGACAAAGAGAACAAGAGAGGAGTTAACTCTACATGAAAAAAATGTTAACAAGATTTTGGAAAATGGAAAGCAAGTGGCTGAGAGGTAACTGACTTAGCAGAGTATAAATATGGAAACCCAATGCCCGTGAGGAGTAAGGATGCGGAGATCTAGCAGGAAGCAAACCCGATTATGTGACACAACGCTGGAGAGGCTCAGGAATTTGAGAAACTAGATACAGCCATAACGCGTTTTATTGTGTTTTCTTTTATTGCACTTTACAGATATTGTGGTTTTCACAAATTGCAGGTTTATGGCAAACCTGCACCAAACAAGTTTATCAGCACCGTTTTACCCAACATCATGTGCTCACTTCATGTTTCTGTGTAACATTTTGGTAATTCTTGCAATATTTTAAACTTTTTCATTATTATTATATCTGTTATGTTAATCTGTGACCAGTGATCTTTGATGTTATTGTTGTGATTTTGGGGGGACACCAAGAACAGTGCCCATATAAGAGAGCAAACTTAATCGATAAATGTGTGTCTTCTGACTGCTCTGCTCGACTGACCAGCCGTTCCCCCATCTCTCTCTCTCCTCAGGCCTCCCTATTTGCTGAGACACAACAATACTGAAATTAGGCCAGTTAGTAACTCTACAATAGCCTCTAAGTGTTCACGTGAAGGAAAGGGTTACACATCTCTCACTTTAGATCCAAAGCTAGAAATGATTAAGCTTAGTGAGGAAGGCATGTAGAAAGCTGAGACAGGCCAAAGGCTAGGCCTCTTGTGCGAAGCAATTACCCAAGTTGTGAATGCAAAGGAGAAGTTCATGACGGAAATTAAAAATGCTACGCCAGTGAACACACGAATGATGAGAAAGTAAAACATCCTTATTGCTTACAGTGAGAAAGTTTGAGTGATCTGATAGAAGATGAAACCAGCCACAACCTTTCCCCGAGCCAAAGCCTAATCCAGAGGAAGGCCTTAACTCTTTTCAATTCTATGAAGGCTGAGAGAGAAGTGAGGAAGCTGCAGAAGAAAAGTTTGAAGCTAGCAGAGGTTGGTTCATGAGGTAAGGAAAGAAGCCATCTCCTTAACATAAAAGTTCAAAGTGAAGCAGCAAATTCTGATGTAGAAGCAGCAAATTATCCAGATCTAGCTAAGATCATTGATGAAGGTGGCTACACTAAACCACAGATTTTCAGTGTAGATGGAACAGCCCTATATTGGAAGAAGACATCATCTAGGACTTTCATAGCTAGTGAGGAAAAGTCAATGCCTGGCTGCAAAGCTTCAAAGGACAGGCTAACTCTCTTGTTAGGGGCTAATGAAGCTGATGACTTTAAATTGAAGCCAATGCTCGTGTACCATTCTGAAAATCCCAGGTCCCTTAAAAATTATGCTAAATCTACTCTGTCTGTATTCCATAAATGGAACAACAAAGCCTGGATGACAGCATCTCTGTTTACAGCGTAGGTTGCTGAATATTTTAAGCTCATTGCTGAGAATTACTGCTAAGAAAAAGATTCCTTTCAAAATATTACTGTTAATTGACAATACACCTGGTCATCCACAAACTCTGATGGAGATGTACAAGGAGATTCATATCGTTTTCATGCCAGCTAACACAACATCCATTCTGCAGCCCATGCATCAAGGAGTAATTTTGACTTTCAAGTCTTATTATTTGAGAAATACATTTAATAAGGCTATAGCTGCCTTAGTTAGTGATTCCTCTGATGGATCTGGGCAAAGTAAATTGAAAACCTTCTGGAAAGGATTCACCATTCTAGATGCCATTAAGAACATTTGTGATTCATAAGAGGAGGTCAAAATATGAATATTACCAGGAATTTGGAAAAATTTGATTCCAACCGTCCTGGATGACTTTGAGGGGTTCAAGACTTGAGTGGAGGAAGTAACTGCAGATTTAGTGGAAATAGCAAGAGAACTAGAATTAGAAGTGGAGGCTGAAGATGCAACTGAATTGCTGCAATCTTGTGATAAAACTTGAACAGATGAGGAGTTGCTCCTTATGGATGAGCAAAGAAAATATTTTCTTAAAATGGAAACTACTCCTCGTGAAGATGCTATGAACATTGTTGAAATGACAAGAAAGGATTTAGAGTATTACATCAACTTGTTGATAAAGCAGCAACAGAGTCTGAGAGGGTTGATTCCAATTTTGAAAGAAGTTCTACTGTGGGTAAGATGCTATCAAACAGCATCTCATGCTACAGAGAAATCTTTTATGAAAAGAAGAGTCCATTGATACAGCAAACATTGTTGTCTTATTTTAAGAAATTGCCACAGCCAACCCAACAGCAGCCACTAGCCTGATCAGTCAGCCATCAACATTGAGGCAAGACCCTCCACCAACAGAAAGATTGCAACTCACTGAAGGTTTAGAACGATTGTTAGCATTTTTTAGCAATAAAGTATTTTCAGTTAAGATATGAATATTGTTTTTTAGACAAGATGCTATTGCACACTTAACAGACTACAGTATAGTATAAACATAACTTTTATATGCACTGGAAAACCAAAAATTCTATGTGACTCACTTTATTGTGAATTTTACTTTATTCTGGTGGTCTGAACTGAATTTGCAATATCTCCAAGTTATGCCTGTATCTCTAAAAGAAGAACAGAAGAGTGGGGCTGAAAACAGGACTGTTTGAAAGATTATAAAAGGAGCAAAAGGAATCCTCAGATGTCCTCCCAATCCCAAGGTAACCCCTATGCACCATCCTGGCAAGATACCAGAGGTCCACTCTCTAGCCAAACTGAATGAAAGAGGCATTGCACTTGAGGATAAAGACAGCAAAATGTGGAATAAAGCAATAGCTAGATAGAAAGTCTGTATATTAAATGGTGAGAACTCCCAGACCCCTTCACATACTCACTTCCCAGAACACAGGCAACCAGGCTTATGTATTAATAGCCAAGGAATTAGAAGATCCCTCTCTGGAGAAATGAGCTGCTTAAAAGAAAAAAACCGTTGATACTGACAGTCGGGGTATCCCAATGAAATGGTTACATCCATGTCCAGTCTACCTACTCAGAAGTATGCCAGCCAATAAACCCTATCGAGGCACACAGAGCTTCTGGTAACATTTTGGGGACTCATTTTTAAACACGAGTAGCCAAAGTGCAGCAAATATATAACGAACATCTCTAATATGAAGGACAGAAACCAGAAACAAACAAATAAGCCAAAAAATAACTTAAAAGAAACAGGTACAGCACAATATAGTGAGCAAAAGAGAGCTTCAGAAAAAAAGCATAAGTAATATCTTCAGAGAAAAAAGAGATTATATTATATCCATTAAACTTGAACAAGCGGCTATAGAAAAAAAGAATGAGTATGAAAATGTAAGAACCAAAGTAGAAAGAAAAAAGAAAATATTTGGGTTAGATGATAAAAATGAGAAATCTCTCAGAAATTAGAAGGAAAAAACCGAGAGATGGAAAGAAGAAAAGAAAATTAGAGGATCAAGCCAGGGTATCTAAGACCCCACTAAAAGAAGTTCCAAAAAGAGAGAACAGAGAAAATGGAAGGGCAGAAACTGTCCAAGAATTAATTCAAGGATATTTCGAAGAACTGAAGAATCCACTCGGTATCCAGGCAAAGCAACCCCACCAAGGAACTTCATCCTGAAATGTCAATACTCTAAGGATAAATATGAGTATTAATACTTAAAAGTTTCTGGGGTGGGGAGTAGGGAGATGTAAGTCACTTAAAAACTATCAGTAATCAAAATGACATAAAAATTCTTTTTTTCATATGCTTGATACCTACTATTTATTTATTGATTTATTTTTATTTCAGCATAATTTGGGGGTACAAATGTTTAGGTTACATATATTGCCTTTGCCCCACCTGAGTCAGAGCTTCAAGCATGTCCATCCCCCAGACAATGCGCACCACACCTGTTAGGTGTGAATATACCCATCTCCTCCTCCCCACTCCCACCTGCCTGACACCTGATGAATGTTACTACTATATGTGCACATAAGTGTTGATCAGTTAATACCAATTTGATGGTGAGTACATGTGGTGCTTGTTTTTTCATTCTTGTGATACTTCACTTAGTAGAATGGGCTCCAGCTCCATCCAGAATAATACATTGCTTTTTGTGACCAAATAGAACTCCATGATATATATATATACCACATTTTATTAACCCACTTATGTATTGATGGGTACTTGGGTTGTTTCCACATCTTTGCAATTATGAATTTTGCTGCTATAAACATTCTAGTGCAGCTGTCTTTTTTATAGAATGTCTTTTGTTCTTTTGGGTAAATGCCCAGTAATGGGATTGCTGGATCAAATGGTATTTCTACATGTAGCTCTTTGAGATACCTCCATATTACTTTCCACAGAGGTTGTACTAGTTTGCAGTCCCACCAGCAGTGTATGAGTGTTCCTATCTCTTACATCCGTGCGAACATTTGTTGTTTGGGGACTTTTTGATAAAGGCCATTTTCAATGGAGTTAAGTGATATCTCATTGTGGTTTTGATTTGCATTTCCTTGATGATTAGAGATGTTGAGCATTTTTTCATATGTTTCTTGGCCATTAGTCTATCTTCTTTTGAAAAGCTTTCTGTTCATGTCCTTTGCTACTTTTTGATAGGGTTGTTTGATTTTTTCTTGCTGATTTTCCTGAGTTCTACATAGATTCTAGTTATCAGCCCTTTATTGGATGGGTAGCATACGAATATTTTCTCCCATTCTGTAGGTTGTCTGTTTGCTCTTGTGATAGTTTCCTTGGCTGTACAGAGCCTTTTTAATTTGATTAGGTCCCATTTATTTATTTTTGTTGTTTCTGTAATTGCCTTTGGGGTCTTCTTCATAAATTCTTTGCCTAGGCCAATGTCTATAAGAGTTTTTCCAACATTTTCTTCTAGAATTCTTATAGTTTCATGCCTTAGGTTTAAGTCTGTTATCCACCATGAGTTGATTTTTGTGAGAGGTTAAAGGTGCAGATCCTGTTTCAGTCTTCTACATGTAGCTATCCAATTTTCCCGACACCATTTATTGAATAAGGAATTCTAAATAACCATAGAAAATAGAAGACAGTGCTTTCCAAATTCCAAAGGAAAATTATTTCCAGCCTACAATTTTAATTGTAATCATCCTGCCAAATGATCCATCAAGTATAAGTGTCAAATAAGGATATATTAGAATCAGAGTTCTCAAAAATGATACTTCCCTTGCAGCCTTTCTCAGGGAGCTGTTAGAGGATATATGACACCACAATGAGGAAGTAACTAAGAAAGGAGAAGATATAGGAATCAGGAAATAATGGTTCCAACCCAGGAGAAAGGTGGAGAGAATCCCCAGGATGGTGGGAGGAAGAAGCGCTAGGATTAACAGCAGTGCATCAGATTTAGAGAACAGCCAGGCCATGTTGAGCAGAAGAATGGAGGGTTCTTAGAAGTATGCCTCCAAAAGCAAAGAGAAGCTAATAGCTTACATGGGTTGTTTGAATATGTTGAGAGGATATTTACGCTTCTGAGTTTGGTGAAAAATTAGTAATCAACACCTAAAAAACTAAGCAGATAAATAATGAGTCTATAACTCTGGAAGGAAGCTGTGCAAGAAAGAAAATGTAATCATAGTACATCACATGGATCAGGTGTGCATAATATTTATACACTACAATCATATAAAGAAGAATGTAGATTTGGCTAAAAATTGTGATAGAAATATGAAGATGGGGGAAGGAGAAGCATCTATTAGTATAGGAATCTAAACCCTCATCTTCCATTCCGTGAAGTCAATAGGTAATGTTCAAAATTGAAAAACCACGAGATAGCTGTATAATGATGTTATTTTCAAATATGGAGGTAAATATCAGAGGAAACAGCTTAAAAATCTGAAAATGGTTATTCCTGGGAGGCAGGACTTGGAAGTGTGAAGGAATTTTTTTTTATTGTAAGTTTTATAGTATTATTTTACTTTTTAACTATGTATAATACATTAATTTTTAAAAATTTAAAATAATGGAAAGGAATAAAATATAAAAAGACCTGGTAGAGAAGGCAGCAGAGGCGAGGGTAAAGGTCAAGGAAATAGAAGAAAAATCGGGAAAGTTATAAGTAAAGTAAATAAGCAACAAAATATGAACCTTAATGAGATCTTTTTTTAAAATTACGAGAAATAAAAACATTAAGACAAAGCAGATTCTAGCTTAAGCATTAGTAGGAGGCACCTGGCACACTTCTAATGATTCCATAAGTCTGAATGCAAGGAGAGCTCATCCATGAAGCCACAAAATCCCAGAGGCAAGCTTAGGTATATACCTTTGCTCCTACCACAGTTGTTTATACATTCATTTAATAGATAAACAGTTTTGTTGTTGTTTTTAATAGATGCTAAGAAAAAAATTAAGTAGGGTAAAAGGGATACTTTCTGAAGGAGGGGTGCATAGATGGGGTGGTCAGAGGACTCTGGGAAATAATACTCAAGCAGATCTAAAGTGAGGGAAAGAACATTCCAGGCAGAGGAAATAGTAAGTGTAATGACCCTGCAGCTAGGAGTATCCTGGAAGCCTTCAAGAAACCACAAGGAAGTCAGCAAGCACTCCTGGAGCTTCATGAGCAAGGAGAATAGTGATAGCAATCATGGCTGAAGGGGCTGGTTCAGTTGGAGTCTTGGTGGGCTATTGTAAGGACTTTGGATTCTTTTCTAAGTGTGATGGAAAGCCACCTAGGAATTTTGAATAAGAAAGTGACATGATCTCACTTGTTTTTGATAACTCTGACTTCTGTGTACAAAATAGGTTAAAGGGGGCAAAAATGAAAGCAAGGAGACCTGTTACCAGGCTTTTGATGAGATCTAGACAAGCATTAATGGTCATCGTTGTGAAAGAGGTGAGAAGTGGCCAGATTCGGGATCTATTTTAAAGGTAGAGTTTCTGCAGAAGAATGGGCTCCATTAAAAAAATAATAATAATTAAATAAATAAAATCGATGGAGATGCAACAGAAGTTGCTGATGGATTGGATGATGTAAAAGCATTAAGAGGAGTCAAGCATAACGCCAAAGTTTGGAATCTCAGCAACTGAGTGGAAGTACCATTTACTGACATGGGAAATGCTAAGAAAGGAATACAATTGAGGAGAAATATCAAGGATTTTTTTGGGACATGTTAATCTTAATATGCCTATTTGATATCCAAATGGAGATGTTGAATAGGCACTGTGTCCACTGGAAAGGCTAATTGGAGATATTGATTTTGGAGACGTCCCTGGGTAGCTCATACCTAAGCCTTGAGACTGAATGAGATCACCCAGGGAATGAGGTAATAGAGAACAGAATTGAGAACAAGCACTCCAGCTTTTAGAGGCTGGGAAGAGGAGGAGAATCCAGCAATAGTGACTAGATGGAACTTCTAGTTAGAGAAGAAGAAAACTGGAAGAGAATACTATCAAAGACTGGAAAGTATTTAAAGAAGGGAACATGCAATGCATACGGGTCCACAATCCCTTATCTGAAAACTATGGGTTCGATATGTATGGAATTCAAACTATTTTGAATTTTAGAAAGTTAGTACAATGCATAAGCCCCTAGAGACTTACAGCAGTGCCCTCATGCAATGATATTACTATTCCTGCAGTAAACATCTGAATGTTTATACTTAAATGGGATAACTAAATAATATAATTAGCCTCCTATCGATCCTGTCAGATTTTATCACTAGATGTAATGTTACAAATTTTTTTTCTTTTGAGAGCTTTTTGGATGTGAAAATTGTGGCTAAAAGACTGTAGATCTGTGTTTGTTTTTATTACAATGGCTATTTCTGTTGTTTATATTGGTTCACCTGACCGTTACTATACTAACTGGTACTTAGGTTTCTCCATTCTCACAGATGGAGTTACTAGAGACGTGTGTGCCATATTCACCCGACCATCTCTTGGCATCTTAGATCTATTTCTGTTTAAAAAACAAAAAAGGACAGTACATGTGTATCTCTTTAGGGTTACACATACAGATAAATGATAGGAAAAAGTCAAGGAAGGATTTGCCTCCAAACTATTAACAGGTTACCATTGGAGGTAGGAAGAGATAGGCAGGTATCAGTATTCTTATATGCTTTTTTAAAATATGGGGATCATAAATGATTTTAAACTTTTTGGTATTTTTGAATCGTTTTCCAATGTAAAATCTGTTTTTTAGAAAAAGAAAGAAAGAAACCCTATTTGTATAAGAAAGTTTATTAATAAATCTGGCAAGAATGAATTTATATAAACACCAAGATTAAATTTTAGGAATATATGCTATTTGCAGCCACAAATAGCTTATTTTCAAGAGGGATTTGCTTAGTTTTAGGATGTGCCTATATTGTATTTGCACATTTAATCAATACAGAGAACATGGCACACGCTTCTCTAGTAATTCCATCTGCGAGAATGGAGAAACCTAAGTACCAGTTAGTATAATAAATTACCAAACAAGTGGTTATCAACTCTGGGACACAATAAATTAGAACATCTGTATCTTTTCCAGAGAGTAAGGCAATAAAAGGAGGTTCTCCAACCTCTGACCCCATGGGGAGCAGGAGGAGGATGAGGAAAGCTTTTAGGGGACAGAGACTATTCCCAGGCTTGGTTGGCAGGGAGGATGAGTGAACCGAGATTCTTGGCCTTGGGGCAGAAGGGCGCTCAGATGGGGAGTCTCCAACTCCAGTTGAAGAGGGAGATGCCAGAAAATTGACAGAATGAGAAGAAATATGGAGCCATTTTTTGTGTGTTTAATTAATACTAACTAAATCTTAGTTAAAGTTGGATTATTGAGTTAGAAAAGTAAATCCTGAATACTTTGCCTTCATGGGCTCTTCCTTCCTATCCTGAAAATCTGCTCTTAAAGCGTATTGGTCTGAGGGATTATTGCTCTCTGTTTCTACAACTTTTGTTTGGTGTGTCTGCTGCTTTTATTATGTTTGCAAGCATGGAAATATAATTTTGAAAACAACTGACCTGACATCCATCTTACTTTCCTGGAAATTTTTTCAGATTTTCATTCCAGTCTTACCAAAAGGCAATTTCCACTGCTTTTCTGCAGTTTGGGGGCTGATCAGATTAGTTAAACAGAAGCCTTTGCTTACTACTACTCATCTTTCTGGTTTCCACACCTTTTCCTGAGGTGAATTTCCTTTCACCTCAGCCCCCCACCCACATACACCCTGGGGTATTTCCAGTTAGGGTTGCAGAAACTGTGTAATCTGATTATTCCATGACTGGTTCCAGACCTCACTGGGTATAAAGCATGAACAAAACCACCCATCTGTGCTTATTATTCACTGAGGGCTTACTTTCTTGGCATATTTCCCAAAATTATACCAAATGCAGCTAATTCCCATTACAGACAGAATTCTCACCTTCAGAACAATCAAGTTACCCAGTAAAGCCTTCTCTCGCTTCTTCCACTGTTTTTGGATTTGAAAGCAACCCAGCTGTCTCTGAGGATAAAAATGAAAACAAACATAAAAATAAGCCACTCTTACATTGCAAAGAGTGGGAGAAATTGGCCATTTTTTAATATAAGTTTCAAACAGATGGTGAGCTAATTTGTATTTTCATTTTGACATTTACCTACTCAGTGGGAGTGCAATTAAGCCATATTTTAAGCCTATTCAAAGTGGCCTTCTTCTGAAAATGTTGTAGAGATATCTGTGTATAATGCTTGCCACCAATTGGTGGAGCTTAAGGATTCAGGAACGCTCGTCTTTCCTCCCCTAGACCACCCTAACTGAGGGTAGGTTACCTCCTCTATGAAAATTTCAGACTCCTACTGTCCTTCCTGCCTTCCATCCTGCCTAACTCTAGGCCAGTTTCCACAGAGCTGGCAAAGAGATCTTTCTTTCATGCAGATTTGACCATGCCAGCCCCCTGCTTGAAATAAACTTTTTAGTGACTTCTCATGAACCTCAGAATTAACCCATAACTCTGGTATTAACATGTTGCCAAATTCCCTCTTGATCTGACCCTGCTCACTCTGCCTACCTCAATCCTGGTCTCTCCTCCCCTTGTGCACCTGTCCCTGAGTCATATCAAGCCATATTTTGTCCCAAGCTGTGCCTCTCCCTCTCTCACTGCCAGGCATTTGCACCTACTTCCCACTTGACCTGGAAAACCCTATTGCCCCTTCTTCACCTGGCTCATGCCTTCTTTTTCATTTTGCCTTTCAGTTTAGTTGCAATCCAATGATACTATTTTTACCATGCTAAAATATGGCCAAAGATAATTTTATCTAAACAGTAGAATGCTATGCAAGATTTTCAATCTTACTGAACATATTCCATCTTGCACATTTTTCCATGTTGCTGAATGAAAACACATATTAGAATTCTGCAGCAACTCAATTTTCCTCTTGCCTAAGTTGCTGAAAACAGTCTAACCACAAGTAGATGATTCTTTTCATGTATGATGGAATTTTCCACTAATGTGTCTACTGACTCTAGCCACATCCACATGTCCTCTAGTCATGGCCTGTCACACTCCACCCCTGAAATAGCAGTCCCCTGAACTTCCAGTGTTGTATTTCCATTTTTTTCACCCAATGATTGAATAAATTATAACATCTGAACTCCCTGTTGGACAAAACTGAGTCATACTCTCAATTTTAGAGGAAGGAGGAGGTATGGTGGCAAAGGATATGAAGATATTATGAGATTGACCTAAGATTTGTAGTATTTGGGCACAGAAAAAATAGAAGTCCCAATTTTGGACCCTGTTTTCAGTTCAGAGGTTCTGCTTGTTTGGGAAATAATATAACAAAGAGAGTTAATCCTTTGTCCTGAAAGGATTTGCCTTGAAGAAGGATGAGTTCCAGAGCAGTGGGACCCAGACTGAGACAGTCAGCAGCCCTTCCCCCGCCCCCAGCCGGCTGGCTGTCCACTCACTTTGGATTCTATCCAGTTGGAGTTGCAGAAACTGTGCAATCTGACCATTCCATGACATTAGACTTCACTGAGTATAAAGCAGGAGTACACAGTTCAACCCGGAGTCTGCCAGCACTTTGCTCCCATTGCACTTGCTCTGAGGACGTCTCTCTCTTTTCATGTTCTCCTGTAGTGGAGTATCACTTTCCTGAAATAGCTTTTATGTGACTTGCTTTATGGATGTTTTCTGTAGAGCACTACTCCTTTCCTTTGAGACTTTAATTTTAGTAAATTGATTGAATTTTATTTTTCTTTTAATGAGAGCTCTTGTCACATCCTCCATATCCTTCCAGATTGCTGTGCCTGTTATTCATGTCACTAATCCGTTGGCCTCAATGTTCGTGGCTATCCATTTTTTTCTTTTACATATTCAAATAAAATTAACTTCCTCATAGCTTTCTTAAGGGTATTTTTACACTAATTTATTGAAAACCACTTAAATCTAATCACTTCAATACATTTTTCCAGTTTACTAGTAGACAATAAACATAATGCATTGAGTTGTTTTTTTTTTCTTTTAAAAGACAGTTTAGATTAATAGAGTTTAGGAAACCCTGGCAAAACCAGATGAAAATGTCTTACTGATTCTTATCACATCAATGTCCTAGGAACAAAATGGCCCCATGTGTGCTTGATGTAATGAATTAGACAACTAATTTAAGTGTAGGCAGCATGGAGCTGGACTCTGGAGGTGGGCAGAGTTCCACCACTTCAGGGCTGGGTTGCTCTCAGCAAGTTACAGAGCCAGTCTGAGCTTCACTGTCTTTCTTTGTCAAATATAATTGTTGGGAGCAATAAGTGAGGTGCTACCTAATGTAGCAACTTATCAATCCTCTTCTCTAGTCCTTCCTCCCCTACCATTTCAACAAGTGTTTCAGGTAGAGTTAATGAGAACCAGGTGATAAAGCCACAAACACCATCCTTGCTCTCCAATTCCTCCGAAAAATAAAAATAACTGAAAGTGACTGATTAATTCATGATTTTTTAAAAGTATGTGGATCACATATGTATGTAAATAGTACATTTAAGTTATGAGGCTTTGTTTGACCCAGACATGCAGCTGATTTTACAGAAAATTACTGTGCAACTGGTTAATCTGGAATTGCTCCATATTCTTCAATTTTGATTACCAAATTTGGAATTGAATAGAGTTCTGGTCCATAATCACAAGAAACTCAAATACAGGAAGATGCTACTTTCCCTGACGCTTTGTTATTTAGTTCCACTGACAGCAGATTAGTCAGTCACCCCTTAGGGAGAATTTTTTCCACGAAGAGTTAGACTTAGGAATGCCTTGGCAGTTTTTACAAACAAGCTAACCTGATGGAAATTCATTTTGAGTTGATAAATCCTATGGCATAATCATTTTAATTGTGTTTACTTATTAGAACACTGCTTTGAATTGCTTTGCTTACTTTTCAACCTTTTTTTTGAAACAGTCTCACTCTGTCACCCTGGCAAGAGTGCAGTGGTGTCATCAAGGCTCACTGCAACCTCCAACTCCTGGGCTTAAGTGATCCTCCTGCCTCAACCTCCCTGGAACTATAGGCGTGCACCCCAGCTAATTTTTTCTATTTTTAGTAGAGATGGGGTCTCGCTCTTGCTCAGGCTGGTGTCGAACTCCTGAGCTCAAATAATCCTCCTGCCTTGGCCTCCCAGAGTGCTAGGATTACAGATGTGAGCCACTGCGCCCACCCTCAAGCTCTTTTTTGACATTCTGCGAACATGAATGTCAGGACATTGTGGAGATCCAAGACCTAATTCTTACCATGGGCCTTGAAGTAATTTTGATGAACTCCATAGTTGAAAGATGGGTAACTCCTTAAATAAACATGTAGAATGTCAGAATTTTAAAGGGCTTTAGTGATTACTGGTCCAGTCATACATCTGAAGCTTAAATTTGCTCTAGTACATCCCTGCCAAGTGAGATTCAACTCTTCAGTGTCCTCCAGACAGCTCTATTAAAAACTTTTTCTTTATCTTAAACCCCACAGCTTCCACCTTTGGGTCCAGATGCTATTAGAAACATAAAAATCAGTTCTGCTCAAACTTATGAGGCTGCAAACTTCTTAAGGGCAGGGACTGTATCCACTGCAGCTACCAGTAACTTGCTAAATGATTGCTAAATGGAGTTAAAAGCAGATGTTCTTTATTTTGGGATATTATCTTATAGAACGGCAAATGATCAGTATATTTAAGTTCCACTGAGAAAGCATCATAAAAGTAACTGATATTATTATTTAAATGCTATAGCTGATATATTTTGTTATTCATTCAATCTTATAATTCAAGCCATTTTACCTGTTTATCTTATACATCATAGTACTTTTATTATAAAATAGCATATTTCATGACTCTACGGATATTAACTATTAGGCATCACATGCCTGAGACATGAGGCAGAGAAGTTGAAACCCTACTGTAGTAGGCATTAGAAGTCCTGGGTTATAGCCCCAGCCCCGCCACTGCCATCTAAGTGACCCTGCACAGGTCCCTCAAGCTCTCCACAAACTGATTCCTCTTCCACAAACTGCAAGGGTTGAACCAAATGCTTTCATTAAGTTCTTTCCACTTTCACAAATTTTTTGTGTTTCAAAAGTGATCAAAATTTTTTGACTTGTCGGTCCCATGTGGTAGAGTATCATAGAGACAGTCAAAGAATACAGACCTCTGATTTCCAGTTCAGTTCTCAATTTATATCGTCAATAACTATCCACTTATGTACACTATTTAAAACTGGGGTGCTTTTTTCCCTTTCTCTTTTCAGAACACGTTTCTTCAGGAAACAGTGCGTAGAGAGTGTGAAGAACGCTTTGAGCTGACAGAGGCTTTGAGTCAAGCCAGGGAACAGCTCCTGGAACTCAGAAAGCTCAGTGGAAGTTTACCGTTGTCACCAAGTTCCCTCAGCAAGGGCAGCCTAACCTCCCCTGCTACAGCAGTCGGTAATCATGGAGAGAGAAGCCTTGCGAGACTGAACTCTGAAAAAGTGATCAAAATTCCCAGCCTGCATGGAGTGTCAAAACCCACCACTGCCACAACCTCAGATAAGCCCAAGAGGGTCAGCAGCTCAGGTTTGCCGGTTCTCCCCCAGCCACATCCTCCCAGGGGTGGAGCATCTTCAGCAAATGAGCCCAGACAGAGACTAGCTGCCATTCTTCGGAGGAGGCTAAGTCAGCAGTGATTGTCCAAAGTCAGGAGCGTGCTCTTTCACAGAGTGCCAGAAACGCACTGTAGCCAAGGAGGACAAGGACCAAATTATTTTCACAGGTCAAGAATGCATGTCTATAGATATACTTTTAAAAAATGTAACAAGCTAGAAAATTGTGAACCCACAATTGTAACATAATTAAGTTGTTGGTATTTCAGAGGGTCAATTTCTATATTTATGTATATACATTCAGATGTGCACTGTGAATATGTCCTTTTAAAGATCACCGGTAAAATTTTTCACCCATAACATCTTTTCTAATTTTTTTGGAGCATTACAAAGCAGAAATATTTCCACAAAGAATAGATTGTATTGGTTTTGCCGGTGTTTGCTCATTTGTTTGTTGAGCTGAATAGGTTAAGTAGGTATAATATGTATTCCAAATAGAAAAAAAAAAAGTACTTTAATCCTTGATGAGATAATTTCCAAAATTCTTAGTTCAGATTTTCACAATACTCATCACCCTAATCAAAAGCTGCTTTTCTTTACCTTGCAATCTAGTTGGCTAATCTAATTTCTTTAGGCTAGGTCAGAGAATGATACATAACCTTCAGGAAGACAGTCTTCCCTCAGTGTCTGGGGACCTCCTAGAAAAAGGGATGGTAACTCCAATTCAAGAAAAAGGTGTTTACTTCTCAAATTATAAAGATTACTTTAGTAAACAAAGAGCCTGACCAGATTGGTAGGTATTTTCTATATCAAATGCTTTTTAGTACTCAGAGTTAGGTTTTAATTTGAACATGTATTCTCAAGCCATTGGGAAGAGAACCAATTCAAAACAGTTTAGCAAAGGCACATAGAGCTAATGTGGATTCAAATTTTATTACCCCTGAAAATGAGTAACTGGTTAACATGTTTTCTATTTTCAGAGTGGGAAAGTAAAACCAGAAACCAGATCAGCTATTTTAAGCTATCTTAAAGTTTCAGGCTCCTCCTGTTCCTTAAAACACAACTCTTTACCTTAGGCTAGTGTTTGTCTGTCTTTTTCACCATCTAATAAAAGTGTATTTTCCTTCAAAAACTGACTGTACTTAAATCCTCCATCTGACTACATCATGGACATCCAGCCTTCCTACTCCTGTATTACAATAATAGTAGATGTAAAATATGGTACATAAAATTCTCTACTATTTGGCTACTTTATTGATGAGAGAATCTAAAGGTACTTAGGATCCCTCCCATGTATAAAAATGTAAAATTACTAAGCAAAATCAAGTTTCTCTCCCATCTTCCAAAGGATTAACCTAATTAACCAGTAGAGTGTTTCAATCTCAAAAAAATTCCACATTAGGTCCACTTGTGTTAAGAGTTGGAATGCTCACTTTTGTTTTACGGACATCGGCGTCCCTTGTAATGGCATTGGACAAGAGAGCACGACATCAGGAAGGTGGCACTGGGGTGGATCTTAGAGGTCACCCCAACGATCACTTACCAGATAAAGAATAGGTACCCCAAGAGATCGTGACTTGGCTAAGGTGGTGCAGCCAGTTAGTAACAGAGCTGGAACCAGGACCTCTGTCACCTGACCCCAATGTTTCCACCTCACCAGAGCTTCCCAAGCCACCATCATGATTTTTGTCAGTGGCACCTGCACTGTACTTAGTTAACATTTTTAGCTAAAGACAATATTAGTTAAAGACAATGTTTCTTTAAGTGCACCTTTTAAACTGAAATTTATATAAAAAGGAAATGACACAAGGAATAATAACTATAAAGTAATGAATTTGATTTGCTACTTTTTATAATACACTTTAAAATAAATGTGTATCTATTAAGATAAGAAATGTTAGTTGGTGTACCCTCTAAATCATCTTGTGCAATGCCAGCAGGGGACCACCGCACTAGGCCTTATCGTCTGCGATCTGTTGTTTTCATGTTTAAATTACAAGTACTCATGACATACAGAAGAAGGCCAAAGCTAGTGAAAGCACAAGAGAACATTTGGGGCAACAGTCTTTATTGTAGGGTTATACATACTTGGTACAATCTTGCAATTTCAGCTCTCTCTTCAGGAACCATGGGGATACAAGGAGTGTCTTCATTTTCCCTAAACTATGAACATATTTATATTTGTAAAGAAAATCACATGTAAGCTTTTCTAAAGGGCTGTAAAGACTATGGTTTCTCAGTTTGTTGTTACACTCTTGCTTTACAATGAGTAATTCTGTAAATAATAACTCTGAGAATAGAATCATGATCTGCAGTGAGGTTGTGTTATATTCCACAAATATGTCAGAGAAGTAATTTTCTAGATAAATAGAAAGACATTATTTATATTTATTTCAATGTAGACCATTTGAATGGTGCAGACTAAGCTACATGCTTATGTCTTTCAAATAAAAACATCTAAAAAAAGAAAAGCATTAGAGTATGTAACCTAGAGGTTAAGAACACATTCAGACCTTCCTTGATTTTCCTACTGATGAATGAAATCCTGGCATGAAACAGCTATCAGGAATGTTTAAAAAGTATTGTGTATTATGGCAAAATAAGGCTCTCAAATGCATATAATATCTATTAAGTCTAATGCTTTTAATTTCTCTATATACAGCTGTTTTCTGTGACCTCAGGGGAAGGATTTATAGGTGATAAGAGAAAAGAATATTATGTAAAATATTCCTTAGATAATTATAACCCTCTGTTTTTCTTCTTAAACTTGTATGGATGGACAAAGATGAAAGAATTCTCCTAAGTTAGCATAGATTTCTCAAGCGGTTTTTAAAAGTTTTATTTAATTAAATTACTATATTTACAGTTGGTCAGAACTGCTTAAAAGTTAGATTTTCTGGCAATGGAATTGACTGGAAGAGACATTAATAGTGAAAATTATGTAAGACTAAGATCTTCTAATGTTCTGTTAGTCTTAAAAAAGTTTTTGTAATATTTCAGATCAATTATAGCTAATTTCTTTGATTATGGAACAAGTTTTCTCAAGCTTTATCTTTTAAAATTCTTATGTCTGTTACAATATTGCAGTGATAAATCAATCTAGTATCCTAAGAGTGTTACATACTGCAGCTATTAATAAAAATTCCTAACCATTGTGCTGTAGCTTATGGAGCACAGGAAATCAATTTGGAATGTGCCCAAAGTTCACAAATCCTATAATGATTATGGATTATTGAACTTTTTCATTTTGATGTTTTAGGAAAAAAATTAATGTACACAGTATCCTGCACAGAACACCTTTAATGGTCCTCAGACCATGATAGACAATTATGGTATCATTCCTAAGGTGGTGTCTATGGTATTTTAAGGAAGAAAATTTACTTTTCTTCTTGAAAATATTAACTGTGTGTTGTAGCAAGTTGTGAAGCCAATGTAAGTTGCACTTTTAGAATACTAAATATAAATTATATCATCTTTGTATATTGTGAATTTCATAGATAGAATTTTCCTAACAATACAGTAGTTGAATCTGGAATACACTTTCCTATGACAATATTTACCATAATCTAGTAAATCACATGATTTCTCTCTTCTCCAACATTTATACAGCATAGTACTTTATATCCATTAAGTGAGTAAAAAAATTACTAGGCATCCCTTACCCTCCAAGAAAATATGTAAGAGAATACTGAGTTGCAGAGATTAAGTAATTTGCCAAAAATAAATAATAGATAGGACTAATAAATAATTTTAAGCTTCTGCAGTTTCTGAGCATCTTGATCCATAGATTAATACTGAAGCTGTATTATTCATTCACTCATTTCTTCAACAGACATGGAGAACTGAAAAAGCACTCTGAGAGCTACAAAGATAACTAAGACATACTACAGATGCCCGGGAATCGTATAGCAGGGGGCAGGAGAAAAGCATATACAGAAATTATAATGTAGGCCAGCATGTTGAGTAAGAAGAGTGTCAAGAGCAAGGTGTTAATGTCAGTTCAACTTCTTTCTAGAAGAATCAAAGAATACTTTAAACAAGAATTGGCATTTACAGTGGGTCTTGAAGAATGAGTAGGATTTTATGGAAGAAGGTATACCAGGCAGAGGAAATGTCTGAACAGAGCCACAGACTCTGTGGGAAGTGTAGAAGACATTTGGTGAAGGGAAATAGTGGGAACTTGCAAAAGGTGGGGTGACCCCATTACATGAAGGTATTGGAAAAGGGCCCAGTGCAGGCTTTTGACTGGAAGTGGCACGAGTTTTATTGAAATTTGGCAACATGGCCGTGTTGGAGCAATTACGGAATAGAAAGGCTTGCGATGGAAGACCAGTTGGTGGAGAACTGTAAGTAGTCCAGACAAGAGTTAATGAAATTCTGAATAAATATGTGTTGATATTGGGAATAAACAGGAGGAATCTGATTCAAATTCTATTCAGAAAAGAGAAAGGATTTGTTCCCTGTTAAACGCAATTCAAAACCATTATCAGCCATTGCTACCTTAGCAAGGGTGCATTTTATGAGATTGGCTCCAATTAAAGGATCATCTCCTATTTAAGGATATTACAGCTTCTCTGAAAATGTGAAATAATAAGAGCTACATTTTCATTTAGACAATTAATACCAGAGACTCAGTATTCATAAGAAGTCTCCTTAAATAAAAATACAAATCTGAATAGTGTTCTCAGAATTATGGAGGAAGAGTATAGAAATTGACATTAAAAAGAAATAACTATCATCTTGGCTCAAAGAATGCAAAGTACAACTAAACAGGGAGCTTTGGGTACAATAAAACTTCTTTCTGATTCTCACTAACAGGTTTATGAGAGAAAATATAGAAGACAATAGCTAGAATAAAAATGTTGTCTAAAAAATCTATAAATTTTATGGCTCTGAAGGGGCCTGCTGTATCACTTGGTCCAAACCTGCAATTTTATAGGAGACAATAGGTTCTTTAGACTCTAAATAATTTTGCATTCACATAGCTGCTTAACAACAGACTTGATGCAAGAGAGCCTGGGCCTCCAACTTGTGGCCTGTGCATCTCATTTCTAGACAGGAAGAACAGTATCAGTGCTATCGCTTTCGGATACTCAGAGTGGTCCAGCAGGATCAGTATCTCCTGGGAGCTTGTTAGAAAGGCAGAATATCAGTCCTCATACCTGAACCTTCTGACTGGAATCGGGTTTTGATGAGATTCTCGGGTGATTCATATACTTGCTGCAGTATGAGAAACACTGTGTATGGTGTTGCCATTGGCCCTGGCACATTCCACACTTAAGAGCTATGCATTAGTGGTGCACTGCTACCTGCCCCCATAGGTTGACCCATTTAACACCTTGGCTCCCAGGGTACCCAAATTCCACTTCTTCACCCATCGATCAGGAATCTATAACTCTCCAAGAAAACCAGTGAATTAAAGGAAATCAATAGTCATTCATAAAAACCTTAAATATACCAGCACCCAAGGCTCTGAGCTAGTATATTTTTTTAAAAAATCTAATAGAAGCACTTTGGTTTTGATTATTGGCAACTCACAGAATAATCCTAAATTTAAATCTCATAACAGCATATATTTAGATGTCTGATTCCCAAAAGAAAATTTGGTAATGCTGGTTGTTTTTTGAGGCTTGTGAAACACAGAATGCTTAGATAATTTATTAGAATTATGAAGGAAATATTACAGTACTATTATTCCCCCTGAAAGTAGTTCTAAATCACTTAAATATAACACTGTAACTTGCAGAGTTGCACCTAAATCAATTTATTTTAAAGGTAGAACTAACAGTGACTGAATAGGAATAGATTCAGATTCTCAATTTCAAAATCTGTATTTAACACAATGAGGCATTATGCTCACTTGTCTTTGAACATTAGGTCAGCCCATCTCATGGTACCATAGGGTGGCCACCTTCTTTAAATTCTTTGAATTCATAAAATAATGAAAGGGATTGATTTCATTTGCCATGAAAAAGTTTTTTAATATCTTTTATTAACATATTCAGTGCTAATATTTAGCTAGTATGTTATCTGTTATTACCGCTAATAACTCCTATAGTTAAACAATAATTTGAACTCGAGAATTAGATATAGCATTTTTAGAATAGAGCATTTTTATAGAATTAGATATAAGCATTTTTAAATAGAGGTTTCATAGGACATTTGTGTAAAAAGACTTAATGCTGAAAATATATTTGTTTGCTGGCAAATATGAACATCTGGCTTTGCATTGTGCACCGTTGCCAGACAGATCTACCTTTCTCCCAAGCGAGCTTGATACGGTCTAACACATTAATCTAAAGAGATATCTTCTGTCTTCTGTCTCCCTAAAGTGAATGAGTTTTACAGTTGTAATTTTCTATCCAGAACCTTACATTTCTAGGGAATTAAGGTTTCTGCCAAGATTCAAGTGACTACTTTTTTGTTACTGATTTAAAGCAGGATTTCTTAAAACCCTGAGCAGCCAAGTTTCCAGTCACTGTTACCAGACTTTTAAAAATGGTACAGTTGAGGTTTAAGCTGGGATCTCATAGTATCTCAAAACTGTAATCTTTTGTTTTTCCAAGTGGTACACAGTGCTCAGTATGGAAAGTGAGAAATATATTTTTGGTGAGGTTAGGGAGAAAAGAATCTACTACCTCATTTAATAGCAGTGATTGACCCAATCACGCAAGGACTAACTCCACATGTTCCATGCTCCAGAATTATAAGTCGATGTTTTTCTAATGTACCCCCCAAATTTTTTAAACTACGTATCTGTTGCACATTTTTAGGTTGATATCTAAAATATTTCATCCTAAGTTTAAGTAGATGTGAAGAATATTGTAAAGATAACCAATATGTTATAAATATTGGCATTTAAAAAATAAATATGTCACTTTAAGATTTGTAAAACTTTTATTGATCTATCATATTAAATTGCTGTGAAAATATTGTGCATAACTTTATAAAATTCTCTGGATTGAGTTACTGTTACAGTTATTATTGCTATATTATTTAAAACAACATAAATTTATTACAAAGTTTGATTAAATAATTATTAAACATAAAAGTTAAATCTTGTTTACAATGCATTTCTTGATGAGCTCAATCAATGTCTAACTTTTTCTTTACATTCAACGAGAAAGAAACATAGATGCAGTCAAAAATAATTGGTCTTTACATAGAATCTTATTTACTTGTTAATAGAAAAAACTTAGCATTTTAAAATGAGGATTTCATTATATTGTAATAAACATTTCAAACATTATCTGATACAATTATTTTAACTACTTCATTTGAATAATAAACACCAAGGGGAAAGATCTGATAGAACTTTTATCTAGTATATCTCCAATACACTAGATAAAACTTTATTGATTAAAAATTTTATCTATAAATTTTGACAGTTTAAGAAAACATTCTAATTACATTTAAAAGAATTAGTGACACTAACCTATACTGCTTTGGCTATTTAAAGATTCTTTTCCTTCCAGCTAATGATGTGTCTTAGGGTTAAATATCAAGAAGAGCTGAAAAAAGCTGTTTATATTTGAATGCATTGTGAGAGGGGGCATTTTCAACAGTAAACATCTCTTACTAATGTTATTTTTGCCTTGCTTTCATAAAACTGTCCCTCAAATGCATACTTTGACAAAGCCATGACATAGACGAGAAGAATCATTAGTTCAAAATTGTCTTACTGCACTCTACCTTGTATCTGAACTCAAAATCCCAATATAGACTAATGTGTCATATTTCTAGCACTAGATTTTAACAGGAATATTTATGTCAGGGAAATACCAGAAGCCCAATGAACTTACAATCATCACCTCTTCAAGTACCCCTGGGGTACACATACTCCATGATAAAGACCACCATTCAAAGTTATCATGTCAGATCAAACAGAATCTTGTTTGCATCAGAGCATTAGACCTTCTGGGCTAAATCAAGTAGAGTACCTCAGGCCCAGGGGTTGGGCCCCCAGATCTAAGAGAGAGGCTGTGCCCCCTTCTTTCAGCCTGCCTCCACCCAAGAGTGCAGAGTATCTGCGAGAGGACCCTGAGAGCCACTGCTTGCCTCATCTGGCCTTGAGCACCAGATGACAGAAGAGGAAAATCTCTGAGTGCAGCATTGGTGGCGTCCCTGTGGTTCTCCGTGACCATGTCCCTGTGAAACTCCTTATAATACTCTTAACCAGAAGGACCCCACAACTGACCAATCCCATCCACATTATGGAGTCTAAGGTGGGCCTGCAATCACCAAAAAGAAAGTTCTCCTTCAATTTCCAGCAGTAAGAGAAGTAGTGAAGAGGACTGTGAGTCATGAAGGTTGAGTTTGGGGTCAGGGAGAGCTTAAGTTCTTTGTAACTAACGTGGTTGGAACTCTGAGACAATGATTGTTAATATCATCAAATTCTGAATATCCACACAAATCACTGACTTGGGGAAAAGAGATAACACTTATTTGTACTATTCGTGCCCTAGACATAGTACATTGGTAGAAAGAGATGGCCCTGTTTGATGAAAAGAGATCTTTTTTCAATGTTTTGGTGTTGTTATTGATGACTCAGATACAGTCATACAACTAATATTAGAGTTTGTTTTGATTATGCATTGAAGGCCTTTGAAAATGCCTTCATCTGTAATTTGTAATTTGATGCTTATATTGGTCATGATGTGTTTCAGTAGCATATATGTGTAGAGTCTATGATGTTGCTCTTAATTTAATTACTGATGTGCTAAAAATTTCTTGTGCTAACTTCATAGGCACACTCTTTTTTTTTTATTCCAGAGTATTGTGAGGGTACAAGCATTATAGTTACACTTTATGTCTTTGCCTCACCCAAGTGTGGGTTAAAGGCATGCCCTTCCCTCCCTTTAGTGCTCCCCGTGTCCTTTAGTGGTAGATTTGCCCCCCCTTCCCCCTAATCCCTAGAGAGTATTTCTGCCATGTGATCAACCTAGTGTTGATCAGTTAGTGCCAATTTGATGGTGAGTACAAATGGATCCCGTTTTTCTGCTCTTGTGGTGCCCCACTTTGGATAACGGGCTTAAGTTTAATCCAGGAAAGTATAAGAGGTGCTAGATCACTGTCGTTTCTTATGATTGAGTAATATTCCATTGTAAACATATACCAAATTTTAATAATCCACTCATGGATTGACGGGCACTTGGGTTGTTTCCACATCCTTGCAATAGTGAATTGTGCTGCCATAAACATTAGGGTGCAGATGTCTTTATCGTAGAATGTTTTGTGCTCTTTTGGGTAGATGCACAGGCACACACTTGATTGCTCATGGTCTTCAGATACCCATGGCTTCTACAACTATCCCCACCCTTCCTAGGAGTTACGATAGCTGTGAGAAGGAGACTGGGAAGGGTCCAGCTGGGTCTGAGGGCACATGCCCTGATCCTGTCTTCATTTCAACAGCAAAATCTTTATGAACTGTTCATTATTTATACCTCTTCTGTACTCATTAGTATAAAAGCAGCTAAACTTTTCATGAAGAGAACTTTTTATTCATGCACTATTGAAATTCAGCCATTAAAGGTTTATCATAAAACTTTTTCCAAATTTAATACCATGGGTTTCAGCATGCAGATCTTCTCATAAAGGTTCCGAATTTTCCTAAAAACATGGTAAGGATATTGTCTCAGCAATTTTCCTTGGCCATCTTTGGATTCCATCTTAGCCTTCCTGAGAGCACAATTAAGCCTCAAATCTTCTAACTTATCTTAATATATGTAAAATGGGGCTATTATACTCCCTTAGCCAACTCACGTTAGGATCAGGGTCTCGCTGCAGGTCACTGAGGGATTTTCCTTCATTACCAAAAAGGCATGAATGAGAAAGGCCTCCTCCTTGCCTGGTGAAGGGCTGTGTCTTCCCAGGCATCGGGCTTCCTCCTCACTCTGTGCTCCCAGTTTAAAAGTAGTAACCGCAGTGCCAGTGGAAGACGGTGTGGAGTCTGGCTAACAGGCCTTGGGGCAGCCCCTTCCAATAGCCCATTAAAATCCCTGGATGAAAAAGAAGGTCAAAGACTCCGCACAAAGGCAACACAGTAACAACAAGAACCTGAACCCTCGCAGCCGTGCAACGTGGGTGCTGCCCCTCAAGGCCACTTTCCTGGAACATTCTGAGATGATAAATTCTAAAAAAGAATGAAGAGGAAACTTGTGTGAGTGGTGGTGCGGAGGGAGAGATGAGCAGTGGTGTGTTATATCTTGGGAAGTGGAATTCTCTCTGGGACTGCAGCACTGGTTCGGGATATCAGCAGACCGGGCAGCGTGGGTGGAGAAGTGCACAATGTCTCAAGAGTCCAGGTGCACTACAGTAGTAAGTACAATAGCGGCAGCAGCAGCAATAAAGTAATAACAGTAACACAATAGTAGCTGATATTTATTATTTATGATCAACAGTGCGTGGTGCTGAAGGCTTTAAACATATTCATTTAATCCTCACAAGATCCCTGTGTGGTTGGTATGTTTATTAGCTTCCTTGTACAGATGAGAAAAATCGAACTATTGAGAGGTTAGCAACTCACCCAAAGTCCCACAGCTAAGAAATGGCAAAGCCTGGATTAGGCAAATAGGCACTGGAAACCGGGAATTGGACTAGGGCACATCCCCTTGCCCTCCAGTTGTGCCTCTGAGAAGGAATATGGTATTCAACCCAGGGCAAACTTGAAGACATCTCCGTGCCCTGTGTATTGACATAAACATCCAGCCTCATTTGAGGGTGAGCATTCAAGAAAAAAAAGGGGGGGTGGGGAAATAGTTTAGAAGCTATGGGAAAACATTACAGCACAAAATAAAGAAGTAGAGGGAAAGAAAGCAGACCTGTGGAAAAGATCTTCTGCAGAATCTTGTAAGGACCCTTTAGGAAGCTATTTAGCAACCTGTAGAAGTAGAATATTATAGGCCTCATTCTTTTTTTTAAATATCATTTTCTACGTTAAGTCTTTAGGTCCTGTACTTTCTGATTTATTTCTTAAAAACGGTATCCTAGCTCTAGCCTCAAAAAAGCAGGCCCTCCTAAATACAAAGGATAAAAAGTATCAATACAGGTGTGAAGGGAGAGACAGAACTAACAAACAATATAGCTGTTCACAAGAAAAAACTCTCCAGATAAAGTCAAAGGCCAAAATTTATAAGAATAAAAAAAGTTCTTAATCTAGTAACCGTAAGAGTGAGCTCTTGAAAATTATCTATTAATGTCCATTTTTGAGACATAGGTCTTCAAAGTTTAAAGCTTCTTTTGTGGAATAAAGCCTTTTATTCCCAAAGTTCAGTTACGCTCATTGTTCATTGGTAGTAGCAGGATGAAATCACACCCATGATTTTAGATTGTACACAAACTCCCATTGTTTCGTTATGGTGCAGAGTATCTTAAAACTCTATCTTTGTTCTGCGTCCTTTGATTTATTTTTACCTTCTTATTATGTGCTATTTCTCTAGCTTGTTTCCCCGATCTTGCCATCTTCTAAATAGATTTTGTTTTTTGTTTTCTCCATTTGCTTATTTCTCCCATAGATTTTTTTTTTTTTTTTTTTTTTTTTTTTTGAGACAGAGTCTCTCTGTTGCCCTGGCTAGAGTGCCATGGCATCATCCTAGCTCACAGCAACCTCAAACTCCTGGGCTCAAGCGATCCTCCTGCCTCAGCCTCCCGAGTAGCTGGGACTACAGGCATGCGCCACCATGCCCGGCTTATTTTTTCTATACATATTTTTAGTTGTCCAGATAATTTCTTTCTATTTTTTTTAGTAGAGACAGGGTCTCGCTCTTGCTCAGGCTGGTCTTGAACTCCTGAGCTCAAACAATCCTCCCACCTCGGCCTCCCAAAGTGCTAGGATTATAGGAGTGAGCCACCGCGCCCGGCCTCCTATAGACTTTTTAACATGCTTACTCAAGGTTAATTTCTTGATGCTCCACCCAAACAATGCAGAAATTTTATAATGCTCTACGATTTTTCATCCCTTTCCATTTTATATTTGGACCAATATTTGAAGTCTATCTTGTTTTTTTAATCTCACACATTAGATATTTTATTACTATTTAACCTCAAAAATTAGACACATTATTATTACATGTAGTCAATGTTTATTTAGATTTACCCAACATATTTTTCCATTTCTTCATCATTTTTTCTTGCATCTCAGATCTTCCTACGTCTGTCTTCATAATCTTTCTGCCTAAAGCAATTTTTTCCTTTCTAAAAGTCTTATTCAATTTTTCTTCAATCTGCTTGATTTTAAAAAACTTTTATTCCTTGCTTATAAACTTCTCATTTCCTTAAATATATCAAACTTGCTTATTTTATATTCTTATAGTCTTTATAGGTCTGATTTTGCTGCCTATTGTTTCTTCTGGTTCTCACTCATGGTGCTTTATTTCTTGTGTATGTGTGGAACGGTAGGTATGTATGTGTGTGTTTTAATGTGACCATATGTTCCTTGGAACTTTACTTATAGGAATTCTTTGATACCTAGATTGAGATTGCATTTTTCCAGAGAAGATTTGTATTTTCCCCTCCCTCTTGATTATACAAACATTCTGGGAGCACTTTAATTAAAATGTCCCTTTTTTGATTTTTCAGATACGTGCGATACAAACTCATACAAAAGGCTAAGTTGTAGTTACAAATTCTGAAATGAGATTTCATACTACAGTCACCCTCCATATCTGCAGGTTCCACATCCACAGATTCAGCCAACGATGGAAAATATCTAAGGAAAAAACACACAAGGAAAAATAACAATAAAAATAAAAAATAACACAAATTCACAAATGCAGTATAACAACTATTTACATAACATTTACATTGTATTAGGGTGTTATAAATTAATCTAGAGATGATTTAAAGTATATGGGAGGATGTGTGTATGTTATATGCAAATACTATGCCATTTTATGTAAGGGACCTATGTGTCCTAAATTTTGGCATCACTGCGGGTCCTAGAACCAGTCACCTGAGGATTCCTAGAGATGACTTTATAAATCTCAAGTGAGATTTCGATTGCCATCACCTTTGGCCAAGGGCATGCACTGCCTCTCTACTCTGTCTGCTCTTCCCCATCCCTGCACATGTTGCCTGTAAGTTGGGCTGGGTGTGAGTGGTAATGGAACTCTCCCTGCTCTATCTCAGTCTGTGATATGATATTTCTCATTCAAACTAAATTGCAAGGGAGTCTTGTACAGAAACACTCTTTGAAGTTTCTGGGAAACTATGGCAGAGTCGAGAGAGTTGATGCTTCAACGCTGTCTTTTGTTTGGCATTGGGATCAAACACTGTATTTGTCATCTGCAGAACAATAGTATTTTGACCTTTATCTTTTTGTACAGCATTTAGGCAAGAAATTGATGATGCAAAGATTATTTTATTACACCCTTCCCCTTCCTGAGCTGGACAGTTATTATATCATAAAATCAGTTTTACTTATAATTATTCTCTAATCTTTACATCAATAATATATTCAAACATATCGAATCATCTTCCATAGTTAGCACTGACCAAATTCCATGCCTAATGCCTAAGTAACTTCCTGGGGTATGTTTTAAAAAAGCAACTCTGAACTGCCTGCATCTTTCACTTGCTTTGTCATGCCTGGGAGAAACAGACTCATCTTTATTAATCTATGAACAATTTAAAAAGAACAAAAATCTGAGTTTATCAAGTTCATGTTACTATCTTTACATATTGACATTTGGAAATGTCCTAGTCATTGTTTTTCATTATTGCTATGGCTTTTAAAACCTCCAATACTGTCATTTTGGCAAATAAGTGAACACCAGCAACGGCGTGAAAATAATCAGCCTCTCTTTGTAATGCGACATGGGGAAAATATTTCTTAATTTTCTAGCAGGTGCTGGGCTATGAGTCTGACTCATAAAGATAGTAATTATACCTCTTTTCTAAAGTGAAGCAGCAGAAAAAGAACATACCAAAATTAATGGGAAAGCAAGACTTGGCTCATTCTATCTGGAGACTCCATGATCCTGAGAGGTTTTTCTAAATGAATCACTGTTTTATGAAGGATAGCACAGGAGTGGGTATTTGTCTTTGTGTCAAAAACATGGATCCTTAGTAAACTGAATCTCTTCCTACTTTTAGCCAATTGAAAAAGATAAAAATCTTCAGAGCTTTATAGTGTTGAGCACAGATAAAGCCTCCTTACAGATAGAAACAAAATTTTTACCAGTTTCAACTGGCAGAGAAAATGTATTTCAGAAATTATTTTCACATAAATAACTTTTAACATTAGAACACTCCATACAAACAGGGTAGTGATTGTGTAAACATACTGCGTTATATGAAAATGAGAGCTCATGGATTCATGTAGAGCGTGCATTTGTGACACCATACACCAGAATGAGAAATATTTTCTCATTTCTTAAGTGGTGAAAGTGAGGTGGGAGGAGAGGCAGAGGGAGGGCTGGTTGGACAGTGAGGTAGTGTGACAAAGAGCAGCTGAAAACAAGGGGCAAAAATTGCAAGATAGGTGCATTTTAATTTGAATTGCAAATGGAAAATGTGTGACCTTGAATATTCGATCCATGCCTTTTCAACAAAAGGCACGTAGCTCACAGATATGGGCATAAAATAGCCCTAAGTCCATAGGTGATCGTCTGCTCTCTCTGTCTGTGTGTGGGGGTGTGTGTGTGTGTCTTTCTCTCTCTCTCACTTCTCCTATGTTTAGGACATGATATATTAAATAAAACAATAAAACACACTGATACAAAAGGAAATTGCTAGGAATTAATTTGAGAAGGAAAATTTTGAAAAGTAGTCTCCAGTCACCCTTGCTCCTGCCATTCCTGCATGTCCTTAAACCATCCCCTGTTTGTAGCAACTTCGTTCCCAAAGCCCTTATTGATGTTCTCTATCCAGTTTCAGTAAAGGACGGTGTGGTGATTGAAGAGTGCGTTCTCGTACACAGCGGCGTGTTGTGCATCACTTTGCAGTCAGCACTGTTTCGTGAGCTGACGATGATACTGGAGAAGATTTGTTTGAGGTTTCCCTGAGCACCAAATAGTCAAACAAACAAAACCTACATGCAATCAGATCTTGTCATTGGCTGTAACGAAGGGCAAGTTGTCACACACTTTTATCACCTAAGCAGGTCATTCTTTAGAGGGATATGAGAGCAACGAAAGCACAAGCTCTCAATCATAAGAGAAGACAATCTTCTATGGATTTAGGGCTTATGACCAGGACAGTGTTTATGGATGGAATTGAATCACTGTGTTCATTCTTTCTTTTCACTGACATCTATAAGGACAGGGAGTGCAAACAATAGCTTAGAATCCACCGTGTCCCTTGATGTTATGGACTGAATTATGTCTCCTCAAAATTCATATTTTGAAGCCCTAATATTTAGAGATTGGGTTTTTAAAGAGGTGATTAAAGGTCATAAGGGTAGGATCCTAGTCCAATAGGACTAATGTCCTTATAAGAAGAGGACGGGACACCAGACATGTGCACACACAGAAAAAAGGCCATGTGAAGGCACAATGAGGAGGTGGCCAAGGAGAAACCAAGCCTTCAACACCTTGATCTTGGACTTCAAGCCTCCAGAACTATTAGAAAGTAAATTTCTGTTGTTTAATCCACCCAGTCTGTGGTATTTTGTTATGGCAGCCCTAGAAACTGACACCCTCAGGATGGCTTATAGGTAACATGCCATCCCATTGTGATATCCAGTTGAAGCCCAGAGTCATGGAGACAGCCAGAATTCCACAATAGCCTGACACACACACCAAATTTGGCTTCTCTGTCAATGTCTGTCTCTCTTGCGCATTATACCAATAGCAAAGGAGCAAGGACTATCAATTAGGTTCAGTATGTTCTGAGAACACAAAAAGACAAATGATAAGGAACTTGTCATTTCATGGAGAAAGCTGAGATGATACCAGGACCCTGATAGAGGTATAAAGAGGGACTTTTGGTGACAAGAGTGACTAATTTGAATTATGGCCTTGGGATTATGGGAAGGACAGGGAGAATGGGTGAAGGTTTCACAAAGAGGGAGAAGTTTGACTAGGACTGTTTTGGTATCTATTACTGCCTAGAAAACCACCCCAAACTAATGACCAGCAGGCACTTGGCATAAAGCAATCACCATTTTATAATGCTCAAGGAGTCTGTGGGTTGGGACTTTGGATAGGACACAGTGTGGACAGCTGCCTCCACTCCATGCTGGAGACCCCAGGTGGGAGTGACTCAAACAATGAGGGCTGTAAGCATCCACATCCAAGACGACCTCTTCACTCATGTGCTGGTACCTGGACTGAAAGACAGGCTCAGCTGGGATATTGACCAAGCCTCCATCTGGCCTTTCCAACACAGCAGCCTCGGGTGGTCGGCCTCCTACATGGTACTTCCAAGCTTCAAGATCAAGTGTTCCTAGCAAATGAGGCAGAAACCCCATAGCCTTTTATGACCTAGCGTCGGAAGTCACAGAGTATCATTTCTAAAAGGAGGGGACACAGACCTCACCTCTCTATGGAAGGAGTTATCAAATATTTGTTGCTATGTTTTAAAACTGCCACAAGGACCTTGAAGCATGCATAGGATTTCAATAAACATGCACTGAAACTTTATTGCCTAAGATATTTTTTGATTTTATATAAAATGCACATTCATTATTTAAAAGAAAATACAACTACAGAAAAATATAAAGAAGCTTATTCATTATCCCAAGGCAAGCTGTGTGCCTGGACCTGAGCAATGAATTAGAGCTAGAACCTTAAGCCTGATATAGTTCCTGCCCTCAAACTGTCTACAGTCTGCTAAACCCACCCATGATCACACCACCAAGTGTTAACAACTGCTAACGTGTTGGTGCAGTCCTCCCTAATTTGAAAAAAACAAATTGAGATTACCTTGTACATACAGTTTTGTGTCCTGGTTTGTTTTTTCCCTCCTGGTACACAAGATATGGTAAGAATTTTCCTCACAGCATTAAATGGCTTCTGCAAAGCCATGATTTTGAATTGTTGTATCACATATCATTATATGAATATATCATTGTTTATTTAAGCATTTCCCTGCAGCTAGGAAATATTTTTGAGTTTTCACAATTACAAAATAACACTGTAATAATTATACTTACACATCTTTATGCTTCTCTGACAATTTTCTTAGGATTTCTTAGTTTCCAAACTAGCTGAACTACAAGTTCAAAAAGAAAGAGTATTTTAGAAGCTCTTGACAATAGTCTTCCCCACCTGTCTTGCAGAAATGCTGTCGGGTTTGCATTTCCCTAACACGTGCCCGAGCGTCTGCTGCTGAGGAGCCTCCAGTGGCGAATCACGGGAAGCAAGCCTGGTCCCAGGTACCAGGAGGGGAGAGACTTGGCTGAGTTTGAAGTGAACTAAAAAGTGCTGAAAGCACCACCCGAAGGATGGACATATTTGAAACTCAGACTTAGCGGGGGAGGAGGGAGGCAAGGGCAACATACGTAACCTAAACATCTGTACCCCCATAATATGCTGAAATAAAAAAAAAATTTAAAAAAAAGTGCTGAAAGAAACCAAAAAGCAGGCTGCAAAGTACAATCAACTAATGACCAGCAGGCACTTGGCAACTGAAGAAATAAATTCTAGGAAATAATTACAGCAGAGTCAGGGTCAACAGAAAGACTTCATCTGCTTCTAGCACAACTTCAGGGCAGCATTCTGAAACCTAAGTGTGACTAAAGGGATGGGACGCTCAGAAACACGGGTTCATTTTGGTGTCAGTTAGGGCTGCTTGGGTGGCAAGCAACTAAGCTGACCTTGGCTAATGCAAATCAAAAGGGAATTTGCTGGGAAAACAGCTGGTCTTTCAATGGCTCAACTGGAAACCAGGCCCAGAAACCAAAACAGAATGGACAGGAGCTAGAGTAACACCCTGGGCAGGAAGCAGTACAGGACCAAGGGTCTAAAACACAGGACCTCCTCGCTGGGGTCACCTGGTTACACTGCTGTGAATGATGAATGAGCTCCAATTGGTTTCTCTCTTTTGATGACTTTGTTCAAATTTCAGATTCCAGGGAAAGAGGACCTGACTGACCTCGTCTGGTTCACGTGCAGGCTGTTAGGCCAGGAAAAGGCAGGCACCTTGAAGAATAGTTTCCCATATGTGGGAGAAGTAATTCTTAGAGGTAGATCAGGGTATAGCCAGCCAAAACCAAAGCTGTTTACCAGACCATGCTACCTGGCAGGGAAGGTACACTAAGATTGAACCGTTGTTAATCCCTGAGCCTAAATTAATTTACCACCAAAACTCCTGCCTCCCCTGCCCATCGTGCCCCATCAAAGTTGAATTCTGTGTTAATGACAAGGCTCAAGGAACTGTTAGGCTTTGATGGGACATAGATGAGAAATTCTAAATACAAGCCATGATGTATGAGGCATTGTGCTGGAAGTTGGTATGAATAAATAATTAAAACAAATATTTCTGCTTTACCTTGAACTGAGTTTTAGCCTCTCCTCCTCCCCACTTCTTTTTTCTCTGGAACTCTGGGCTTTGATTAAAAGCCAGCAGGGCGCAAGTGGCCTGGAAGGAGTCTTGACTGAGGGCCCAAGCCAGGACCTCCTGCTGCCTCTGCTGGGCTGGAGTTCCTGCCTCCACCTGATGAGCTCAATGCAGAAGAGAAGCCACAAGATCTCATTGCCTGGCTTTGTTTTACAGGGACACTGAAAATGGATCAGGGCAAGGGATAATTTCAGGAGCCGGCTCTGCCCAACAGGTCTCTCCCTTAGGATGATATCTCCAAGACTTGGCTTTCCCTCCTGGCTGGTAGGAATCACTCCTCATCCCGGTGGATGAAACTGAGGCCATTAGCCCTGCTGGTACCTCTGGTACCTGGAAACAGGAGAAAGAGACCAGATGCTCCCCCAGAGACACCCATCATTCAGCCGGGCAGTGAAGGATGAAAAGGGGGACAGGTAATTCAGGAACAGAAACAAGGTAACACAAGCCTCATTGCACTTGTGTGACACAAAAAGTCACAGGTTCAGGGAGGGGTTTCCTAGGACGGGAGAGTGTCACACAGGGGAGGAGCTGCCCATGAGGGCAGGAGCGTGGCCAGGGAATGGCAGACTCCACTCTCTGAGAAGAGGCCAGGATCTCTGGTCTCAGATCCTTGGAGCTTCCCCTACTAGGAGAATCATCTTGGGATGCTGCAGATCAGACTTCTTTAGAGATTCCCTTCAAGTAGTCAGGACTGTAGGTATTGCTCTCCTGGGAAGTGGGTGCGGGCTGCAAGGTGGAGTGTCCTTCACTGGTCTCCAGAGTCAACTGCAGTCCTTAAGAGTATATTCTAGAAAAACCTTCAGGATCTTTACATCTGCAGAGTCATGGTAAGATCCCAAGAGCTTGGGAGAAATCCCTTCCAGAGTCCCGGAGGAGTGGAGAGCTGGCCATTTGTTCAGTGATCCTCGCTGATTTGGGGAGGGGCAGCCTTGTCGGTCCATGGAGCTGGGGTCTGAGTAGGACCACGGGGAAGCCTTCCTCCCAGAAAGGTTACTGTGGCCCCACCACAGGCAGAATTTAAAAACTACCATGCCATACGATAAGTGTAAAAACATTAGCAAGGTCCCAATTATACCTGTGAGAAACACTTCAATACTTTTTCCTGAAATATAAAATAATTTCCAATTTTTCTCATTTTCCAGGGCTGTGTCTGCCCAGTCTGCTTCGGGGCAACTATGTGCTGGGCGTGGCTCCATGAGCCTCTGCCAGAGGGACTTTGCCAACTGGGATGAGGCTGCCTCCGTGCACCACAGCAGGAAGGAAGTCTAGACGTGAAGCGCTCCCTGCCTGGAACATGTGAGTCACTGGGACTTGTTCCCCAGGAGGAGAATGTCTGGGGCAGGCTCGACCCCTCGCAGGGCTTCTCCAGGCAAGGATCCCCTCAACCCCACCTGCGGGGTGAAGGCTGAAGTACCAAGAGCAGGTCGTGACCCTTAGCCTGGGTCAGAGGGTCTCTGGAGTCCGGATGTATCTACACTCAGCACGCAGGCTCTGCCACACCGGGCCACCCTCTTCCATGAACACCCTTTCCTGCCCTTCCCTGGACCCGATCCTGCCCTGCTCTGAGCCCAGCCCCAATCCCACCACAGCAGAAGTCCATTTCCCTCCTCTGAAGTTATGGGGCACTTACTCTTTTGACCTTTCAGCTGTGTTACCTATACTTACCTTTTCTTTTCAATTTTTGATCTGTTTTGGTCTCATGTCCAAAATCTGTCATGTGCTCAGGAGGCTAAGAGTGGTGTCTTCCTATTTCTCTGTGAGTCCTGCACAGCCCTGAACACACATAATGGGTGCCCTTCTGTGTCCCTTTCTCCTCAAAAACGTTTGCTGATAATGGCTTAGTTATGGGGTGCATACATCACTCTCACACATGACCTAAACCAGTGGTTCTTAACCTTTTAAGACTAACTATATTCTCTGAGAATATAGTGAAAGCCACACCCTCCTCCTCAGGAAGACGCACAGAGACATACAGAGACAAATTGCTTTATGCAAATTTCAGGCTGTCACAGCCCCCTGGAACCTGTTCGGCCATTGACTCCAAGCTAATAACCGCTGTAAGGTGACTGCCATGGGTACTGTGACCGTGTTTTGTACATGGGGAAACTGAGGGTTAGAGAGGTAGAGTGACTCCTCCAGGCTGCTCTGAACGGCTGACTGATGCGGCACCTTGCCCAGAGTCCTCGTCTCCTTTGACACCTGTTTTGCAGATGTGCCCTTAGAAGTGCGAAATCAGCATGGGAAACACCTCTCCCACCAGCACCTGTGTGTCAGAGCAGAAATGTAATTCTTGTCATTCCTGCCCTTGTTATGACGTTTGTCGTCTGATGAAACAGCGCCTCACCAAGTCCAGCTGCATCTCTTGCCAGGGCTTAAGCAAGGCCCTCTCTTGGTGTCAGAGAGAAAAGTGTGGCGTCAACAACCCATTTGTTGCTGCAAATCTTTGATTTTCTCATCAGAGGCCCCCAGCTGTCTCCCCAAATCTGAATATAGGAAGCCAAGCGCGAGAGCGGCCGGGTGGGGCTTTGCCATTGAGCCCTCTCGTCTCGGCAGCTGCGTCGGTCGTTCTGCAGCAAACCAGCGGCCCTGGACGCAACGTCCCCGACTCCAGGGCATCGGGCACGTAAACGGTGCGGTGAGGATGCAGTTGCGGAAGGCATCGAGCCAACGCCCTACACAACAGCCTCGGCTTCCACTGTCAGCACATGGTATGTGAGACGAAAATCCCTGTGTAGTCATTAATGCATAACGCCTCAGTCACTGCCTCAAAAATCAATCTTTCCTGACTCAATGAGGGAACAAAACAATCCCACCGCTCGCCAGGCCCTGAGCTGTGAGTCTGTCACGGCCACTGGGGCATCCCGCGGGCTCGCTCCCGACATGACATGACAGAGTATAATAGCTTCAGAGGAAAGCGGCGGTGGTGGTTTTCTCACACAAACGCGCTCATCACAGCCCCACCTGCCTGTGGGCTGCTCGCAGCTGACAGGTAAACCCCGCCCGGGGAGGCCGGGAAGGATGCACGGGGTGACCTCCTGCGCGCCCAGAACATTCGGATCATCTCTGCCCACAGCTGTTGCCAAAATAGGAGTGCACCCTCCTTGAGTGTGTACGTGTGAATATTTTAAGCAGCAATGGTCCCCCACACCTTCTACGGAAAAGCATGTCTCTCATGTCACCTTTTGTCATTACTTTTTGCCTCTGTGGTCTTCCTGGCATGGCCTCAGGTGCCTAATTGTAGCTGTTGTGCTGGCATCAAGACCACAACCTCCCAAACATAGATAGTTCCGTTTCACAGGGGCTAGGCCTTACCCAGCTCCCTCTTTCCCCGCCTCCTTTAAGAAAATTCCAGTGTTTGACTGGCAGGCACTGTGATAGCCTGTCGGGGTAAAACGTTTGTCCAAAATGTTTGTATTGAAACAATGCTGATTCTAGGAGTAAGGAGAACTCTGTGTAGGGTCTTCCTCAGGCATGGGGGCTGGTGCTCCCTCTCAGCCCCCCTCAGCCTGGGGTTCTCAACCTGGGGCAATTCTGCCCCAGGGGACATTGGCACTGTCTGGAGATACTGCCAAAGTCTTTCGTTATCATAACCGGGGAGGAGGGGAAGTGCTCCTACTGGGAAGAGGCCAAGGATGCTGCTAAACATCCTACACAGCACCGGCCAGCCCCCCGTAACCAAGAATGATCCAGGCCAAGTTTCAACAGTGCCAAGGTTGAGAAACACTGACTACATCAACTGAGTCACTCCCCCTTTCACACCGCAGTACCTTCCAAGTAACCTGTGGTACATGCACACATCTGGACAGGGGAATCGTCATCCTTCTTCAATCATTTAAATTTCCTAAAAATGTATTGACTGTCTAGCCTGTGTAAGGGCCCCTGGGGGAATGATGACAGTGTCTCTGCTTTCCAGAAGCTTAAGTCCAGTGGTGGAGACAGGCAGATGTGTACAAACCACACGGTGCAATGTAAGCTAGCGGTGGTGAGTGCTGTCACAGCATCCAAAGGGCTGGGAACCAGAGAGGCACAGATGACCTCCAGCTGGCCAGAGGGCAGACAGGCTTCGAGAAGTCCTCAGACAGGGAAAATATGTGAGCTGTGGGGACTTCACGGATGAGGGAACTTCAGACAGGCAAATCAGGAGGGGAAACTGGATTCAGAGAAGAATGTGAGCAAAGGCAGGGACATTGCCTGGTGGGAGGAAGCTGAGGGCTAACTGTGTGGCCTGCTCTGGGCTACCAGGCACATTAGGATGGAGGAGGCCAACTTTTCTTTCTGTTGCATATACTTTTTGAAACAATTGGCCACATATTTCTGCTTCAGACTTTTATAGTCGCTCCCTTTGTTTATTATGGTAACATTAACATTCAGTAGAGAATCTTATCATTTTTATGGAATATTTAGTAGGGAAGAGAGTTTTCACCTAAAAAGTAAATTATAGGGGGATGGGCACGTGTGTAGCCCTGACTCAGGCGGTGCAAAGGCAATATATGTATGTAACCTAGACGTTTGTAGCCCCATGATATTCTGAAATTTTAAACAAGTGAATTATAAAGTTCCTCCTGATGTGGAAACTTAATAAAATTCTGTATTTGGATCAGCCACTAGTCATTTTGTGTGGACCACAAGTGTTTTTCGAAAACTTATTTTCAGTGTGTATGTTTGAAAGTATCTTAGAATCACAGATTCTAGAGATGGAGGAGACTCAAGAAATGCTCAGGTTCAAATTTGTCTGGTCCAACCAGATAAGCTCTTGTGGTCACCATTCCACAGATGAGACTATTAAATTTCTGCACATTCCAGACAGCAAATAAGCCTACGTTAAATAACAGGATTTTCTATGAGATGCATTTGCTAAGGGGTGCAATTCTCCAGATTTGGGGGTGAGGGAGTAACTGTTGTCTAAGTGGTTCTGCCCAGAAACCAAGGGCATCATCTTGGACGGTGGGGAGAATATACAGGACTAAAGGGAATTGGAGCCATCCAAGCTCAAGATATATGAGGATGTGGGTATCCTCATCTCTATACTGATTGAAGGACCCCGGCCTCAAGAACTCCTAGAAGTAGATGTTGGGAACAGCTGAGAATGTTAAAAATCAGGAGCCAAAGTTCGTCCGGAGAGAGTATCTGTCCAGGGAATCCTTGGAGATTGGAATCACTTTAGGAAATTCAGGCTTTTGACAGAGCTGGAAGCTTCCTTTGGATGGGGGTGGACAGGGGATCTCCCTGGGGACCCTGACTGCCAGACTCAGGAAGCACTTCGGCCCAGACTTCTCTGAAACTGGGCTGCCTGTGGACCCTCCCGCCCTGGCTCAGAATCTCTGCCTTGCTTACATTGAACCTAGATGACCTCATGTTTCCTGTCAAATATGCGCCCTTTTCATTTCATCATCCCCAGAGTGGGGCTCATTGCTGCATCATTTGCCCCACGCCAGGGGAGGGCCCATCCAGGAAAAGCCCTGGTTTTCTTTCTGAAGACCACCCTAGTTTATAATAGCAAATAAACATGAATTATTTTCTCAATACAAGTCCACTTGGTGTATGACTCAGAGAGTTGCTTTGGTCGGGTCATGAGAGGGAGGAGGAAAGAGTGTGGGGAAATCCCAAATCCTTGGCTACTCCATTTCCTAAAGTGAACCCTACCCCTGGCATCATTAAACAACTTTGGCAGCCTTGTACCTGCAACAAAACTGAAAAGACAGATGTGTAAAAAACAAGTCCTTTTTGTGGGTAAACATAAATGCTTTACGAGATTCTTTTATGGCTGCCAGTAATCATTTACTCATATTTTGCTCAACGCAGGGATGGTCCCCTTCTGCTCAGAAGAAAGGCAGCTTCCTATGCAACAGGCTTGGGTGGAATCCTTGGCAGGGAGAAGAAAGCAGTGAGATCACTCCTGGGCATGGCTTCCAGGGATTGGCAATTTCCGTGGAGATAAGGCCAGGCAGGGCCTTACCAGTGCCTGGCAGCTGCCTCCCTCCCACCCCAAAGCAGCTCAGGCTTCCCTGCGTTTGCAGGCCCTGGCCTGGGCTCTTTGCAAGAAGTTGGTTGTGTATTTGCACCAGAAGCAAGCATTTGGGGCAAATGCAATCCCTGGCAGTATCTTCTTTGGAGCAGGCTCGGGTACACATCAAGTCTGACATCTCTTTGCCCAGCACGTTTCCCCACCTTTCTAACACTCGTGGTGACACAGGAGTGATTGACCAAAGGCAAAGTGCACCTGTGTTAGAGCCTAAGGTCTGTTTCCGTTTTGGGTACCTGGGTCCTGCGTCCTTGTTCTCAGAAACTGGTCTCAGGGAGCATCTTCTTCCTCAGACTGTCCCTGGAAGGTGTTCAGCCGGCAAAAGGATGTCGCATCCTTGGTGTTTGAGCTGCAGATTACTGGTCAGAATCTTTTCAGTGAGTGGTCTGGGACACCCCTGCTCAGAACTACTGTTTCCTGAGTGCTGACTCTCGAGAGGTGTTTGCGTATGTCACTAATTTCATCCTCACAAGAATCCTGTGCTCGGTTTCAAGAAAGAGACTCCTTCCACCGGGGCCAAGGAGACCTAACTGAGGGTAAAACAAAGCTGTGGGGCAAGAGACCAGACACCCCAGGTTGGGTCTTAAGCTGGCTGTCTCCTTACAAGTTCGGTTTCTTGAGAGAGTTGCTGTTTGAAACGCTTGGCCTCCCTGTGGGAAGGTGACACCAGGGTACCTTGGCCCAGTAGCAGACAACCAGGAGTGAGGAGCCGTGGGCCACAGGAAATACCAACCCGTTGTGCCAGCAATTCTCCTCTTATTTCCCCAAGAAAAGCTGGAAATTGGGGTTTTTTAATAGGAAATCTTCCAGTTTTAAATGTTGGCAATTGATTAAAAAACAAACAAAACAAGGCTTGTTTCACACCCTGCAGGCAAAAGAATATACTGTGGGCTGGTTTGCAATTTTTAGGTTAGGCTTTCCCTCTAGATATAAAAATTCAAATGGGATAGAGCAGGGCCCAGTCTTTTACTATTTTGGGGTTTTTTTAAATGAAATATACTCTTTATTTGAATGTATTAAAATTCCCAAAAATTAGAATGAAGTACTAAAAATATAAATGTTAGGTATTTTTGTCACTAAGTTTTTTTCTTTTCCATTTAAACACCACCTTCTATTCATATGACAAAGTACATAGTGATTTGAGATCCATGATATTGTCTCATTTATTGCTCACTAGGCAGCTATGAGGTGAGCACTGTTACTTCCACGGGTGTTCATAAGGAAACGTAGGACTGGGTGTGGTGGCTCACGCCTGTAATCCCAGCACTTTGGGAGGCCAAGCGGGAGGATCGCTTGAGGCCAGAAGTTTGAAATGACCCTTGGCAACATAGTGAGACTCTGTCTCTACAAAACAATTTTTAAAAAATCAGCCAGGCATGGTGCTGTGCGCCAGTAGTCCTCGGGAGGCTAAGGCAGGAGGACTGCTTAAGCCCTGGAGTTGAGGTTGCAGTGAGCTATTATCTGGGCACTGCACTCCAGCCTGGGCAACAGAGTAGAATCTCCCAACTCTGACTGTCCTGAAAATTCAATAAACCTTGATTTGTAGTTTCTCCAACCAATACTACTATATCAATGACTATTCTTCACTCCAAGCCACATGATTTTTTTCTGAGTCAGCTCTAGTCATTAAATAAAAAAGAAGTCATAAGCTGCCCTTTAAACTAGCACTTAACTTTTTCTTTTCCTTTCTTTTCTTTTGAAGGGGGCCAATTAGGCAGGTAGGGAATGGTTCTTCACCTGGAGTTCAGGGTCCCAAGAGTGAATTAAAGCGGAGAGAAGGGGGCTGCACCCTTTGCAATTGTTTGCAACATTTTGTATTTGGGCATGTTGTGGAGAAGGGAACCTATGGCTCTTTCCAGAGAGTGTCTGACTTTTCCAGGATAGGCCAGATCTGTGCAGGTTGGACTCCAGCCCTTGATCCTTATCAATACTGAAACATAACTTAGGCAACATTCCTAAATCTGCAAACCTGTTTCTCCCCGACAGCTTTGTTCTTTCAGAAAGCTGTAACTCAGGCCATCTGCATCCGGAATGAGTCGCCACCAACTACTCTGCTCACAAACCTTGTTTATTGATGCCTTATTACCATGGACCCAGGTTGTGTCCTGCAGGACAGGCCTCTGCAGTGTTTACATCCTCCATCAGCCCCTGACTCTAATTGGTTCCTTCTTAAAAGGCCCAACCCTTTTTCGGGTAAGGAACATTGCAAAACACCTTTTAACAAAATATAGCTTTTTATGAGGCAATAATTACCTCATGCTAACAATTACATGTCGAGAATATGTACAAATGAGAATAGCATAGGGGCCTTTCTTTTGTTACAAAAGCTTTCTGGGCAGTGCAAGCACCATTCAATAGCCGCCACAGAGCAGGTGTGGCGTCAGGTGGCCTGGACTCGATATCTAGCCTTGCCTCAGCTCATGGTGTGAATGAAGACAAGTCATTTTACCTCTCCAGGCCCTGAGCTCCTTGTCTGTCAGACAAAATGCTCAGAAGGGGAAGGGAAAACAAGAATAATATCCAGTGAGAACCTTCCAGGCTGCCAAGTCCCATTCTCGGTATTATAACTCAAAACCTCTCGTTTATCTTCACAGTACGACATTTGACTTCATGCCCAAGGATGCAGGACTTATAGGTGGCATGGCCAGAATCCAGAGCTGCGTCTCTAGACTCCAGAATTAACCTTTCCATGACGTGGTTCAGTGCTTCTCAAACTCTGTCAATAAAGCACCCCCAGCGAGGAAAAAGAATGAACACTTATATTAGTTTGCTAGAACTGCCATAGCAAAGTATCGCAAACCGGGTAGCTTAAAACAACAAGTATTGCCGGGTATGGTGGCTCACACCTTAGCTACTCAAGTGGCTAAGGCGGGAGAATCACTTGAGCCCAGGACTTTGAGACTGCAGTGAGCTATGATCGTGCCACTGCACTCCAGCCTGGGTGACAGAGCGAAACTCCATAACTAAAACAGCAACAACAGGAATTTATTGTCTTACAGCTCAGGAGGCCAGAAGTTCAAATCAATGTGTCAGCAGGGTTGGTTCCTTCTGAAGGCTGTGAGGGAAGGATCTGTTCCATGCCTCTCCCCTATCTGGTGGTGTGTAAGCAATCTTTGGCACTCCTTGCCTTCTAGATAGAAACCATCTTCACATGGTGTTCTCTCTGTGTAGGTGTCTGTGTCCAAATTTCCCCTTTTTATAGGGACTTCAGTCACATTGCATTAGAGGCTCACCCTATTCCAATATGACCTTATCTAGACATAACTAATTACGTCTGCAATGATCCTATTCCCAAATAAGTTCACAGTCTTAAGTCCTGGGGGTTAGTACTTCAACATATTTTGGGGGGACACAATTCAAGCCATAATACTACCCACTTCAGGAGTCTGGGAGGATTGCTTACAGCATCAGGTATAAGCATAAAATGTTTTTGAAGCATTGAGCATTATCTTTAAAATTCATAAAAATTTAGCACTCAACTCCATTATTATATCACTATTTAATATAAAAACATTTCCCCAAAGTCTGTGAGTAAAACTACTGATCAAGAAAGCTGTTCCATGCTGATCCTTGGGGGCCAAAACCCCATCGCCAAGTCCCTGACCTGCATTTTTTCATGTCCTTAGAGGATGTTCCTACCAAAATGTGAAAGCACTGGGAATTGGAGACCCCTTAATAAGTGTGGAGAATACTGATTTAGACAGGGTTGAACAAAAAGCCATGCGAATTAAAGACACAGACGAAATCTGGAACATCTCTGATCAAAATCTGCAATGAAGCAGACCAGCATGGAAACAACACTTGCAGAGAGCCCTGTGGATCGGCACAGCTTCGTTTCGTTCTCCTCTCTTTCCCTTTTCAAGAAAATCAGCTTCAGACAAGCACAGTTCATCCTGTTTCCTCAACACAATGACTTTTGAAGAACGTGCTTTTGAAGCGCATGTACCATGGTGTTTGGGGACAAAGATGATGGTTGTGGTAGTAATAGGCTTCCTAACACAATGATCAGATTCATATTTTTCCATTACAGTAAATGTACTTCAAGTAATAGAACTTACCAGCAACACCAACCATGGCCATACTGTTCTTTTATTTCCTAAGAAATAACATTTTCAAAAGCGACAAAGGACTCACTGACAAAGGCCCAGTGATGGCAGTGAAAACGACCCAAGTAGCAAAAAGGGCCTCTCCGTGTGGGTAGCTTATTGCCCTACTTGGTTCCCGACACAAAACAGGTCAAGCCAATGCATTTCCACACCCTGAGAATCTGCTGCCAGCCCAGCAGGGAGATGTGCTCAGGCCAGAACCAAAAGATAGACAGGGCTCAAAAGATGCTCCAGGTACCCTGACAGCACAGAGAAAGAGATGGCTTTCCACTTTCCTTGGCTGAAAACACAGAGACCACTATGTTCCTCCCTTTTCCCTGCCTCTCTATTGGGAGAAATACAAACTTTCCAAAGTCATTCACGGTCCACCTAGCAGAAATACCTATCAACTTTAGCGACAACCAAGGAGAAAACTTCTCCAAAGAAGAGATATCCCACGGGGTAAAGCCAAGTGATAAACCTGAGAACACACCTGGCCTGTGGCTGTTGCTCCGGGGCAGCAGAGGGGCTGCAGCTCCGTTGAGGAGAGACCCCTACTGAGTCCTATGTCCTAGAGCTGTGCTAGGCGCACACTGAAGGCGGAAGGTCATTCATGCAAGACGTGGTGTGTTAGCAAACACGGGTAACAGACCCGTGAATAAAGCACATGACGACAGAGGAGGGCGGTCTATGAGGAAGGAAGGGGGAGGGGATCTGAGGAACCGGAGCCTGCTAGGGAGGCTCAGCCCCATTTAGCCAGAGAGGAGCTCCCCAGGGGCAGAAGTGACTGTGCCCATCTCTGGGGAGATGAGCTTTGCTCAGAAGCAGGGCGATTTCGTCAGGCTTTCCAGCAGCCTGGATAGAATAGCTCATGAGATTGCCCAACTCCCTCTGTCCTGGTTCCACCCCTGCCACAGCTCCTGCAGGTCCCCAGTCATCTTGATGGTGGAAGACAACTCAGGAAATGTGTCCACTGGGGTGATGGGCACTTGGCCTCCAGACACCCACATTTCACTGAGGCAGACACTGCAAATGATTTCTACAGGTCGTGCACATCTTTAACATATCGACTGCCACACTAGAAAAAAATTGTTTTCCTTGGAGCCACGGCGTTTTATTACGAAAATAGAATAAAAACTTCAAAAACAAAATGATCCTTTCTAATTTAATGAAAAATTTGTTATTTTTTATTGATTTCTGTGTATTAGTTATATGCAACTTGAAAAATAGTTCTCACAGCTCCCAAGTGAAGAGACATGAGTTACATGTGCTTCACGAGGCCCTGGGCTCAAAACGAGCGTGAGTTAAATACAACTCTCATGGCAGTTAATGTGTTGAGCTCCCATTCTCCTTTTAGATCCCAGCCTCCCCTAACCCCTGCCCACCCCAGGTCAGAAAGGTCATCCTCTGGGCAGCTGAGATGCACAAAGAGAGCTGGAGCCCCTGGCCCGGGGCCCTGTGTGCACTCTGGGCCTCATTGGGGGCTCCTCGCCCCATGTTCCAAGCTCAGGTGAGAGCTCTGGGGAGAAGCATTTTAAAGGAATACTCTAATAGTCTGGTTTGTAGCCCAGTGTCTGGTGAGTTCAGTTTAGGTGAATTATTGCTCCCAATCGCTTATTAATTCCCAAGGAAGAGAAATAATCTAGTTCCTAGTTGAGCAAAGTGGAAGAGCAGAGCCCAAACGTGGCATCCTAAAGAGGGCCATGTCCAGGCTCTAGATGACCGGCAGCCCTGCTGGTACCTCTCCTAGCCCCACAGAGCTTGCAGAAAGCCAATGGGATTCCTAAAACAAGATGAGATCAAGCCACAGAAAACAGGGCTCAGCCTAGTGGAAGCGGTGAAAAAAATAGCCCTTATGGGAGAAATGGGCAAAGTGGTGAAATACTGTATAATTCAAATGCATTTGGAAGACTTTCCTTTCCCAAATCATTTAGGGTGGAATACCATGCTGGTTACATTAAAAAAAAAAAAAAAAAACACTAAATAATGAACTCCAAAGAGTAGAAGGAAAGATTGCCTGGTTACAGATCATTTCCTTCCCACCATGGCTGCAGCTCCACTTTTATCCCTTAAGGGAGTGGCTTTGGGCCAGGGTGTTTGCCCTTCCATCCTGCCCTAGTGGCATTTGGCAGCATCCAGAGATGGTCTCAGTGCCGCAGATGGGGGATGCTGCTGGCCTCTAGCAGGTGGGGATGAGGAATGCTGCTAAACGTCCTGCAGTGCACACGGCAGCCCCGCCCGAGGTGTCAAAGTGCTGGTGGGAAACCTTGCCTTTAGAGCGTAAGTCTTCTAATCTCACCAACTCCCCCGCTGCTAAACTAGACACAACGTGTCCGGGAAGACCCACGATGAGGGAGGGCGTGGCAGTGACTGAGGACAGACACGAAGTCCTGGACCGTCCGACTTTCATTCCAAGAGGACGCGCGGCAGCTCCAGTGGTTCACTCTCTGGTTATGAGCACCGTCTTCTGAAGTCCACTGAGCGTTCGGTCACACACTATCACTGTCGAGTGACAGGCAAAGGGAGCTACATGGAACCTCAGTCCTCGAAGAGTTTCCCGTCTGAGATGGGTAGTAATGACTAGGCAGAGGTAGAAGGGTGAGATGGACAAATAACTAAAGAATAAGACCAAACCAACTGCACAAGCCGGGAGAGCATCCTGTGAGGAGAAGCCGAGGAAAGGTGAGGAGAAATTGCCACAGGTGAGTAGGTGGCATCAAAGGAATGTAGGAGAATAAGGACCAGGGAGAGGGCCGTGCGCACCGCCATTCGTCCACTGCTTTCACCACGTGCTTCCGGGCACGCACAGACACAGAAGGCGCCTTCCTCGCACTCCAAGCACTTGCGGTCAAGCCAGCAAGATAAGATTCATACACAAATAAGCAAAATAGAAAAACACCATTTCAAGAGGTACAGCAAGTACATGTGATAGTGTTCAGAGGAAGAGTGATGCCTGCTCGTGGCGGAACTGGCCTTCGGCTTGGGCCTCGGAGTGTGGGAGCTATGGGGGGGCAGAGCTTGCCTGAGAGCCCAGAGCCGGGTGACAGCAGGGGCGTTAGGTGTCCTGCTGACAGGAATCTCCGCAAAGTGGGTGCTGGCTGAAGATATCCGTCCTGGCTTGTCTTTTGACTGCTCAACAAAGCTCCCAAAGCTTCTCTGTGCTTCCTTTTCTCTCTCCTTCCCATCTCCAGGCAACAAAACCATATCTAGCTGCTCTTATGAGGAACCACACATGGAGGGGAGCCTTGTGCAGCTAAACGGTGAGATGATCACCCTCCGTGAGGCTCAAGGGAGCTGCTGGTAGTTATAACTCACAGGCCATCTAACGTTTTTCTCTTTCACACACCTCTGGCCTCACCCAATAATAGCAAGTCTGAAAACTACCCAGGCAAAAAGCCATACGCTTTGAAGACGCACTAATAGTTCAACAGCCTAAAGGTTTTCCAGGACAAAATCTTTACCAGGGTTGCTAACAAGCAGTCAGACCTGCTGCTCTGTGAGCGTTCTCCTCTGACAATGAACCAACAGAAAGGTCAGCAGTCGGACACAGAAAGAGGAGAAGGGTCCTGAATAAACACAGACAGTTTAATCAACCGTGAAGAAATCCAAGAGTTGCCTGAAAGTGCTTTGTCAGGAGGAGAAGCAAGGTCCCTGCCCCCAGAGATAGGCGAGGAGGGTTGGAGGTCACTCCAGCTCACCACAGAGGCTCCGTGCAGGCAGTGACATTCCCCGGTGGGAGTCACGGTGGGAAGGCTCACAGCAGAAGGGCAGGAAGGGAGAGGGGAAGCCAGCATTTGGGCGTTTTCCAAGGACCTGGCACACAAATGTTCCCCAGAAAGAAGATGAAAATTTAGCTCAACAAGAGGGAAAGACACTGTTTTTAGAACCACTATGATTACTCACTTCAGAGTTGGTTACTCCTTCCGGCTTTTATCCATCATTTCTGATTCCGACTCCTCAGGATATTTGAAAAACTGGTTTGTTCAAATTACATCAATGTCTTTTACTTGCATCTGAAAAATCAAGGTCAAGCTATGTTGATATGTGAAAGGGAATTGAGATGAATGAGGGGTGACTCCCAGTCTCTGGCCCTGTAATTACTTTCTTTGTAAGCCTGAATACCCAATCAGATGGACGCCTTCTCAACACATTTTGTCATATTTATGGAATACCTTTAAACAATGGAATCTGGAAACTCCGGCAACATCTGTGTCCAAATATATCTTATCCTGTTTATGTTTTTAGCTGAAAATTAAACAATTCTAGATGAACTAATCTATGTTATCATAGAAACTGCATATTTTTAGGTAATTCTTGAAAGCATCTTGCAAACCATTAAAGTAACTTGATATTATGCTATATCTTTAAAAGATATTTCTCAGCTGTGACTAGTACTGGAATGAAATCAGAGGTAGCATTCAAAAAAGCCTGCAGCTTGAAAAAGTTTGCATAAGAATTTTGATTCCACTAGAAAACCGTTTCTTTTAGGACAGTCTTATCATTCCCTATTGGCTCATGTAATATGGTTGGTGTGTTCTCATTCCAATTAAAGATGCAAGTCATTAAAGAGTTTTTAACTTCATAAAGGCAAAGATTTCTATTAATGTTATCAAGCATTGATGGGCTTCTAATAAGACATTCTCTTTAGGCAAGAGAACTATAACTTTCAAACTCTCTGATTTTGTATGAAGTAACTCTCATCTCTACACAAAGATTTTCACTTCTGTGATCTGGCCTGACAAAATGCTATTCTTTCATACTCAGTTGAGTTTATTTTAGGTCCAGGCCTCTGAGCCCAATAATTTGTATGGGAAAACAGTTGTGCTGGTTTTCTTCAATCCTTGAGTATTAGGAAAAACTTAAACCAATTAAGGGATCCCATCACCTAAAGTTTCTTGGGAGGAAATTACTTTTTTTTTTTTTTTTGACAGAGTCTTGCTCTGTTGCCCAGGCTGGAGTGCAGTGGCATCATCATAGCTCACTGCAACCTCAGACTCCTGGGCTCAAGTGATCCTCCTGTCTCAGCCTCCCAGAGTGCTAGGATTACAGGCGCGAGCCACAGCACGCCACCGGGAAATTACTTTTAAATGAGTGTGGGAATTATCAAGAAAATAATTTTCCCTTGAAACTACCTGCTGGTACACAAGAGGAAGTGGTGGTCACACATGAGGAAATATGTTGTTGTTTTCCAGATTAGGTGAACAAGGAGATCAATGCACATTTTCCCAATTTATCTTTTCATTTTAAAAAATGGCTGAATTTAGGTGCACCTCAATTGCTTAGGACAATAAAGGATACATGAGGCATGGATAGCAAAAACACAAGTGGTGAGTAAAATAAGAACACCAGGGATCATTTTTGTTTCTGTTTATTAACACTCATCCCAAGCTGTAGACTTTGGTTACCATGGTCACCTGGTGTCTATGTCACGGGCCACACTGTATAAAATCACAGAGGCCACGACAAGCAGGAAGAGAGTTCTGCCTTGTCCTCTGAGTGGTGCAAACAGCCCAGTCACAGGGTGTGAGCCCTGAGGCTGGCTGTCCAGGGCCGGGGGAGCCTACCGCTTTGCCTCTTCTCCTGCCTCTGCCTGCCCCCTAGTGGCCAATCGGGGAAAGCGAGGGAGTTGGCCTGTGGGGTCTCAGTGAGGGCTGAACTACAGCTCCCTGAGAGCCTGCCTCCCCAGCCCTGTTCTCAGGTGCTATTTCCTGGAGAATCAAGCCTCTGCCTTGGGTGTTCTGTAGCCTCCTTAGGATGAATACCTCCATTTCAGTGTCATTTTCCAGGGGCTTTCAGTCTACCTGTGCCTGCCCTGATCCCCAACTTGTAGGCACCTTCCCTTACGCAGTCCCCACGTGAGATATGCCTTTCCCGGGAAGCACAAATGATTCCTTCTTTGAGTACTGCAGACTGTAAAGAGCCAACAGAGGACTGTGCTATTGAATATGTTGCCACTACAGAAATCCCTTGTCTTTTCAAGCGTACATCTCTATAGCCATTCATTTATTCATCAGAAACCTACTAGGTGCCAGGCCCTGTGCCAGGCCCTGCAGACACAGAAGAAACTGGGCTGAGGCTCCTGCCTGGAGGAGCTCGTGGCCCAGAGAAGCGTTCATCCATCATTGATCGCCACGTGACCCGGCGCCCGCTGCTGAAGAGACAGCGGTGCTGTGCTGCGGGAACGGAGGCCAGGGGGCAGGAGGTATTGGATTTGCTGTGGGTTCTTGCCACAGCAAGGCTAAGCCAACTGCTTTGTCCAAATGACTCGGGTAAATAAATGAGGCCGGCACAGGCCGTCCTGACACCACACACCTCTAGAATACCCTGGCTGTGCTGGGAGCTGTTGATGTCAGCTGGGTATTTTCATCCCTGCCCAAGTCACAGTGATCCGACTGTACCAGCCTGTGTGGACGTTGCTAAGAGGAGGCAGACAGTACCATGAGCTCCCTTAGATGACGATCGGCATGATTTTCCCCGCTGTGGCGGCGCTCAGCTCTTGCCAAAGCTCTGTTCTGCTTTGCTCACTTCAAGCCTCACTTAATTTTTTGGAAGCCCAGTTTCCACATTGCTGATTCACAGATATGGAAGCCTCAGAAAGAAAGAAATGTAATTATCTCAAATGACTCAAGAGCCCTCCTTGGCTCTGTGATTTGTGTACAGACTTGCACTTTAAAGCTGAGGGTGATATTATCATCTGTGTAGGAAAAGCTGGAAGAAAAACAGAGTAATGTTCTTCTAAACTCCTGGCTCTTGGCAAAAATTAGTGTAGAGAGGATGGATTCTCAGCCTTGGCCTGACAGTTGAATACCTAATCCACAGGTGAGGGCACCTGTACAGAGCCCTGTAAGGTGGCGAGCTTCCTGGGGACGCAGGCAGTGTCTGCTTGGCTTGTCTCCCTGATGCAGTAAGCGTTTGTTGGACAAGTGGTCCTCACCTCTAGTTCTGTGAGCCCCCTGAGTCCTGGGAGAAATAGGAATAAAAAAAATAAGCCAGTCGACAGGCCTTACACCCCAAGATTTAAGATTTTTGAACAAATAAGGGGTGCGCTATGCGAAGGGAGGAGCTGCATACAGTCGCAGATGGTGCTGCGCTAAATCCCACAGGAGGTGCTTGGGGGACAGCAACACAAACACGGAGCCCCTGGAGGCATCTGCCCCAGCGCACCCTTCCTCTCCTCCCCAGAGGAGAGCAGCCTGCGTCCCCAAGAGGGGAGGGGTGGTGTGGCTGGACAAGGGGTAGCAGCAGGGGTGGGGAAGCAGAGCCAACAACTCCGGGAATTGGCCTGAAATACTTGGTTTTCCCTAAGGCTGTTGTAGCCTGAGGCAATGAGCGTTACCTCTAACTGTAAATGTTGTTCACTCTTCAAATTTTGTAATTAGGCTAAAGAAACTCCAACAGCAATTTTAGGAGGCTGGTATACTTCAGATTATTTTCCTGTGCCCCAGCTTCGGGTTCTATTCAGTTTTCATTCTCCCTGCACTTCTCAGTTTTTTCTCTGTGTACCCTCAATAGCATCCGTAATTCATTCGTTCATTCAACAAAGATGGATCGAATGCCTGCTGTTTACCACATCATTCTAAGTACCAGGAATACAATGTCAGCAAAGACAGGCATGGTCCCTGCCCTCAGAAGAGGACCCTGATCAAACACCCAGACCAATTAGTATAACATTGCAATGTGTGGGGCCCTGAGTATATAAGGAAGGGATTTGATTTAATAAGAGATGTCAGGGAAATCTCTGAGGAAATGATGAGTGAAATGAAATCTGAAGGAACAATAGGATTAACTAGGTCCTGCCGGTCTTGTGCATCTCCTGGGGTGGGAGGACACATGCGTTTTCAAAGCCATGAAAGATGGCAAGTGTGACCAGAGCACAGACAGCAAGGGGTAGGGGGTGAGATTCTTGACCAGGCTGGACACAGGACAGGCTGTGCACAGGGAGCCACTGAAGCACTGAAGTGCATGGATCCAATGTGCACTTCAGAAAGGTCTTCAATCTCCTCTGGAGAACAGCTTTGGAAAGGTTGTAAGTAAGTGTCACTAGATCCGTTAGGAAGCTGTTTGTTACAGGTGAGTTAGAGACTAGGAGAAGAGCAATGGAGGAGAAGATGGGGGAAGGTCAGGACCTGGTGATGGAATGGACAGGCTTGCAACATACTCCACACCTGTAAGATCTTCCAACAGCCTTCCCTGCAATAAGTTCCTTTTTTCACAGACTAGATCACCATTGAGATAAAAACACAATCTTCTCCTTCAGGTTTCTGCCTAAGGATGTCCCTTTGGCTTGTCCCTAGGGATACTGTCACGGTTTCTATAAGGCTTTCTTTAAAAAAGAAGGGAAGGAATGTCCACAATGCCTGGGACATATCAACTGCAAGGTCATGGATTGAAATGGTGATAACAACTCAGATTACAGGACTGTCGATTTTCAAGCTCCCATGACCTTAACTGATGGGCTGAGGAGCTGGGATCAGATCAAGAGAGCTTCACGCCACTGTGGGCTCTGATCTGCTGACTGAGTGCTCAAAATACATGTATTATCCAATTAACAAAAGTGTCTTCTCCCAAAAGCTTTGAGATGCTATTATCAGATTAATGCATCAAGTGAGAGCAGAACAAGTTACCAGATGCCCTCTTCTGCCTGGGATCCTTGCTTCTGTGAAACAGTCGGCGATCCATTCCAGGAATGGTGTTTTAGCATGGTGCTGTGCCAGGCACCAGCAACCGGAAGATGAAAAAATGTTTCCTGCCCTCCAGGAGTTACACCTAGCAAGCCTGCCAACGAAGACAGCACAGGCAGAGGCAAAGCGCTGTGGAGACCCCAAGGCCATGGACAGGAGCTCTGCCTGACTGAGTTAGGAAGGTTTTCCAGAGGTCACATCTGAGCCAGGTGTCAAGGGTGAGCAGGACTTTATCTTATGGAGAAGAGGCTGGTCGTTTGGTTTCAGGCAGAAGAAACAGTTCCTACAAAGGCACAAAGACACCTAAGAGTAAGATGTGGCCAAAAAGTGGCCCCAGGGGTATGGGGGGCTGTAGCAAGAGGTGAGACTGGAGACAGAACTCTGGTGGGGTCACTGGAGGGTCCTAATTACCTGGTTTGGGGAATATACTGCATTAGTTTTCTATTGCTGCAAAACAAATTACCCCACCACTGAGAAGCTTAAAACAACAAACATGTATTATCTTACAGTTTCTATGGGTCAGGAATCCAGCTGCAGCTTAGAGGTCTTCTGGATCAGGGTCTCATGCGCTGTCATCGAGGTGTCTGCCAGGACCAAAATCAACTCAAGGTTCTGCTGAGCGAGGATCACCTCCCAGGCTCCTCACATGGCTGTTGGCTGGAGACATCAGATCTTTGCCACATGGGCCTCTTCACGGGGTGGCTTACAACATGGCAGTCGGCTGAGAGAGAGAGAGAGAGAGGGAGAGAGAGGCTTTTTGTAACCCCATCTTGGAAGTGACATCCCATCACTTTTGCTGTATTCTATTAGTTTAAAGCCAGGCACCAGGTCCATCAAGCCCACATTCAAGGGGAGGTTACACAAAAGCACAAATATCAGGAAGTGGTGGTTACTGGGGACTGTTTTAGAGGCTACCTACCACGTATACCAAGAGCTATTTAAGGCCCCGTCTCAGCATTACTCCATTCTGCATAAATTATATAGAGAGACATATAATTTCGCTGCATATTAGTTTGTTTTTGTTGATGGGTACATTCTGGTCCTTAGGAGCCCTGAAGAACAATGTGCTTCATTTCTCATCTCTCCCTAAGGATTTTACACAACCCACTTGGCACTCACACTGTTATTATTAGATGGATTCAGCCAAAACCTGCCTGTGGGGGTGGAGATCAGTGGGAAGGTAAAGCGGCAGAGAAAGGAAGTGATCAGGACCCTAAATTGAATAAAGAAAAAGGTCACATGCCAACTGTAAGTTAGAAATGAAACTGAGTGGAACTAAGCATGCTAGCTGACAGCTCATACACACAATGCCAACTTGCCACAGCTTGGCAGGGCCCTTGGTTTTCCCACATGCAACTGAAAATAGCTAGCATTCATCCTGAGGGAGTGCTACTAAAATAAGTAACCACTGGGAGCTATACCTCACTGCTCATTCAAGCTGGAAGCAGTCTGCAATTATTTTGCTGAAATTAGATACAAATTAAGTTGCCACTTCCAGAACTCTTTCTCCTGTACTATGTTACAAAAAGAAACCGATTTTTGAACTCTGAAAGTTTAGATGTTGCTTCTTAAAAATAAATGTGATCTCTGATAGAATATCCAAAAAGATTATTGATATTATCTCTTATAAGATCTAATCCCTTCATGAGCCAGTTCTTCTGATTTTCAGACCTGGATTTAGTTGCTCTGGGTGCAGAGTGACAGGCCAGTATAGGTAACTGGGGAGGAGAAGTGACTTGCCCACAGGTGAGACACATTGTGTTTAAATTTATCAGGGTGGAGGAGGGGGCCAGCATAGGATTGTTCTCTGGGGTGTATATGGATGGTCCTGCTGCCACTTTTTTTTTTTTACAATAGTCTGAAAGCTTTCTCAGTTTGCATTCATTTGGACGCAGAAGCTCCGCTATGTTTTAAAAGCAAAACAGAACAAGCAAACATCCATGAACACAAACCATAATAATGATCATTTGGAGTTCTCATCTCAAACTTGGCTAAAAGCATTAATAACTGGCATATAGATAGTGGGGATATTTGGGGGTTTTCTGCTGTGAAAGAGCCACGCCTCCCCTGAATTGTACTATGTTCTTAATAAAACAGCATCTTCTTTGACCTGCCTATGGAAGAAGTAGGTGAATTTCTAAGAGCCCAGCAACACTGGACCATAGGAGGCTATGGTGGCTTCCAGGGTAGGGCTGTTTCCCTGCAACTTTGAATTCCAATTTCCTTTGCAGAAGGCCAAGTTACTTTCTTCTCATTGTTGGAGACATTAGTCATGGATGAAGCACATTCAAAACTCCCCTGCCCGTGCTTTTCACACACCCCACACATTTCCCACCCTATATTCTCATTCTGATCTAGTGTATCTTAGAAATGACATATTGAATGAAGAGCCTTCCTGGTAACCTTTCCTTCTAGATGTAGTTTTATTTTTGTGGGGTTTTGAGGTGTGTGTGTGTGTGTGTGTGAATATATCTCCATCATTCATAAATGAAAAATTGCTAAAAGGTCACCTAAGCAAATCCTTAAGATGGTGAATCTCTACAACCTCACTTTAATTTTAGGGGGTATTTCATTTCTTGCCTTAACTTTTACAATTATTTTCAGTGTCTCCTTTTCCAGACTTCTTAGGACTTGGAAAGAAAAAGAAATGACGTTAAATGAAATCAAAGTAAATCGAGTGATCTGAAATGAACTGATGACAGCAGTGTCCCCAGACAGCTTGTAGTCCTTCCGGCAGCACATCTTCCCTCCCGGGTATGGTGAGTTCAGCTCCACATTTATTCTGACACAAGAAAGCAAAGGCAAAGCCTTTAAGTTGACCCAGATCAGGTGAAAATGCAAAGCAACCACTTTGCTGGGCAACCTTCTGCCTTCCCAGCACTCATCAGCCTGAAGACTCCTGTCTGAAAATGCAGGATTAACAGGAAAAAGTCCTATCCTTAACAGTGAAGGGGAGAACATGCCCTGATCAGGCACAAACCGGGCTTCACGAGAGTGCATCTTGGCAGAAGGGCTTCTCTTTCCCCTCCAGCTCACTGCAGGCCCAACCCTTGTAGAAGCCATTCCACGTTCCCTGAGCAGGGAAAGGTAAACTGAGATCGACAACACTGGACTTCAAAAGATTGCACACAAGGGGAGGAAGGCCTGAGGGTATCGACATGCAGAAATTCAGAAGGTTAATATCGCATTTATTTTCACTATTTAGGAAAGGTTTTGATTAGCATCCTTTTCCCTTCCCTGATTTCGAAAAATAAAAATAAAAAGTGCTCCGAGGAATAAGATCACAGGATGAATGAGGAAAAGGGCGCTCGCCTTCTCTCTGCCAGCGTAAAATAGCTGCGCAGGTTTTCTTACTCATCCCTAAGCCGCAACGAAGGGCTCCCTGCGGACTCCGCTGCCTTTGAGTAGCTTATAACATCAGGTGACGCCTCCAGACCTCCCATTCCCCACCCCCAGCCCAGATGAACGTCCTCAGTGACCTTTAAAGTTTTCAATTTAATCAGCGGTATCGCTTTTGAGAGGAAAATCCTCCCGACTTCCCGAGTTGGCAGGGATCTGGGGCCCGCCCCTCCGCGCGGCGCAGGCCGCAGAGCCGGCAGAGCGTTTCCATCTGTGCTCGGAACGAGGGAACAGCCTCGCTGTGCCCCCAGCACGTCCCGCAAAGGCGCCCAGGCTGGAACACGCTCTCCCGCACGGGGAGCAGCTTTCCCAGGGGCCTTGCCTAACGAGAGCCTGGCGCCTCCCCCGTGGGCCCCGAATCGTTCCTGGCAGGCTGACCCCATCCCTGGCCCCAGCACTGACTTTCCCAGCGTTGGGGAGGAGGCGCGTCCCGGTCTGTCGGCGGTCGGGTCGGGCAGAGGCTGCGCATGCGCGGAGGGGGCTGCGCCCGCTCCAGCCCCCGGGACGAGGACGCAGGCGTCAGCCTCGCCGCTGGCGGCAGCACTCGGAGAACCAAGCTGCACGGATCCTGCAGTCCATCCCGTTTCTTGGCAGCACGTTGGGAACACTGCACCACTGGAAGACAGCCACAGAATGTTAAAGTCACAGGTTCCCTGGAGGGCATCTGCGTAATGCCTCTCTTTTACAGATGAGGAAATTGAGGCCCAAAGAGGCGAAGAGAAAGGCCCAAAGCTGCATTTCTGGCTCCCGGCAGCCGGGACGAGATCCAGCTCTTATGGTTAGGCGCTCCTTCAGTGAGCGCTTATCAAGCACCTGGATACTGTGTACTTAATGCCTGTGTGGCGGCGAAAGATAGCCACGAATACATAAGAAGCAGTGTAACTGTGGCCGCCCCGGGACTTGGGCAAAGAATCGGATGGACCTGGGTTTGACTTGATGATTTGCAGGACGACATTACTAGTAGGATGGCCTTAGTGAGGAAGTTAACCTCTCTACACTTTAGTTTCCTGGTCTGCAAAACGGATATTAAAAAATAGGCTAGGGTCGTGGGATTTAAATGAGATGAGGTACAAATTGCTTAGCACAGTGCCTGCATGTGGAAGGCACTCAAATAAATATTCCTGCAATGTTTTGAGAAGTAGAAAGTGCTAGGCATGTAGGCTTTCAGGAGACAATCACGGTACTGGTTTCCAGACAGAAGTCATGCGGAACAAGAGGGAAGGTGCTTTCCCACGTGCGGCACTTGGGGAGACTCACACAGCAGTACAGGATCTGGCATGACGGGAAAGGAGGAAATGGCCTCTGTTAATCTTTCCTCCAGCTTCTCTTGCCCTCCGGCCCCCGCCCCCCAACTCTCTCTGTGACTCATGGTGGCTACAGAGAGACATCCGGACCTCTTATCGGGGTGAAATGTGTTCTGCTAGGTGGTGTAATTTATGTTTTAAGTCCCACTTTATCATAGGGGCCTCTCTCCTCTTTTCCTACATAGGACAGGCACAAGAAGGAGAAATGGAGTTCAGTGGGTAAAAAGGAATGGTGGATAAGCAGCTGTGGTGTCAGATTGGCATAGTCTGGAATCATAGATCATCAGAGTTGAACATCATCTGGGTGGGTGGACTCCCTCATGTTAATGAAGAACAGTGAAAACCTGTAAACGGTAAAATGACGTCAAGTTTCAACGTTCTAACTCAAGTTAGAGCCCTGGTGTTCTCTATCCCTGTGGTTCATTCATCCATTCTACACTCACTACTTGGGGTGGATACCTCATATACTGCCAGGTACAAGGTTCTGCCTTGGTAGGTAGGGAAAGAGAAAAGGAAACGAGGAATCCAGGGGCATTCCCAGGTTCTTCTTTGTGCAGCTTCATGGAGGGTGATACCATTTACTGTGATAGCAAGTAGAGGAATGAAAATTGATCTGAGAGAACAATGGTATGTTTTGAACATGTTTTTGATGTACTTGTGGGACATCCAGGTGAAGACCTCCAGGAGGAGTTAGGAACATGGGTGCCAAGCACTGAAGAGAGGCCTGGGTACCCACTGGAGTCAACCTAGAGGTGATCACTGAAGGTGAGGCAGGGCCAAGATGGCCCAGAAGAGCAGTCAGAATGAGAAGGTCATGGAATCATGAGACCTGAACCTTTACAGATACCAGCTTCTAAGGATCAAATAAGACTGGGCACAGTGGCTCATGCCTGTAATCCCAGCACTCCGGGAGGCTGAGGCAGGAGGATCACTTGAGCTCAGGAGTTTGAGACCAGCCTGAGCAAGAGTGAGACCCTGTCTCTACCAAAAATAGAAAAAAAAAAAAGGATCGAATAAGAGATTCTGAGGAATGGGTGGAGAAATGGAAACAAAATGAGGAAAAAAGTGGCATCGAGTAGTTCACATCAAGACTGTCCAGGTTGAGGAAGTGGTCAGGAGTGGGAAATGCCACAGAGATGTTAAGCAAATGAACACTGGAATGTGTCCGTTTAATTTGACAATGAGGAAGTCATTGATGACTTGTGTGACGCTGGTTTCAGTGGGGATGTGGGGACAGAAACCAAATCACAATAGATTAGAAGCAAACGGAGTCCAGGAAGAGGAGAAGCAGGGGTAGGGGGATAAACCACCTCTTCAGGAGAGTTGGTTGGGCAGGGAGGGGGAAATTATTGCTGAAAGTGGAGGCTGGGTGAGTTTTTGTTTGTTTGCTTTTTACCAAAGGAAGGACAAGCAAGAGGGCTCAGTTGGGAGGAATAGGTTGGAGAGCGAGGAATAGGTTGCTGTGCAACCCACAGCACCACCACAGCGAGAGTGAGAGGCGAGGGGATTCTGGCCCCAGATAACCCAAAGGAAGGGCTCCTCTTCCTTGGTTCTTTTCCTTCTACTGCACTAAAGGAAGAAATGCACTTAGAAGGTTTAGGAATGGACTTGGGAACTATTTAAAATAAGCTTGGTCTGTGCCAGGATCTACCTGTGACCCCAATCAACCCAATTTGCATGTGGAGCTATGCCCAATGCTACACAAATAATGTGAAATAGATACTGTTATTTCCACATCAGTCAGGATGGCAGGTAGCAAGCAACTGAAACCCAGCTCAGCTCAACCAAAAATGGCATCCTTGGGTTTGCAGAACTGGGGAGACTGGCTTTAGGCCTGGTTAGATTTCGGGGGCTTAAAAGGTGTTGTCAAGTACAATAGGGTAGTGTTTGAAATTATCAGTGTACTTTTCTTTTTTGCCTTTTAGAGCACATGAACTTAGTCTACTCAAGTCATTCGTCTGCCTGAGATGAAAATTCTTCCTAGAAGGTGTGCAAAGAGAAAGAAAAAGTAATATTCAGCTTCTGACATTCAAAAACAGAGTTTTGTAGCAAGGCAATAGCCATGTAATTCAAGCTCTTACCTTGAAAAAATACCTGGACATCTCATTGCCTTCCTCTTCAGAGGATCAAGGACTGAGTTTTGGTAGACTACCTTAGGGTTGTATGTATGGGAGGTCTAGACAGGGAGAAAGGGGGGATTATGTGAGGACAGAAGCAACAAAATAAGACAAGAGGCCTGGAAGGAGGGATTGTGTTGGAAAAGTGATAATTAACCACAAAAGCAGAGGAAGACCTTATCCTTCACACCCCCTGCAGAATTATGAGAGGGAGAGCCTAGTGTTGGTCTGGCAGAGGGAGGCCCTATTATGGACTTTTCGACCTATTCTAGGTCCCCAGGTAGCCTAGACTCTATGCACACATGCCAGCAAGTCTGCAGCCAGCTTACTGTGGGTGATTACTGTAGCAAGGTGACCCAGTGGTGTGGGCTGCCAAGTAGACCCCTGGAACCAAGACTGATAGGAAGTCACAGCCAGAAGTCAGAGAGTCTGTAGCAGCTGGAAGAACAGAGAAAAGACTAAGCCAGCCAGGGAGCACCTTTGGTAGCACTGCCTCAGACTGCTTCAGATTGCCTCAGAGGGACCACAAGCTCGCCATCCACGGACTTCCACGTCATAGGCCGGTGGTGCATCCTGGACAAGCAAGAAGTGAATGTTGCCCTGAGATCAGCACACACAAGGCAGATATGCCCAGGGACCAATACAATGCCAAGAGTTCCCTTCCTCTCAACACCATAAGGACACACAAGCCATACACACCCCTGCCACCTCCATCCAAAATACCCTACAGGGATGATGATCAAAACATTTCAAAATCCTTACAGGCTCAGGCACTGATGAGTCAGCATGGAGGTGTCCCGCTATGTCCAGCATTAACTTTTAGTTGATGGATTATGGGGAGCTTAGGGTAAGTTCCAGGGAAGAGACAATGGAGGATGCTCAGGGACCTCAGGGCAGAGGCTATTTACCAATTGCTCCATGTGTATTTCAGTGTTTTATCAACTAGGTCAGCCATAATGTCATGCACCTGTTGAATACTGACCATGCATCCAGACACCATCTTTATGGAAGGAGCAGGAAAAGGGGGAGGTCATCTGAGAAACTCAGTATGTTCTCAATGGGGATATTGGATTCAACCAAGATTTAAACCCCTTCTACCTAGTGGAGGACCAGATCTATTATGGACAAACTAGAGAAATTACTTTTTATTGGTACATCCAAGTTGCAGTGTATGTTGAATTTACCATTGATTTGCTCTCCTTTGTGTTAGCTTCACTCTCAGGCAGCGGCTCCAAGCTTCAGCAATACCAAAGGGCAAAGCACCTCTTTCTCAATAGTGCCAGCAAAATCCCAGGTCAGCCTCTCACTGGCCCAGCTTTGGTCATGTACCCACCTCTGAATCAGTCTCTAATTGACTAAGCCCAGGTTCACATGGCTATCCCTAGCCTCACAAACTGAAAGTACAGTGAGGGGTGGCTCCCTAAAAGAAAATCAAGATGCTGTTAGCAGAAAATGGAGTAATGGATGTTGGGCATGCAGGTGCAACAGAGGCACACCACTGTTGCCTTCTGGGGTTTAAGTTCTTTTTTTTCTTTTTTTAGATGAGATAGGGTCTTGCTCTGTTGCCCAGAGTAGAGTGCAGTGGCGTCATCATACTTCAGTGCAACCTCAGACTGCTGGGCTCAAGTGATCCTCCTGCCTCAGCCTCCTGAGTAGCTGGGACTACAGGCATGTGCTACCCCACCTGGCTAATTTTTGTCTTACTTTTCTTAGAAATGGGGTCTTTCTAGTCTCAAACTCCTGGCCTTAAGTGATTCCCCCACCTTGGTTGCCCAAAGTGGGGTTTAACTTTTTAAAACTTTCAGAAAGTAAAGTATCTCCATGGCATAAAATAATTGGCAACTGAGCACTTATCCATACATTGTTCAGTGTAAATACTTAATACTGAAAATCATAAAGCAGGATTTTTCCCTCTTATCACACTGATTAAATTAATTTTTAATAATTAGATTGGGGATTATAATCAACTTAATATCTAGAATAATTTAAAGCTTAATTCAATCCATAAATCATTCCATTTAGGAAATGTTCAAATCTCTCTCCTTGTTGATACGAAGACAACAACCATTTTACTTTTCCTAAGTGTATTAT
>NW_012143856.1:2865310-2939090 GCF_000956105.1 Propithecus coquereli | reverse complement strand
TAAAACTTAAATCTCAAAATTGAAAAACTCTTTAGGAAAAAAAAAGTCATTAATCACAATAAGGGGAAATAAACTCATCATGCCCTGGCATCTGAGTCACATAATTAATTCAGAAGGGGCTGGCTTTCTCTGCATGTGGAATTCCAGGTATGCATTTATTCATCAAGTATTTATCACACTCTTCATAGCTTCTCTGCACTGTACTGGGTGCTGGGGATGTGAGGACGAGTAAGACAGAGCTTCACTCTGGGTGTGAGGGCACACTGAGGGCTTGCAGAAGGAACATTTTTCAGCAGGGCCACGGTTCAGAGGCTAGCCAGGATAATAAACTACCTGAAGGGTTTGCATTTCCCACAGTGCCCAGTGCAGTGCCGGGGCATATTTGTAGAAAATTTATTGCTGTGGCTAAGGTGGAGGAGGTTTGGAAATCTTTGGCAGCCCCGAGGCAGGTGGGCTCTGTGACAGCTGAGCAATAAGAACTCCTGGTCTTCCCAGCACCTCAGTATGTGTGCTCTGGCACTAACTTCCAAGGCCAGGGACATCCATTCAGCAATTACCCATTCCACAGATGATTCTGAGCGCCAACCATGGGCCAGGTACTGCTCAAGCAAAGCAGACTAAAATCTCAAGGAACTCCTTCTGGAGGAGGGGAGGGGGACAGATAATATATCAAAATGATGATAAATGCCGTGGAGAGAAAGAAAGCAGAGAACAGGAGGACTGGCGATGTAGAGTGGAGGTTATGTGATATGAAACGGGGTCTTTAAGAAGTCCAACCTGAAGACTCAGATCCCTCAGTTACCTGCACCTGAGAACTGTGGCTGGTGATGCATTAGAAGCTCTGCAAAGAAAGTGTCCAGCCTCCTCACACAGAGTTCTGGGGAAGTGGCCAGTTGGGGACAAGACAGGCCAGTGTGCATCCTCCTCTACCCACAGAGAGTTTTCTCATCTGGTGAGGGGACTGGTGCAGCCAGAGTCTGGGGCAGTTAATGCGTGGGGAGGAAATGGAGTCCTTTATGCTGGGAATGAGGGGAAGGTTGGTTTAGACGTAGGCAGGTCCCCAGGCAATGTCTTCTGGGGGAGAAGAGCATCTAGCTCTCCAAGGAGAGCTTGACAAGGCCAGGATAGAAGGTCATCCTACCCACAAGAGGGTTGGCGCCAGGACTGGGTGCTGGCCCTTGCTAAAGACTGGAGTGTCAATCAGGAAGGAGAGTGGATGCCAGGTCACTGGAGTGGGCTAGGAGCAGAGGGCACAAGGGATGCAGGCCCTACCTTCAATGGGCACAAGGCCACAGCTGGGAGGAGAGGGAAGAGAACTCAGGGTTGAGTGTAGACCTTTGGTCTGGAATAGAGGGTTGGTGTGAAGTGACCTGGTTCAGAGGCTTCAAAGATCAAGTCAAGGAATTTGTGTTTTTCTCAGATCTACTAACACTGGCTAAGGTGTCTCTTTGCAGTAGACAGGACTTGCTTGTTCTGTCATGTGAATAAGCACCACAGTTCTTTTAACCATGAGCCAAGTAACACTGAAATAAATTGCAGATTCATTGGGAGGACAGCTATGGAAGGGAGATGAAATGGTAAGGAATCCATAGTTTTTCATGCCCAGAGTATAATTCACAATGGAAACCAAGCAGAAAGAGACTTAAACCCCTGGGAAGGAGAACACTATGTATAGTAAACAGTGACTGGCACACCGTTCCCTCTTGTGTGAACAGCAGGGTCAGAACAACATGTCATGTTGCCACTTTGGTCATGAGATTTGGATCAGAAAGAATGTGGGATCTGGATTTCACTCTGGGTTTGGCACTTGACTCTGTCACCTGTTGGGTGTGTGACCTTGGGTAAGTTTCTCTACCCTATGAACCTTTGTTTCTTCTTCTGTATAGTGGTAATGTGCAACCTAGAGTCTGCACTAGGATGAAGTCATGTCTAGTGAACTCATGAAAAAACTCCACAGGGGTCTAGGGAATCTCCTTCTCTTAAGGAAATGCAAGGAGCCAAGCACAGTGAACCCACCAAGTGGCAAGGTGTCCATGTTGGAGGAAGGAATATTTCTAAGCACACTGTGGTAACAGTGGTTGGAATCCATCCTTGCTCCTACCCTATATTGGATCCATGGATGGTTCCTGAGCAGAGCTTTCACTAAAAGCTAAAAGGATTGTTTCTTAGTCATGAGACTCTTATAAATGAGTATAACAGGAGAGAAAGGCATCTTCTCCACTTGACATTTTACAGGGCAGCCTTACCACAGTGAGACGGCAGAGCAGAGACAGGGACAGTGCCTGGAGTCTGGGCATTGATTTCTTGGTGAGCACATATAAGACCTCCTACCCCAGGAACTCCCAAGAAGTATAGGGTGGAAGGCACTTTGCTAGGAGCTAGATTCTACATGAGAAATGGTGGTAACAAACTAACATTTGGATTATTAGTTTTCATGTGGCTTCATTTGCCCACACCTGGTGTATTAATCAGAGTTCTCCAGAGAAACACAACCAATAGGATATATATAGATATATAAAAGAGGATTTATTCTAGGAATTGGTTCACACAATTATGGAGGCCAAGAAGTTCCATGATATGGCATCTGCAAGATGAAGAACCAGGAGAGCCAGTGGTGTGATTCAGTCTGAGTCCAAAGGCCTCAGAACCAGGGGAGCTGATGGTGTAAGTCCCCCCAGAGGCCCAAGGCCTGAGATCCTGGGGGACCGCTGGTGTAAGTCCCAGACTTGGAAGGCCCGAGAACATGGAGTTCTGATGTTGGAAGGCAAGAGAAGATGATGTCCCAGCTCCAGAAGAGAGAGCCTCTTCCTTCTCCTTTTTGTTCTGTTCAGGTCCACAGTGGATCGGATGATGTCCTCCCACATTGGTGAGTGTGGATCTTCCTTACTCAGTGTACTCATTCAAATGCTGATCTCTTCTAGAAACACCAACAGACATACCCAGAAAGTGTTTTACCAGCTCTCTGGTTGTCCCTTGACTCAGTCAAGTTGACACATAAAATTAACTATCACAGTGGTGAGGGAAGCTGGGTCACTACACACCCTGTGCAATCAAACGAGATGTTCCCAAGCATGAGCCTGGACGTGGCAAATACATGGGAAATGTCAGTTTACCTCAGAAACCACCCAAGAAACCCACTGGACCCTTTGGAGAATGCTCAGGACATCCCCTGGTGCATTTATGGATTGAACAGCATTCCCACAGCAAACACTTTTAATCAAAAAGCAACCTAACACATATCTTTGAGCACTTACTACGTGCCAGTAAGATGTACATGCTAAGAGGACTTTGAATTATCTTTTCTTCTCAGTACATTACAGTTTACAAAATGCTTTGATATGAGTTTTTTTTTTTTTTTTTTTTTTTTTTGAGACAGAGTCTCAGTCTTTTGCCCAGGCTAGAGTGAGTGCCGTGGCATCAGCCTAGCTCACAGCAACCTCAAACTCCTGGGCTCAAGTGATCCTCCTGTCTCAGCCTCCCGAGTAGCTGGGACTACAGACATGCGCCACCATGCCCGGCTAATTTTTTCTATATATTTTTAGTTGTCCAATTAATTTCTTTCTATTTTTTAGTAGAGACGGGGTCTCGCTCTTGCTCAGGCTGGTCTCGAACTCCTGAGATCAAACAATCCTCCCGCCTTGGCCTCCCAGAGAGCTAGGATTACAGGCGTGAGTCACCGCATCCGGCCTTGATATGAGTTTTTCTTGCATTAGTCCTAACAACAATCTAATGATGTAGGAGCCCCATACCTAGATGAGAATATTGCATTTCAAAGAGGTGAAGTAATTTGTCCATAATAACCCAGCCTTTCTCAGGTGAGAAGCAAGAAAGGAAACAAACAAACAAATAATAACACAGCTAGTAAGGGGTGTAGCTGGACTCACACTCTGTCTCTTTTCATTCAATTTTCATGGGAAATTGAGACCAAAACAAATGAAACAATGAAGGGGAAAAGCCAGCAAATACTAAAACCTGTGGTTCTGACTTAAAGTGTTGTAGAGAAAGACAGATCTCTGTGGCTGGACATCCAGAATTCAGCTGAGACCTGAGACGGGGCTGACCGGAGGGTGGAAGGAGAGGGTGCTGCCAAGGAAAGGGTGTTCGGAAGGAGGCAGAGGCTGGCGCCCGGTGGGGCTTCCCCTGGTGCCCCTGGAGCTAGCACCCAGCTTTTCACACTTCACAAAGAATTTCTACCACCTTTTCTAAAGGACATTGCAACTCGCTGCCCCCAAGTCTCTGAAAGTCAAAACTGGAGCTTTTCTCCCACATCGCCGTCTGGACCATCCAAATCACCTCTTGTGACTTTGGCAACTGCTGGCCACAGAGTCTGTGTCATGATCATTTCTATTTCTTGGAGAATTATTTACAACATTCCAAGAGCATGCAAAGCCACATACTGCAATAAGCCACCATTCAAACATTAGTTAGCCAGAAATGATGCTCATTTCAAATTACAAAAAAACAAACAAACAACACACACACACTAAAAGAGCAGAAGAGACAAGGAAAAGACACGGGCATTTATGGGCCAGACTCTGTACTGGCACCTCTCAAACTCATGATTTATTATCATTATTATTATTTAGAGACAGGGTCTCCCTATGTGGCCCAGGCTGGAGTGCTGTGGCATCATCATAGCTTACTACAGCCTCAAACTCCTGGACTCAAGTGATTCTCCTGCCTCAGCCTCCCAAGTAGGTAGGAATACAGGCACATAACACCACTCTCTGCTAATTTTTTAATTTTTTGTAGAGATGGAGTCAAGCTGTGTTGCTCAGACTGGTCTTGGACTCCTGACCTCAAGTGACCCTCCTGCCTCATCCTCGCTGCTGGGATTACAGGCATGAGCCATCATCTCCAGCCCATGATCTCTTATTATATTCACTACAATATAATTTGGAAAATTATATCATTCCCACTTTGACAGTTGAGAAAACATGTTCAGAGAGGCAAAGTAACTTGGCTAAGGTCACTCAACTAATAAGCAGCAAACCTAGGATTTGAATCCAGGTCTGACTTCAGGGTATTTTCCAATATGCCACAATTTATGGCCTATGGAATTTAAGTGGAATTAAGAGATGACCAATAAACACAGCTTAATTGACAGTAAAATTCCTGACTCTACTTTTTTATTTATTCAAGTTTGCAAACAATACAATTTTCAAATTACCAGCTTCAGAAGAGTTCTTAAATCATTGACGTATACTCAGAATTCATGGAATCCCAACTATTAGAACTTGCCACTGAGGGAGATGCCGCCAGAGGACCCACGCATAGCTGAGTGACTCTATATGTGAACTTTCATTTTGGACAGTGACCTGTCAAAAATGTGGCCCATTTTGCACTGGATTGAGGGTGAAGAAGAGATTCTCAGTCAAACCTGCCTGATTTCCTCAAACTTTGTTTAATATAAATGCCAAAGTTTGACACATTCTAACCACTTTGCTTTCTTTGGCAACTCCAACTTTGACAAGAGAGTAAGAATGTCTCCCCCTTGACAGGAACAGTGTGTGAAATGAAAGACCTCAGGTGCTGTATTGATTCTTGACAGTTCTTCAGAAGAAAGCACCTCCTGCCTGTTCCGTTCAATCCTAGCGCAGGTGAGTCACTGCATTGCCAGCCAGGCAAGTATTTTAAGAAACAAGAAATCTAAGCTGGAACCAGCAGAGAAAGACAGGGGATGGATTATCGCCATTAGCTTTGATGGTGTCTTGTTGTCATGGTGCTAGGAAAATCACTATCATTTAGAGTCCCACTCACCAGCTGTTTTGCTGGAATTTTTGACATGGGAGGCTGGTGGCCACCCCAGCACAGGCATGGAACACGGGTGTGCGCACACACGTGCACCTGCAGCAGACACCCACTCTGGAGGGCTCACGTTGGTTGTCTGGGATGTGGTTAACAGACTGTGCCATGTGTATCCCAACTCTGTTTCCCTAGATCAGCTTGCAGGGAGCCAGCATGACTCTGCCAGCTACCCACGTCACATGACATCCCCAGAAGCTTTGGAATGGAGTCAGCGACTGCATGAACCTACTTCAACCTCTGCTCCCTGGTTCAGCATCTGGCTCTGGAAAATGCCAGTGTTGCCTGTCTCTTAAACATTATTTCAAGGCTCAGATCTTATGCTATTCTGAGGGCCAGAGAGACCTTCGAGGTCTGCCAGGAGCTGGGGGGTGAGGGTGGAGGAATGCTGCCCATGAAAAATGACTGGAACCCATTGTGGGGCTGCATTCCACAGCCTGGCACTGCTGGGAAGATGACCTCCTGGCATCTGCTCCACAAAGCTCCCCGTATCTGCACCGAAGTGGAGGAGAGAGCATTCTTCAGTACCAGGAGACCAGCTTGGAGCAGGAAAATAGGTTCTGTCACGGCCCTCTAGAGTGAACTGCCCCAGAAGCCATCAGGATGCACGGTACTCCCCACCTGGATTTCACACAGGGTTGCCTCCCTCCCTTCCTCCTGCTCTTCTTTCAGCTGTCCTTACCTGGGGCACTGTGGTGGTGGTGGAGGTGGAGTAGCGGTTGGGGGCGTCTACCTTGCTATCTGGTTTTTCCTGAGTCCGCTTAATTAAATTAAACCTTTGTGAGAATGTAAAAAACAAACAAGCTCCACACCTGGGCACTGTGTCCCCTCCCCCAGATTCTGACTTGGGAGCTAGGAGCACACTTACATTTATTAAAGGCACAGTAATTCAATTGCAGGTGGTCCTGGACCATTGCTTTGAAAAACACTGGGGCAGAAACAGTTCAGCAAGCATATGGGATACATCCGGTGTGAGTGATAATTCATCTAGTTTCTAAAAATATTATTAGAGGTTGGATTGTGTCCCACCCAAAACGCATATGTTGAAGCTCTAACCCCCAGTACCTCAGAATGTGACTGTATTTGGACATAGGGCCTTTAAAGAGGTCATTAAGTTGAAATGAGGTCATGAGGGTGGACTCTAATCCAATATTACTGGTGTCCTTATAAGAAGAACAGATTAAGACACAAATGTACACAAAGGGAAGAACATGTGAAAACAGAGGGAGAAGACAACCACCTGCAAGCCAAGAAGAGAGGCCTCAGGAGAAAAGCAACCCTGAAGACAACTTGATCTCAGATTTCTAGCCTGTGAGAAAATAAATTTCTGTTGTTTAAGCTGCCCACTCTGTGGTATCTTGTTGTGGCAGCCTGAGATAACTAATACAAACAGAAGCCTGGTTTCACTTAATAATCATCTCAGAAGGTGGAGATTGCTTCATTATATTGTATAAATAGGCTGATTTATGGACCAAAGGACACGAGCCCCAGACCTGGAATGGCAGAGGTGGTGTGACGTGCACAGAAACCACAGCTTCTGGTGTCAGACATTCCTGCAAAGACCAGAACCTTCTTCCCTGGCTCACCACCTGAATGACTTTAGACAAGACAGCTATTACTGTTTTATTTAACAAATACGTATATAGTACTTACTATATGCCAGGTAATACTTGAAGCACTGGATAAATATTAACCCCTTTAATCCTCATTACAACCTTGTAGTATATATACTGAAGATCTACAATCTCTTATTCAAACTCTTGGGACCAGCAGTGTTTGGGGTGTCAGAATTCGGGGATTAGGGAAAGGTCAACAGCGTATGAACCATATGCCCCGTGCACCCTGCAGCATCTGCAGCAGTGTCCTGTTATCAAATGTGCTAATGTTTCTGGAGTGAAATGTCCATGTTGCATAAATAAAGACTATAAATAGCCTTGTGTCAACTCAAGACAAGTTTTTAATTCAAATGCACTTATTTCAGGTCATGTTTTGATGCCAAATGATTTATAAATATTATTTTTGGTATTTGGAGCTTTTAAGGTTTTGAAATTGTGAGCCCATATTATCCTCATCTTACAGATGAAGAAACTGAGGCACAGGGAAGTTAAACAACTCACCCACATTCATTAACTTGTGGGAGGTGGCAGTGGGATATCAACCCAGGCTATGTGGCTCTAAAGTCCACGGTCTTCATATTCAGCTGGCTGTGCCCTGTGATCCTGCCTACCTCTCTGGACCTGACCCATCAGTAGAATGCAGATTATGCCAAGCTTGCAGCCTTGCTGTGAGGACCAGATACCAAGTAGGAGTAGACTCCTATTCTGGGTTGAATTGCATCCCCCAAAATTTGTATTGTGAAGTCTTAATCTCAGTATCTCAGAATAGGACCTTACATGGAAATAGGGCCATTGCAGATATAATTGGTTAAGATGAGGTCGTTAGGGTGGGTCCTAATCCAATATGATTGGTGTCCTCATAAAAAGCAGAAATTTGGAGGTAGAGACAGACACTCACTCAGGGAGAATGCCATGTAAACATGAAGGCAAAACTCGAGGTGATGCTTCTACAAGCTAAGGAATGCCAAAGATTGCAGCAAACCGTCAGAAGCTAGGAGAGAGGGGCATGGAACAGAGTCTTCCCTTACAGCCATCAGAAGAAACCAACCCTGCTGACACACCTTGATCTTGGACTTCTACCCTCCAGAACTATGAGACAGTACATTTCTGTTGTTCAAGCCATCCAGTTTGTGGCATTGTGTGATAGCAGCTCTAGCAAACTAATATAAGTCCCTCACCCAGCACTGGATTCGGAGCTGGAGATCAGTAAGTGGTGGCTAATCATACTTATTATCATTATGACTGAGGCCTCAGATTCTTCAATGAAAAATAAAGTCAGTGAATTAGATGATTTTGAAGACCTCTTTCAAGTTTTGGGTCTAATATTCTATGTTTATAACACAAGGAAAATTCAATTCCACTTGTACCAGTGATCTGTCTGGCTCTTACAGCATTTCGTTGTTGTTGTTCTAAAGATAGGCTAATGCAAAGGTAGTCTCAAAAAGTAAAAAAAAAAAAAAAAAAAAAAAAAAAAAAACAGAGAACTTTTCTCCTGTGTTGGGGTTGTGCCCCTATACATTAAACCTGAAACTATGTGGGCCCTAACCTGCCTCCTGATGTCCCGGCTTGTCTTGTGAATTCATCCAGTCCTGGATTTTCTGAATCTCCCCTCCTTGTGTCTTCAGGTCTGTGGAGTTAAGGCCACAGTATGTGTTTGGGCTACAAATTCTGCAGAGGAAAGCAGAAATCTAAGTTAGAGGTTGTTTTCCGTGAGTTAAGAGTGTGTCACTGGAAAGTTTGAGTTCTTCATGTGGAAATTTGTCCCCACACTGCCATTTCACTGAGTAGATAAAAGCTGCTTTAAGAGGGTCCCAAAAGCAACTGAATACTTTATCTGTTCATAGAACAAGACATGATTGGATCCAGTCTAGAGAAAGAGGTAAAATGCTAAAAAGTTTTCCTTAGGCTTTAGTGATAGGAAGCCCCATTGTCAAGCTGGTTTGGAGCTTTAAGCCTCTGCCCTTAAGATTTTACATCGATTCAGAAAATGATTTGGTGATGGGGTGGGGTGTGGTCCCAAACTCCCCATCTGTGGAAAAGGTACCTCAATGCTGTGTATGTTCAAAGAATGGATTTCTGGTTTCCTTCCAGCTTCTGACTGTGGTGTGTGGGGTTCTCCAGGCTGCCTCTCTGACTCCCCGTCAGCCCCTCAGTCTTTGTCCAGGAGGCTGCTCCCAGCTTCTTCCCCTGAAGCACATCCATACTAAACCGAGGGGCCTCTCACATCTCCCCGCAGCCCAGACCCCAACCTAAAGCCATAGGTGACTTCAGCATTTGCGTAATGTTGTTCATCTTTGCTCTTTGTTCTGATTATTCATCCTTAATTTTAGGAGAGGTGTGGAATTCTGTTGGGATACAAAAATAGTAGCAGAGTGGGGGTGTCTGCTGGGGAGCAGACACCACATCGTGTTCATTTTTGAATCCTCAGTGCTTAGCTCTGAGCTCGGCACAGAGCAGGTGCTCAATAAAAGTATTTGTTGAGTGAATAAATCTTAGTTTTCTTCATTCTTCAGAGAGGGGCTGTGACATGCTTTAAGTCCAAGCATCATGGCCACAAACAGGGTTGGAGTAGACTTCTGCTTTATAGCAGCTCTCATGAGTCACGTTCAACAAAAAGGTCCTGGGTCAGGCGGCAGAGGACACGAAATCCAGCTCTAGCTTGGCCACCGCCCAAGAGGCCCCAGGGGCTTCCGCTTCCCCAGGTCTTAGTGTCCTTTGCTGCATGTGGAGGCCATAACGTCTGCTCTGCCTACCTCACTGAATGGCTACGAGGACACGACAAGAGAACAGATGTGAAAGTTCTCTGAAAGCTTCAGAGCGCATGCTGAAGGTATTACTTTTTAAAGGTATTTACTTTTTTTTTACTTTTTATTATTATTACAGGTAATTGTAGTGTTGTGCTGCTCATAATTATTTTTGAGTACTTCAATCTCTTTTGTTCTAGATAAGCCCTCCAGGACCAAAGCTAGGTGTACGCCCTACCCCACCTGAAGAAATATCCATCCTGGTGAGGCCAGGCACTGCCAAGCACAGGCCTCCTTGGAGCTCAGTCATCTGCTTGGTCAGCAAACATTTTCCACGTCACAGGTGGTAAGTGAAAAGTTAAGTCACGGAAGATTGGCTGAAAAATAGTTGTTCTCTGACACAGTGCCTATGCTCAAAGTGACTCAGAGCAGAAACAGTCAGGTCTTCTCACCCAGAGGACTGTGCTCCCCATCCTTGAGCCAGCCAGTGAGCGCTCAGCCCCCATTCTGTCAGTGCCGGCGCAGGAGGTGCGGCCACTCACTGGGGCAGCCAGCCAGTGCGCAGCAGAACAAGGCCAGGAACACAGGCCTCCTGATTCCAGGCATCTTTCCTCCGTGCCCCATACCTCTCAGTCAAGGCACTGGTGGATGGTGCTTTGCATCTTCTGTATCTTTGTGCTGATGCTGTTGCTAAGGTAACTGAGTGAGCATAAAACAGAAACAGCCCATGGGGTCTTGCTGCCTCCACCTGTGTATCCAGACAGTTTCCCATCTCGGCCAGAGAGACATGCAGCCTTATCAATCCAGACTGAGCATGTGTGTTGGGGCTTGAGGAGAAATGCCTGACTGTGGCAGTCTATATTCCCTGAGCACTCCTCCTGGGCATGCATTCAGACAAGATGTTGAAGACGGGGGCAGGTGAGAGGCTGAAATTGCTTGAGTGTGCCAGTTGTCAGTGTGTGATGTGGCTGCTTCGTCCACAGCCTGGATTCTGACTGTGCATCCTTCGTTTACTTGAGGCATCTGTAGAGTGAGAGGGCTTGCACAGAGCCTCAACTCTGAGTTCTGTGTCCCCAAGATGGGCCCCTCCAAGCTTTCAGACAAGGGCCTTTCTTAAGGAGCTATATGATACCATGTTGCTGATTTTCTCTTGGTCCTGGGAGGGGTTAGCTAATTAGTACATTATCCAGGGCCTTCCTTACCACTTGTTCTCAACCCCTCCCTTTGCAGACCCACCAGAGCTGGTCCCAAAGGCGAGAGGAGAGGGCACGGCTTAGTGAGATAGTTCGGCGGCACTGACAGCCTCGAGGATGGTCAGGTCATGGAGAGGGGCTGCAATTCAGCCTCAGGCATGGAAAAGGAGGGCAAGGGGGTAAAATGTCTGCATCCCCAGCCTCCAGTGGCTCCTAGAGAAGCAGAGCATGTCCACACCTAAGACTGCACTTCCTTTAGGGACTCCTGGTTTAGGAACTCACTGCTACTACATCCCTGTTTTCTTTTAAGGTACAGATTAGAGGAGACAGATCAGTCCTGGTAGCTGCTCATAGAGTTTTACCCTTTTGGGAGAAGGATGAGCTGCTGCAGGGAGGTAGAAACTCAAGCCTTGACATCTGAATCCTGACACCCCTACAGCTGACCACACATACTAACCCACCCCCCAACACACACACACGCACACACACACACACACAACTTCCCATCCACTCTCCAGCCAAATGCAATAACCAGTCATTCCCTGCACAAGTCCTTTGCTTTTCTACCTCTATCCTTTGCTGCCTTTCTCCTCTTAGCCACAGCGTATTGGAGAAGATACACTGGTTGCAAGTTCAGAACCCCGCTCCCATGAGCTAGGGCAAGGAGGGTGCAGCTGAGATTCCAGAACAACTGGAGTCAGGGGCTCAGCGTTCACCACGACTCTTCCACTCCCACCTCTTATCCCCACTTGTCTCCAGGTGCCCATGTCATTCTCTCGTGGCGTACGGATTTCCTCCACATTGCAGGAAACAGGGCTGCCCAAATCCCTCCCTGCCAGCACAGATGTACATGCAACTCCTGAATTTAACATCTTTGGGATTTCACCAAAGGTACTGACAGCTTTAAACCAGAAAATTCCAGGTAAGGATTCTGAGTGGCCAGGCTTGGTGCCCACCGCTAGATAGGCAAGGCAGGACGAGGGCAAAGTCACAGCAGGCAGCTCCTGTGGGCTGTGGGGAGAGGAGATTTCCGGGAGAGAGAGGGGTGCTGAGCAACGATCCCACAGACATCCGCCACAGCGCTCCCTTCTCAAGGGAGGCCCAGCTCAACAAAGACCTTCTCCAAACACCTCTTCAGCTCCACCTGGGCAGGAAATAACACTCTCCTCCTCCCTTCCCTGCCAGTGTGTTCGTCTGTACCTCCCTGTGCATTGAGCACCGGTTCACCATGTACTCACCTTTTGCATAACTTTTATTATACAAATACTAATATGTGCTCACTGAAGGAAAATATAGAAACATAAATAAACAAAAAGAGGAAAATAAAAACCACTCATAAACCTGCCATCTGGAGATAATCCCTGTTAGTATTTGGGGGTGTTAGTGGTATTTAGATTTGTGTCATTTTTTTCTCTGCCTGCATTCGGCTCTTCAATAGCCAAGTCCAAATCTCACCTTCTCTCCGTGCACGCCTAGAACCACCACAATGCTTCCCACGCAACAGAGACTCTGTTTGTGCATTTTAAATAAGCCTATGAATAAAGAAAAGAATAAACAAAGTGATGAGTGAACAGAAGGTTGGAAAAAAAGTTCTCCTACCCAAAAGTTGCCCCAGAAGAGGCGGCAAGAAGGGAAAAGAGGGCATATGCACCCCACCCTCCCTGTCCCTTCCCCAGGCTTCTCTGCTTTCATTGGAGGAGAGTCAGTGCCAGGAAGTGAGCAGTGCACAGTGAACGGGCTGGACCTAGACAATGACCATCAGTGGAAATACTGCAGAGGGACTGAGGCACTACCTCCACCATGTGACTTGGGAATGTCAGCCGTGGCTTAAGGGAAAAGAGGATTCACGGAAACAACCAAGTCAAGGTGGCCACGTGCATGCGGTGTTTGGGGCTCAGCAAGCAATCTGGCAAACTCAGAGCCTCTCATAAATGGGTTCCAAGAAATCTGATTTCAGCAGTGCCTTTGACACAGGAGTCCTCCCCCATTACTTTGCCCCTCACTGGGTTGAAGATTATCATTGATTTATCCGGAGCAGAAACAGTAGGATTCCACCTCATGCCTTGGAGAGAAGCCTGGCCAAAGGCAGAGAATTAACAGATCTTTATTATTAATTCCAATACCACAGCTCCCCACGGGTCCATACAGTAACTCATGGGCTCTCTTGACAGGAGTTTCTCCGTGTTTAAGTGGAGCTAGTGGTTTTTCGGTTTTTGTGTTTTTAATGGGGCAGCAGGTCCTTGTTCTTAATTATAAAGACAATCTCAAAATCACAAATGTTTGTTAATCACACACCAGTTCAAAACATGCTAGGTGCTACAGGAGATTCAAAATAAGTAGAACAATCCCTATATCTTATTCTTTTGAGTATCAAATACTTATTGAGGCTGTTCTATGTGCCAAACACTGTGCTAGGCACAGTAATGCTGGCACATTACAGTTATTATCCCTTTCAAGAGTGAAAAGATGAGGCTCAGGGAGGTTAAGCAACTTACCAAACTTACCCCATAGTCACACAGTTTGTAAGAGACTTGCAATTGGAATTAAGGTGAAGAATCTGACAATTTACATTTTTGTTATCATTTTAGTACCATTCATGTCACCTTAGAAATACTCAGCCAACATTTGCATGAGACTCCATCTCACTAATTTACCATAAGCCACAGTTCATGCCAGGAGAGTGGAATGGAGGTTTGCACCCATTTACTCCTCTCCCATGAGCCTCCTGGGAGAGTCTGGTGTGTGCAGAACCAAGCATGCTCTGGCTCCGGTTCTGGACTTACTGGTAGTGGTGTTGGTGCTTGCTCTCCATTCGGCGCCCGGAGATGGCACCAGTGTGGGAGCCGATCGTAGGCCCACAACCAACAGAGGTGAGCAAGAGAGCAAGTTTTGATGCCCAGCAGTGTTTTTCTTCTGACTCCAGTGTTTTTCCTACTTGATCTGGAAGCAGCATTTGGGTTCTAAGGGAATGAAGCCTGAACTCTGGAGTCTTGCAGACCAGGGTTTAAATCCCAGCTCAACCTCTTGGAAGTTATATGAGCTTGGACTCTTAGCCAGAGACTTCATTTTCTCCCCCACTAAGTGGTGGCAATGCCCGCCCTGCAGAGAGGTTCAATTGGGTAACTTATGCATGATGTCAGGCATGCAGCAGTTGCCCAGTCAATAGTAGCCATCATTATTGTCCAAACGAAATTTCACCCAAGAAGTGGAGTTATGATTTTTTAAGCTATGAGCTAACAAGCTTTTGTTAAAGATCTGTTTTTAAGTAAGAAGATTGATAAAGCTTGTGAGAAAACCCTTGCCCACACCCTCCAGGAATGAGGGACCTAGACAGGGAGTAAATAAAACCCATGGCAATGAGCAAGTTTCCAACAACTCAAGCATCTGAGATACAGGAAGCAGGAGATAAAATTCTCCTGGGTGTCTGCATCTTTGGAGATAAAGGCAGTGAGTGTGAGCAGATGGAGGCCCCTAGGAGACACCCTGGCCAAGCCTCCCAGAGCTGCCTCACAGGTATCCCTTCATGAACCTGGTTTCCATGACCTGTTCCTTTCTCCTCCTTCCCTAAAGTTTGCTGTTTTGCTCTCGCAGGTATTTTCCTTCTTGAGAGTTGCCAGGCACCCAGAGCATCCTGAGGGTATCTATCCCCAGGCCTGGTCGGCTCCTCACCCGGTTCTGACCTCACCTCTGGCGTCAGCCTTATCAGGTGTGGACAGAATCGTCTCCCCTGCTCTGGGAGCTCCAAGCCCAGGATTTCCTCCACACTCAGGCCCCATCCTCTGTGTCAGAGGAGGGCCAGGCACCTCTGGGACTAGACACGGTGGTCACCTGCCAAATCAGGAGTGACTACAGAGGTCTGCAAGCAAAGCCATGAGGCACAGAGTCAGGGAGGAAGGGTGAGGTTTACGTAAGTGCTGACAAAGAACAGAGCAGCTGCCAAGCTCTGCCAAGCAGGAGAGAGGGAGGAGGATGTTGGGGAGAGACAATAACCCTCGCCAGCCCAGGTCCTCATGGGGACACTGACAAAGGGCAACAGATCGTGAGGGGATTTAGTCTCCTCTGGGAACTTTCTTCCTTCTGGGGGGCATGAAGATCCAGCTAAGCCCAGTCTTTGAGGAAGTGGGTCTTGAGTAGACTGAAATAGGAAATGAGAGAGCCCAAGAGGTGGACATGTACCCTTTGCTCCTGGGAACCTGGGCACCGGTGCAGCTGCTCTGTATCAACTCGTATTCCATAATCAGAAAGGACACTTCACTTATACTGCATCTCTAGTTTGTTTAAGTTTGTCAGCTTGAGTACTCCTTAGGGTTAATGGCCTGGGTGGGGTGGGAGTGGGTGAGTATTTAATTAGAATTCATTCCACAGGGGCCCCTTTGTCCTGCTGGGGTCAGCTCCAACCACTTGTTTGTTTGCACTGGGCCTCCTGCCTTTATTGGGCTTGTTAGTGTCTGTCAGTAAACGATAACTCATTTGAACTGTCTCCAGATCCCAGTTGTGCAGTTCCCAGAAGCTTCTCACATCACTGTTTTCACATTCTGGGGCTTGGAAGGGAGGTAGGGGTCAGACCACCCCTCACCATGCAGACTGGCAGACTGCAAGCCAGAGAGCAGGCAGGCACCCCACGGGCAGGCCTCCTCTGGGGTGGTGGGGAGCCACTGGGTGAGCTAGGGAAAGCCACAGGACTCAAGCTTGGGGCTGGCAGCTGCACCCTTGTCAGCAAGAGACCAATCCGGACAGTGTGGGAATATGCAGCTGGACAGCTGGGGACCAGAGAAAAGGGAAGCCCAAGGAACAGAGAGCGCTTCCTTCCCCGCAGGCTACATTCCATGTGTGGCCCCACTGTGCTCTTGCCCAGTGATCCACAGCTAAGAATTCATCCTCCAGACATTCTCCCATGTGTGAGGGATGGCGGGGTGCAAGGTTGTTCATTGCAGCTTTGCTTGAATTAGCAGAAGACTGGGATCAATCTAAATGCCCTTCAATGAAGGACTGATGAAATAATTTATGGTCTGTGCATACAATGGCATACTTCAAATGAGGGGCCCCACGCACTGATGGGGGATACTCTCCAAAAGGCATTGCTACATCAAACAAATGCAACTAGGTTCAGAACTGTGCATTACCATTTGTTTTTCAAAAGGATGGGAGGAGAATATATACTTACGTACTTGTTTATGCCAAAAATTGTTATGCAAAAAACTATTTTTGGAAGGATTCACAAACTGGTGCTATTGTAATATTTTATTCCTTCAGAAAAGGAGTTTGCCTGGGTTGGGTGTAGGAGGTGGGAGGGTGCTGTATACCAGCATAGCCCAAACTTAGTAGCTTAAAACAACTCCCATTTATCCAGCTCACATTTCTGTGGGTTGGCTGGGGTGTTTCCCCATGTGGGATCCATCCGCCACAAGGCTAGTCCTGCCTTCTTCACAGGGCAACATCAGAGTTCCCAAGAGCAAGAGAGCAAGCCCAGAGCACTTTCAAACTTTTGCTTGCATGATGTTTACTAAAGTCCCTTTGGCCAAAGCAATTCACACGACCAAGCTCAAATTCAAGGTAAAGAAAGACTCAGTTTCTTACTGGGAAGAGCCACAAAATATTGTGGACATTTGTTTTAATCCACCATATGGTCGGTAGGGCAGGAGCAGGGAGGGAGGGAGCGGCTTTTCTCTTTTTAGCCTTTTGTACTTTTTAAATTTGAGATATGTCAATATTGCCTATTTGAAAATAACTACAATTTTAAAAATTAGAGAGATTCCCTGAGATTAGCTTCCTAATAATTCAGTTGTTGAAGGATGTGTGTGGGAGAGGGGAGAGGTGAAGATATAGTTGAAACAACACTGGCAGTGAGCTGGTAGCTGCCAAAGCTGGGTGGTGAATGCCTGAGGGCTCATAATACTCTTCTGCTTTGTAGAAGTTCAAATTTCCTACAACAGAAATTTTTTAAAGTAATAAAATAAGGAGTAATGACAAAAGCTAACACTTTGAGGCTTATGTACGTGTTAAGTGCATTGCCTGCATCATCCCTTTTGGTCCACTCTACCCTGGAGGTCTGGACTCTTGTGGCCTTGACAGCAGCCTCCTGAGGGTGCCAGCACCAGGAGTCTGCCTCGGGGTGGGGCCTCAGGGCAGCCTCAAGCAGAGCTGGGCCTTGGGGAATGGCCAGAGAGCAGGGAAGGAAGGAGCCTCAGGGAGCTGTGCACAGAGTGGGCGGGACTAAGGGCTGAAAAATCCAAGGGTTGGTGGGGGTGTTCCCAGTGGCAGGGGAGGTACAAAACACTTGACTGTCTCAGAAACACACACACAGCTTAGGAGGACTAGAAACAAGAAGGGAGCCTTTCCAAAGGTTCCAGACAAAAATTATAGGGCATATGAGCACCTTCGAAGGAAAATAACTCAGCAGGAAATAAAGTCCCTTTTCTTGCCTCTTCAATCTTATCACTTATGAGGGCCACCTGTGTGCCCAGGACAGGACTTAAGTCACCCACGTGGCCTGGGCCTGGCCACTGAGGGCCCTATCTTGGAGCAGCTCTGAGAATGCTAAGCACCCTGCTGTGCCCTTCTGTGGGCAGATAGGGAAATCCTTCACCATCTTCACCAGTCACCACGGTCCCTAGCTAACCCTGAGAACGCTCTGCCTGTGTTCCAAGTGTCTGCTAAGAGTCTTCCCACAGGCTGCGCCATATTCGGTCCCCTGGAAGGTTTATCTTTCAGTGTGCAGTTGTGGATGCTCCTCCTGAAGCTGCTACAAGGCAGACAGCTCTGTGAGGGAAGTGACCCTGGCACTTCCTAGGCATCCAGCTGTGTCCCCCAGCTCCACTCCAGGCCAGGTTAGGTGACACTTCATCTCATCATGCCTCCCTCCTGTCTTTATTGCCAAACCCCCACATCGTTTAAAATCATTCAGCACTATCCAGACACTTAGTATTAACATTTAAAAATTACTGTTTTTAGGTGTGATAATGCTATTGCTGTTATGTTCTGTTTGATCCTTTTATTGAAGTATAATGTATATGCTGAAAAGTGAACAAATCATATGTGTACAGCTGAAGAATTTTTTAAAAAGGAAAACACCTGTATTGTCAGCCTGCAGATCAAAAAGGAGATCATTGCAAGAAGTATAGCTATGTTCTTTTAAAGAAAACTTTTGTTTTTTAGTAGTACATTCTTAAATACCTACAGATGAAATGATACGATGTCTTGGATTTGCTTCAAAAGAATCTGGAGTTGGGGAAAGGTACAGATTAAACAAGGTTGCTCATAAATTGGTAATTATTGAAGCTGGGTAGTATTTACACAGGGGTTCTATGTATAGTCTCTCTCTCCCTCTCTCTCTCTTTCTCTCTCTCTCTCTCATGTACTTAAAATTTCCATGATAGAATTTTAAAAGCAATCACTAGGGAACCCTGGCTTTAACTCAACCAGTGACTCTGAGGTAAAAGCTAATAGGTGAGGCCAGGTGCCATGATGTGTGCCTGTAGTCCCAGCTACTTGGGAGACTGAGGTGGGAGTATCTCTTGGGTCTAGGAGTTCGAGACTAGCCTGGGAAACATAGTGAGACCCAGTCTCAAAAAAAAAAAAAAAAAAATTGTAACAAAAAAAACAACACCAAGGAATGAGGTGAAAATGTCTCTGATATATTACTTGGTAATTAAGAATCTTTAAGTCTAATGGCTTAGGTTTGTAAATTATTTATCTTTTAAAAAATGAGTTTTCCTGTGCCTATCTCCTCTGTGCCACTGAGAGCTCCCTGCAGGTGCTGGGTTTTATTCATATATGTATCTTTGATACTTGGTACAGTGCTTGGCACACAGTAGGTGCTCAAAAGTGTTTGCTGAGCAAACAAATGCTTGAATGATATTAATATCATATCATACCGACACAAGGCCTAACACAGCACCAAGATAGTGCAGATGCCCAAAACTGTTCCATAACTTACATTGAAATCAATACTACCAACTTTTTTTCTTCTTTGTAGTTATTGCCAAACAATAAGTTGATTAAATCCTAAAATATAAGAATTGAGAGGGACTTAAAGATTGCTTTATGTAATCTTCTTTTGTTATAGATGATGAAACTAAGGCCCAGAGAAGTAAGGGACCTTCTCAAGGTCACACAGCTGGTAGGGACACAGCCAAAGCTAGAACTCAGCCTCCTTGAGCCCAGTTGGACTTTTTCTTATACCACCCAGCTCCATGGCTGCTAATTTGACACACCCGCAATCCTATTTTCACAGGTAAAGAAAGAGAACTTGAAAAGCTGAATATAATTTTCCCAAGGTCTTGGGTCTTTGTGACTTCATAACTCTCTCAAGAACAATGTTTTACACGTTGGGTTATGTTACTTTAAGAAAACTTAAAATTCAAAAACCTTAATTTTCAAAACGGTTGATTATTCTCATTAGAAAGGCTTTGGTGCTCATTTTTTAAGAGAGGTGAACTCTCTCTCAAGTGTCTTTGAAGTATGAGTCAATTTTTAAAACTTCCATCTGCATCCAGCTTGATAGGAACAAAGCAACTGTATAAAATCAAACACAACTCAAGCCACGGCCCCCAGTCCTGTCCTGTCAAGTGTCACAAGGGTGCTTTCAACATTCCCAAAGCAAAAAATAAACAAATCAATCAAAGATAACCCACCAAGATGGAAATAAATTTTTTTAAAAACCAAAAAGACTCAACCATCTTATAATATTGTATTTTTTAAAAAATACGTTGATTAAAAAAACAATTTTTATAATAAATTAAAATGTGAGGATAACCATGCCTTATAGTGTAATTTTGTTGGCTTTCAAAGCAGCATAACTATAGTGGTCTTTTGTGGCATTCATGCTCTGGGCTTTTCCGTGCAAAAGTATTTTGCAGCTTTATCCAGTGCCTCTTTCAAGCATCTTGTGACACTCCCAACCCCTGACCTAACGGGGATGGCTGGATTTCTTTGCTAAGAGGATTACTGAGACATTCTCCTTTGTACAACTCAGAAGACTGAATAACAGGAAACAGCAAATGAGATGTCAAGGAGAGAGGTTAGAAGCAAGGGCCGCACTTCACTGAAGCTCTTTAAGCACAGAGAGGTCAAAGAATGTTCTTAACTGACACTGATAAAGCTGGGGCTCGAGAAGAGGTGTACCAGGCGCCATTTTCCTAGGCAAGTAGGGGGTTTAACTCACACCCATCCATCAAGGGTTAAGCCTTAAGCCCAAGAACTTTGGACGAGTCAGGGCCAGAGACTGGTAAAGCAATGAGACACCTTTATCTCTAATCAGCCCTGCCTCAAAATAGCTCTCTCTTCCCTGCGGAAGAGACTCTCAGCACAGCACAGTGCAGGGAGGTGCCTGAGCCGCACTTCATCAGAAACTCAATGAGTGCGCTTTATTCACTTTTGCACAAAGTTGTATCTCTCTGAGTGAAACAATATGTAATTTAGCAACCCTCAAGATGGCTTACATTGCATCAGGATGTTCCAGCCAGGAAGGACCTTACAATTTACCTGGACCAACCCTTCATTGTACAGATGGATAAACTGAGACCCTGGGAGATGGAGGAATTGCTCAAAAACAGAGTCATTAGCTGGGCTGAGGGCTAAAACCCTGAGGGGTTATAACAGATGTTCTCTTTCTCTTGGCAGTGCTGCTATACTCATCTGGAAAATGAATGAAACACTCGTGCCCCTGGTCAATTTTCCTTCCGTTGTTAAGGAAATCATTTCCAATGCTCCAAGAGTTTTCAAATCAACACTTTCATAGGCAGCTGTTGTTAAACCCTTTCATTGCAAATCTCTCAAACTTCCTCTTCTATCTTCACAATCCAGACAGCTTTACTTTTGAGGTTTGCTACATGGACTGCCACTATTGTTTCTTTCCCTGCTGCTGGAAGAAAATATTACAAATGGGTAATTGAAGTACTTGGGGGACTGCTGTTAGGATGTGGTCAGACGAAAATGCCACCAGTCTGAAGGACTGCCGTCCCGGAGACCACCTGTGAGATGACACAGTTCTAACATTCCTGCCACCACACTTCCTACACCGCCAATTGCATACTGTGTCCCCTTTGTGCATCCTCCACACAGTAGGGGTTCTGTCCAGAGCTGTCTGAGGCACACAAGGTCTAAACAGGGGTGCTACTGGAAACTGAGCAAAGTAATGGGGATTCAGAACATGAACAAAGGGCTGGAATGTGCTGTTAAGAAAATGCCTGGCTCTGTCTAGCTTTAATCAGTTTTGTTTCAGGTTATTACTATCCAAGACTTTATGTCAGAGACTGAAGAGAAATAAAGTGCTAAGAGACAGGAAATTGAATTTCAACCCCCTCCCATTTCTCCATGATTGTCATCTCTTAAATGTTCCCATTTATTTCTTGCATGAGTCACTTAGGCTGGACTCATCATAGCTCTTAGTAGAAATTGGTCCCTAGTCATTCCTCATATATAGTATCTATCTCTTCTAGCTAGACTCCAAGCTACTCCCCCAAAGGCCCAGGGCTTCATAATTCCCACAAGGCCTCCTACCTAGGGCTGGACATAGAGCAGGTGTTTAATAAGTATTTAATGGCCATGTCCTGCGTCAGCATCACAGTTCTAGACTCATTTTGTGCTGAAGTCAGATCATGCCTTGCAGGTCCTCACTGTATTCATGAGAAGGCAAAAGGGCAAAGAGGAAGGATCACCCAAGGTTTATACCTGGTGAATGACAGAGCCAGGGCTCAATCCTAGGTCTTCCGAAACTATATCCAGGCCTTACTAACTATTCTGTCTATCACAGGATGGAGACAGAAAATGTTATGCTAAAGACCTTTAGGTTAAAGTCAGTGAAAAGTGAAGTAGTATTAACTGATTATCAATTTTCATGTCAATTTTTTAAGAGAACAATTTTATTGTTGTATTATTAGCTTATTACATCAGTTACAAAACATTTTCATACATTTATGTAATTGTAAAAGTTTAACATTTTTTCTAGCAAGAATACAATCACAACCAATTGTTTTATCAAAATAAAAATAGGTTCCTTTTTAGCTGAATAAAAAAAAGTAGGAGGCAAATTAATGCCTAGTAAATGAGATAAATTTCTATGATGTAAGGCCTTATTGTTCTATCAACTCAAAGTGGAGTTTGAACTTTCTCAGTAACATACATGTTCATGTTCAAAGACTATGCTGTTGAGGAATATCAATAAGCATTCCTTTTGTGTCAGCTGGGCGCACAGCATGGTTCTGGCTGGCTTTCTAGTTTTGCCGTCAATTAGCTATGGGACCATAGGTACATATTAAAGGACCCAACACTTTTGAATGCCAACCATGTGCGCAGAACCTTGAGACACTTTACATAATGTTATTACATTTAACCCTCATGACGTGATTAACAAATGAAGACTCAGTAAAAGGTCATTAACTTACTCAAAATCACACAGCTAATAAATGGCAAAGTTGGGATTTGGATTGAATATTAGTGACTCTAAAGCCCATATTTTTCCTGCTATACCAGAGTTTCTCAATCTTAATCCATTAGGATCACCCAAGGACCTTTTATATCATACTGATGTCTCAGACCAACTACATCAGAGTATCTGAGGATAGAGTCTAGATTTTTAAAAATCTCCCTAAGCAATTATAATATGCAACCAGAGTTAAGAACCACTATATTAGGTGTGCTGAATTTCAGTTTCTTCAATTGTAAAATGAGAAGTTTAATGAACATCTCTAAGGTTCTCTCCACTTCTATAATCACCAGAGCTGTGATGTCTCTAGGGCCAGTTGCTGCTCAAGAAGCCCCAATTTGCACTTGGAGTAAGCAGTTGTCACCCATACTGCCAGATACGTTCCCAGCTTTCTACTTAAGTGTGGGCTGTAAATCAAGCTGTTTAAACCTCCAGGGATGAGACTCTAAAGCATACAATTATTTCATATATATATATATATATATATATATATATATACACACACACATATAAAATCAGAACATGGCCCTAAAGCTCTAGAAAGATTCCCCATGCCACTCTTCTCTGTCTTCCTTTCCAGGTATCAATCATGGCTATTTGGTGACATCCCTAGTGTTCCAAACTATTTTAGTGCTACTCCTCTATCATTATAACATCAAAAAGTCTTTTGAAAAATATTCATAACATTTTTTTTTTTTTGAGACAGTCTCACTCTCTTGCCTGGGCTAGAGTGCTGTGGTGTCAGCCTAGCCAACAGCAACCTCAAACTCCTGGGCTCAAGCGATCCTCCTGCCTCAGCCTCCCAGGTAGCTGGGACTACAGGCACGTGCCCGCCCAGCTAATTTTTTCTAGTTTTAGTTGTTTGGCTAATTTCTTTCTATTTTTAGTAGAGCTCTTGCTCAGGCTGGTCTCAAACTCTTGAGCTCAAGCAATCCTCCTGCCTCGGCCTCCCAGAGTGCTAGGATTACAGGCGTGAGCCACTGCGCTGGGCCTATTCATAACCTTTGACCCATAATTCCTCTTCCAGAAATCTATTCTAAGGGGGTAAACTGAAAGCAAAAAAAAAAAAAAAAACTTTAGGAGGAAAGATGTTCATTGCAGTATTATGTATTATAGTAGAAAATTGGAAATGACTCATATGTCTAACAGTAGGGGAATGATTTAATAAAATACGAGGTAGCCTACCAAATGGAAAATTGGCCATTATGAATGATATTTACATATAGACTTTTAAATAATGTGGAAAAATATTAACACTTATGTTATAATAAGGAAAGAAAAATGTAGGGACACAAATTACAGAGTTAATCTATGAGTTAAGTTACACAGAGTAATCTCAACTATGTACTTATTTTTTTTTAATTCTATAATTTGCAAGAGGGTGTTGATTAATTTCCGAAATACATTTCAGAGTCCCACCTTCCACATAACTCCCTTACTCATAGTCTTTTGGTTTTTTTAGACAAAATTTAAGAGCCCTCATAAAGCTAGAAGTATTGATTACCCTTCACTGCACCCAAAAGCAGTGTTCACTTCAATCCCTTACAAAGACTATGTTCTATAGACTTTGCTTCTCCCTATACATTTGTCTTATGGCTCAGTGGTAAAGTGGCTGTAGAGACACACATTAGGGGGTAAGTCGAAAAGGGAAACAAAGGGGAAGCCCAGGCACATGGGTGCAGGGAGGGGTAGGGCACACCACTTCCACCTTCTTTTGTCTTTTCTTTAAAAAAAAAAAAAAAAAGGGCAAGGACATAATTGGTTGGAAGGGTAGAGAACAAACCCCAGAACAGCAAGCTCCAGAGGTGGGTGGTGGGAACAGTCCCCACAGAAGTGAGAAGGCAAGAGGTCAGGGCGACGCTTGCAGCATCAAGTTGCTCAGGAGTTTCTGTCGGCCCAGCTCATAGTCGTCCTCATCCACATTCATCAGCAGTTTGATGGCTTCATGGCCCACAGCTTGCTTGAGGGAGTCTGTGATGAAGACACCTTTAAGTGCCTCTACTAATGAGCCATTGATGTAGTCACGCCAGAATGCGTCGAGTTCGGTGAGCTGAGAGAACTTGATGCCACAGACGACGGAGCCCAAGTCCCGGTTCTTGAGGATGTTGTTGGCCTGGTTAAAGCACTCAAACTGGCGCTCAAGTGGGTCGTCCTTGTCAGAGAAGACGTTGCCCTGCAGAGCAGTCTCGTGCTGGCAGTATTCAGCCCAAACCCGCAATCTGATGTTACATGTTTGCTTCTCCTTGGCATCTGGGGTCACCGACTTTCGGCGTTTTCGATGGCTCCCAGGTGTCGCTCTCCCTCCGGCTGGCCGCTTGCTACACATCTGAGGACCGGAAGGGGGGCAGTACACCACAGGATAGCGAGGAGGCACAGTTCTAGCAGGCTGGGGAGGCCTCGGTTCTGGATCACTGAGGGCTCTGGGGGTCACATAGCGAATTGATGTCTCCTCCAGATATTTGTCCACAGGATCAGGACACACAGCCCGCCTCCTCTTGAGCGTGACGTAGGGCAGCAGGTCATGGCGAGTGATGAGGCTCAGCAGCTGCAGCACCTGGCGAAAGTTACTCTCATCACAGGTGCCCTGGTGCTCCAATGCCAAGAAGAAGTCACGTCCATTTCGGATGCGTCCACGCTCCTGCTCGTCAATAGCATCAATAAAGAGGAAGAAAAGCACGCGCACATCTCTGTGTGTCATATGGGTACCCACGATGTCAAACATGCGGTGCAGGCTGTACAGGCCGTGCTCCTGCTCAGCATGTTCTTCTGGCCACACCTGGCTTGCCCGCCGCTTTATGCCCCCCATGCTGGGAACTCGAGTACGCAATACTTCCCACAATTTCTGCTCAGCAGCTGCAATTCCGACCGCACCTCAGCTCCTGCTCCGCGCCGCCACGTTGGATCCCTCCGCGCCGCACTCCGGCCCTGTTTCGTGGCACCGCCCCGGGGCCCCAGCCGCTTCGGCCGCCGCTGGCGTGGGGGACTACTTATTTTTATACATAGAAAAATGAAGGAAAATAATATTATGCAAAGGTTAAAATACCTGAAATTTAAAAAATTTAGAATTGGGTTGAAACGCCCGCAATTTTTTTCACCATCAATTCGATTTTAAATGTTTGAAGCACACAATATGAAGATAGTTATGAACTAGGCCCTGTCCAGAGAAATTCTATACATGTGTCTGGGCCTCTCGGCTGTATCCACACAGATAGGGGACTTACAAACAGCAAGGCACAAACATGAAGCCACAGGTCAACTGACTTTTTTAAGAGTGGGAAGCAAAGAGAAATTTAAAATTAGATGCTACGTAGTCTAAGAGGTTTTTAAAAAGACAAATAAAAAAATTAAAATTAGTAAAGATAAGGGAGGGGTAACTAAGAAAACCCAGTGGCAAGGTCAATCCTACTTTAATCTAGTAAGGAGTCAAGAAGTGTTAGGTAGATAGACGGGGATCCCGGGCGTCCTAGGGACAAAAGTGCGTGCTGTGGCCCCATCTTATTCATGCCCCACCCTAATCTCCCGAGGACCGCCGTACCTGGGGAGGAGGGAATACCCTCCGAATCTGCCAATCAACTTAGTGGCCAGCTGCAAAAGAACGTAGAGGATTCTGCAGCCGACGGGCCAAGCCAGGACGTACCACACAGTCGGGAAATTGGCCTAGGATAACGCGCAAGCGTAGTTAAGGCTCAGGTCATGTGACTTGCAACTGTCCAATCAAAGTGGCTCCATAGTGGCCTCTGAACCACAAGGGAGGTCCCAATCGTGCACTATGAAATAAGAGGCCTTCCATAACTAAGTACTTTTTTTTGCGCCCTTCCTCTTGCTTTCTCTTTGCTGTGGCCATGGGTATGGTCCTCATCTGTGGTGTATGTGTCATGCTGTGTAAGCCCATATCTTGCTCTTACCCGATAATACTATTTTCCTCTCAAGAAACTTTATCTTTGTGCTTCCCTAACTTTGGCGCGTCTGGTCATTCTTCGGCCATGGGCATGCCAAGAACCGACATTTTCAGACTAAAACCTGACAGGAAGAAATGGGGTTCACAAATGACTTAATGACAACCAAGTTTGCCATTTTCAAAATATTTCCATATTGTTGTTTCACAGGATCCTCAAAACCCTCCGAGGGTGCATGGGAGGGTTAGTGTTGGTGTCGTGGCAGTTCCATTTTACAGAAGAGAAAACGAATCCTGAGAAGGCAGAGAGTGCCTTGCACCGTGTCATGGCGTCAGCAGCGTCCCAAGGCCCGAAGCTCCTTTGCTGTCTGCGACTGCCATCCAGAGACCCTCGGCAGGAATATGGAGGAGGCCCATGGTCGCTGCTTTGTACCAGGTGGCTGTCCTGCTCTCTGGGTGCCTTCAGGGCTGTCAGCGTCGGAAGCAAGGTAGAGACCCGCAGGCGGGAATCGGGCATGTGGCAGCCCAAGACCATGGCAGGAGGGGCGGGTTCTCCCAGGGAGACGGTCCCTCCACGCTCCCTTGTCCGCGATCCGCTTCCCATTCCATCCCTCCCCAAAGCCACAGCAGGAAGGGGTTTAGAGGGCTCTGGGTCCCCTGCGTGTCACCCCCTCTGGCCTGGAAGGGTCGCCCACTGCGGGCCGGGCCTTGTGAGCGCTCACGCCCGCCGTGGCTATTCCGCGGGCCAGGCTCTCCCCGGCATCGTGTGGCCTGCAGAGCCGCCTCTGCCCCTGGGGGTTCACGCGCGGGCCGGCCGGCCATCCCCCTGCTCCTCGGACAGCTGCTCCTGTGCTTCGGTCTTTGGTTTTCCCTGTTTGGCAGATTGAACCTTGTACTTTTACAAATAAGTGTTTGCTCAGCAATCCAAGCGGCACGGGGAAGACGGCAGGTGGTGGATTGCGGGCTTGTGGCCGGTGTGAGAGGTCGCACGTTCGGGATAACGCGCCCTACAGCCCCCTCGGGATGCGGAGTCCTCGGCTGGACCCCAGGACCCTGCCCTGGACTCTGAAGGGAACCTGACGCTTCTTTCGGTCAGGTTTTATAGTGAAGGGTGTCCTGGACACAATTCAGTGACTATTCAATTTTGGCCATCTGAAAGCTCTCATTACCCTTAAGAAGGACTTAAATACATTGAATGATGATAATGATAATAACTAAATTTAGGAAGGTTATGGTAATTCCTTTGTTCTTAACTTCTGTCTCAACCTGCTTCTTTTAAATTCAAAACAGGTTCTCTTTTCGTTGTTAAGTAGGATTTTTTTTTAAACTTCAGAAACCAAAGCAAACTATTCCAGCTTTTTTTCCGAAATAGAACTTAATTTCCAATTGAGGTTTTTGTTTTTCCAGACTTGAGAATCTATTTGGAATTTGCACAATAATGCGGTTCCCTTCAACATCTTCTATCCAAACAAGCAAAAAATTGTACTTGCCTTTCCTTCCACAGAATGCATTTCAAATATCTTGCATACCCAGCTTGTTCAAGTTAAGCTTAGTTTTATTAAAGAGCTTCTAAATGGTGCTAAATTTATCTTTACTTAGAGATTACTGTGCAATTCTCTAAATTTTCCCTCCCTAGAATCATACTGGTCTCTTCCTAGATTGGATTACTCTAGTACTGAATAGAGATGCTTGCTCAGATCATTTAACATTATGCCCCTAAGCTTTTATCCAATGTCATTTTAATAAATGGTCAGGTTAAGAACAACTTTAAATTCTCTGTAAAACTGCCATAGACATTCATTATGTTGCTTAATATAAAAAATCCTTGCAGACCGGGTGTGGTGGCTCACGCCTGCAATCCTAGCACTCTGGGAGGCCGAGGCGGGAGCATTGCTCAAGGTCAGGAGTTCAAGACCAGCCTGAGCAAGAGTGAGACCCCATCTCTACTAAAAAGAGAAAGAAATTAGCTGGACAACTAAAAATATATAGAAAAAATCAGCCTGGCATGGTGGCGCATGCCTGTAGTCCCACCTACTCGGGAGGCTGAGGCAGAAGGATTGCTTGAGCCCAGGAGTTTGAGGTTGCTGTGAGCTAGGCTGACGCCACGGCACTCACTCTAGCCCGGGCAACAAAGTGAGACTCTGTCTCAAAAAAAAAAAAAAAAAAATCCTTGCAAATGATTTCCTCTTGGACTTTAGTACTAGGAAAAAGTTTGGGTATGCTTTCATTATCAATGAAAGCTACGAATTCATGGGACCATTCTTTTTACCTACACTACCAGGAATCTCAGAGTTTAATTTTCTACTCAGTTTCAAGAATCCTCCTTAGTTTAGGTTTTCTAGCATAGTTCCCATCCTATCTCTCCCTTCCTTTCACTCAACACCAGATTTTTCTTTCTCTAAGTTATTTATTCTGTCTTTGTTTTAAGGTACCTATATCTTCTTTTCTGATTACCCTCAAAACTTCCCAGAAGTGGGGTGATATAAAAATTAGTTATATTAGATTGCCTCAAAGTGCTCTTTCAATCTGCTTTAAAGAACGTATGCAATCAGCCTCTGTTTTGGAATTTGTTTGGGTGACATTCACTTGCAAGGTACCTCACCAAAGGCCTACCTACAACTGTATACAATCCCAGCCAGTGAGGCCCTGCCCCTCTCTCTTCAAGAAGGGATATCTAGTCTAATGCATCACTGCTTTGAGTCACTCACAAGCTTCAGTACTTTTCTTTCTTAGTAACAACTGACTTACACACTGTGCAGTTATGAGGGAGCCACTCCCCGGATCCAGACCCCCAGCACAGTACAGGTGCTCTGGGATGTGCTAGGGCACCACGGCTCATGATCATTTCTTATTTTCCCTCAGGTAGTAGCATAGGTTTCCTTAATTTCAACTGTTGTGAGCTGAACTCATTGTTCAACGAAGACTACCGCCTGTGCTTCCTTCCATCCAACAGAAAAACTTTATTTCCCTAGAATTTATTTCTTCAGTCAAAGGTGTCTACCAATTGTAAAGAGAATTATATTTACAGAGACCCTCAAGAAGCAACTGGGGAAAGCTCTTTTGGGTTCTGAGGACCCTTAGAGGAAAGTCTGGTGGAGAAAAGGAAGGGAGTGAATGTTTATTGAACCTCACTATGTTCTAGGCACTGTACCTGGTCTTTCTTGTTGTTGTTGTTGAGACAGAGTCTTGCTCTGTTGCCCGGGCTAGAGTGCCGTGGCGTCAGCCTAGCTCACAGCAACCTCAGACTCCTGGGCTCAAGCAATCCTTCTGCCTCAGCCTCCCAAGTAGCTGGGACTACAGGCATGTGCCACCATGCCCAGCTAATTTTTTCTACATATTTTTAGTTGTCCAGCTAATTTCTTTCTCTTTTTAGTAGAGATGGGGTCTCACTCTTGCTCAGGCTGGTCTTAAACTCCTGACCTTGAGCAATCCTCCTGCCTCGGCCTCCCAGAGTGCTGGGATTACAAGCGTGAGCCACCACGCCCGGCCTGTACCTAATCTTTGCCAAATTTCTTTTAGCCTTCCCAGCAGGCCTCCCTAAGGTAGACCCATTTATACACATTTTCCTGATGAGAAAACAGGCTCAGAAGGACTAAAGGAATTGCTCAAATTATATCACTTCTGTCTTAGTCTTTTTTGTGCTGCTATAACAGAATACCAAAGACTGGGTAATTTATAAACAATAGAAATTTATTTCTCACAGTTCTGGAGGCTGGGAAGTCCAAGATCAAGGTGCCAGGAGGTTTGGTGTCTGTAAAGGCTGGGTCTCCACTTAAAGATGCTTCCCTGGACACTGCATCCTCCGGAGGGGAGGAACACTGTTCTTCACATGGCAGAAGAGAGAGAACCCACTCCTGAAAGCATGAAGGCAGAGCATTCAGGACCTGAGCACCTCCCATTAGGCTCTACCTCCCAACACAGTTGCATTGCAGATTAAGTTTCAACATGAGTTTTGCAGGAGACAAAAACATTGAAACCATAGCAACTATTAAGTGGTGAATCCTGAATTCTAACCCAGTCTTATAGGCGATGTTTGGTATATTCCCATTCTATGTTCAACATAAAAACTACCCAGAGAGAGAGTGAGGCTGTTAATATGCTCCCCTTGGCTGGGTACACAGGGCCCTATACTGCAGGCCACGCACAGGGACTCCAAGGCCAGAGGGCCCCATTCAAATTCCAGCCCTGTCACTTGTGCATGACCTTGGGCAAATTATTTAACTTCATGGGGTGCCTGTTTCATCACTTAAGATGGGGATAGTTGTTGTCTGGAGCAAATTAGTTAATCCTGGCAGAAAGAATATAAGCAATCAGCAAGTGTTAACTATCACTATCCAATTATACCCCTCTGTTATTTTATTGCAGGCTAAGAAATGCTGCTTTCTTCCCCAAATGGTGGTGTTTTTTTATTGCCTATCACTTGGAAATCACCCACTTGGAATGGTAGACCTGATAGTGGAGTCATCTTTGGAATCACCCAGAGAGTTTTTTAAAATATTGATGCCTGTGTTCCACCCCTGGAGATTCTGATTCAGTTGGTCTGTGAAGTAGCCTAAGCATGGAGAACAAAGGAGTTTTTAAAAGTTATTGAATGCTCTCAGCAGTTCTCAAAGCGTATCCCTGGACCAGCAGCCCAGCAGCCTCAGTATTACCTGGGAGAGCTTGTTTGCTGGAAATACAAATTCTCAGCACCCCCACCATCAGACCTAACTGAATCAGATGCTTGGAGAGTAAAGCCAGCAAAACAAGCCCTCTAGGTGATTTGATGGCCATGGTGTCTGACAGCCCTTGCTCTAAAGGAAGGCAGTGGCCTGTGAGACTGCCTCATCCTCAATACAATATCTAAAGACCCACACCAACCTACAGGGCTTATGCGTTTATACCGAGCAGTGTAGCTTTTGTACACTAGTCTCCCCTAGTGCCATAAAATGCTGTGATTCCATCAGTTCATCCTCTCCCAGCCCCAAGGAAAGCCAGGTCCTCATCAGAAGTCTCTTTATTAAATGTTGAAGGACATCAAGCTAAGATTGCCCAATTTATGTATTTCACAATGAGTATCATGAATCCATGAACCAAAAATAGTGAATTCCTCTGAACCCAAATTTCCCAGAGTCCATTGGCCACAGCCCCTACCTTCACCTCTTCACTCAGGGCAGACCTGCCACTGGCCTCAAAACATTAAAATCCCCTCTCCTCTTCTAGGCACCTCAGGGATGGGTATAGCTGTCCTTTGCCTTGGTTGTGCTTTCTCTCCACCCCCAGTGTCCTGTCCCCATTATCCATTATCTTTTCCCATAATCAGAACTGTCTTTCTCTTGTAATAATACACTTAAGGAGGTTTTAGTTGATTCTTGCAGGCCATAGAGACACTCTGCACCTTCTAGATGACTTTGCATAGCTGCTCTGATCCCTGATGCGGGGCTGACACTTTCAGAGGCAGGAGTATCTGTTTCCATCTCTTTCTTACAGATTAACTCTCCATTGCACTCACACTTTTCAGCACCTGTGTCTTGTTCCTGCCTCCTTAGCCATCATTAGTCTCTTTTGAAAATTAAGAATGTTTGCATTAAACATTTGGCTTCAGTGTTTCTCCAAATTTTGTGAAACTTGTAGTCCGAAGATGTTTCTTCAGCATCTCACAATCTATCTTTATTCTGACTAAAGATAAGTGGCCTTGTAGTTTCTAGTAGGACAAATGCCATCTATGTATCTTTGCCAATCTAACTGCTCGCAAGAAAAACATTTGCATTTTTCTCACTGGGCTACATGTAACCATCCACTTAGGGAAATCTACACTCAAAATTTATACTTTTTTAAAACCAATTTATTTACTTCTAGATAACTTTGCATCTGCTTTAAGCAAATGAACAAGTAGCAGAATCATCAAAAAAGGGCAAAAGAACAACAGCAGAGAGTGGAAGTGGGTGAGAAAGCAGAAGAAAGATGGTGTGGGTGAGTTAGCAGGGATGGAGGGTGGTTTGAAATCTGGCTAAGGAGAAGCTATGCAGGAAAGTATTACCCTCAGCCTTGGCAATCAAGGCAAAAAGGGAAACGACAAATTCCATTGCTCTCTAACAGGATGTTAAGGGGGTATTTTCCTATTTCTTCAGAATTTCAATTCATCCTTCAAAGCCAAGAACAAGGGGTATTAGGTTCCCACTGCACATTCTGTGCAGGGGAGCTAGACCATCCCCACACAACTTGGTAAGCAGTGACCCTGAGCCCATCACCTACCACTGTGGTGTGTAGAGAAGGGGAGGAGGTTGATGAGGAAAACTAGGCAGTGAGATTCCTTTCAGGAGAGTTGTCAGGATGCTAAGAACACGAATCTTCCACCCCAAACCCAGTGGGGATAACCACTCAGAGAAGGTGATATCTCCCAGGAGGGGTGACATCTTGCCTCCCAGCTGGATTTTGCAGAGCCCTGGAAACTGTTCATTCCCAGACCATCACAGGACTGAGACAAAATGTGGGGAGAGTGTTCTTAGGAGGGCTTGACCCCTGTCCAGGGAGTTTAGGAAGACAGAGACTGGAGCCTGACCCTTAAAATTGAATGTGATATGCTTCAACATAGGCAGGGCGATACTGCATGTGTTTGTTATTCCTACTCCAGAGGCAGCTACCCCTACTCCAGAGGCAGCTACCATGAGGATATATAGAGCTGTCCTTATCTTTGAACAACACCAGAGGGTTTGCTAATTAGCATAATGAACACTTGAAATGGGTTTTATGTTGGGAAATTAGTAGTCTTCCAGTTATGTTGATTGGCCAAAATATTTAAGAGACTCTTGTCACATTTGCCTGTACTGGCATAGATTTAGGGGAGCCTGTAGCCTGAATCGCTAAAGCCACCTGAGGCTCGATTCCTAAGTATCCTGTAGCCAGAAGTTGGTTCAAAGGAATCTGGTTGTCTGATGCAAGTCCTCCAGTTTATTTGCCTCTTGCCTCTACAGTATGTATGATCATGTGTGCCCTAAATGAACCTTTTGTGCAAAGGCAAAGGTTTTTCGTGGTAACCCAATAGCAGAATTGTGAAGGAATAACCAACCTCATTTCCCTCTACATATCGGTGGCTGCTTTTATCTACCACAAACAATCCAATGATCGTGCCTGGCCAAAGTAGCCTAGGATGGTTCATAACACTGCAGCTTGCCCTGAAAAAATCTAAGGGTGAGCTGATGGCTGGAGCCGCCTGGGACAGAAGAGTGAAGAGGGAGGCCGATTGAGCACCGCGAGCCCTCCAGATCTGCACACGGCAGAGAGGGCGGCTTACCATGGGTCAGGTAGGGACTTTCAGGGTGTCATCTTGAAGGAGACCCCACCCAAGAAGACTGGCTGCTGGAGTGGGTAACCCTAACAGAAAGTTGGCTTTTATGGGTGGGGTGTATTGTTGGTGTAGGAATTGAGGGGACAGTTGATAGGGGGCCCCCAACGATCAGGCCGCTTTGCCAGAGAATTGTATGGTTGGATGTCTCTAAAAAGCTCTTGGAGTAAAGAGCTGCTGTTTGGACATCTGCCATACACTGAATCAGTAGTCTTACCTGCCCCTTAACCTCTCCTCCCTCCCGTTATCTTCTCCCCACCTTGAAGGAGCTGAGGCGGCAGAGTGAGTGGCCTGCAGTGGAGGGATAGGGCGGGAAACAGGCCCAGAAGCTGAGCACTGTTTCCCAGTCTTCCGGTGCCTCCTCTTCACTTCTGCAGGCTGCAGGGCTTTAGCAGTTCCGAACCAGGGCAGGGGAAACCTTTAAACTGGATGAGACGTTGAGGCTTTGACGTGAGACTGGACTGCACTTCCCAGACTGAAAAATGAGGTGTTTACTATGCGTGAAGGTGACCAGAAAAGCGTTGGGATGTGCCTGGCATTTCACCCAAGAAAGTGGAAGAATAATTCAACAGAGTGGGCTTAAAAGGGTGGCAGTGAGAGAAAATTAAGTTGCTCATTTTTTATATCCATCTGAGTCCACATTGATCTATCATCTGTGGCTTTCATTATTGAATGAAAGGGACTTAGTATCTTTACTATAATTTTCTAAATTATTTATTCTTATATCTCATTAGTAGAAATCAAGGGGTGGTGACTTAGTTTTCAAGTATATTCTTTAAAACCACAAACTAGCGAGCAGCAGGGTGCAGGGACATGTATGAGTCCCCATTGCTGTTGTAACAAATCACCATACATGGTGGCTTTGAAACAACACACATTTATTATCGTACAGCTCTGGAGGTCAGAAGTCCAAAATGAGTTTCACTGGGCAGAAATCAAAGTGTAGGCGGGGCTGTGCTCCTTCTGGAGACTCTAGGGAGGAAGCTGTTTCTTCACTTTTCCAGCTTCTAAAGGCTGCCTGCATTTCTAGGCTCGTGGCTCCTTCCCCTCTTCAAAGCCAGCAGCAGCTGTAGCATCTACAAGTCTCTCTCTAACCCTGACTCTTCTGCCTCCCTCTTGTGCTTAGGAGGACTCTTGTGATCCAGATTAATCTTACATCTCAAGATTCTTAACTTAATCACATCTGCAAAGTTCCTTTTGTCTTGCAAAGTGATACTGTATTTTCACAGGTTTCGGGGATTAGGGAGTGGACATCTTTGGGGGACCAGTACTCTGCCTCCCAGAGGACAGGTCCACATGCATGAGCTGGGCCTGTGGTTCATCTCTCAGAGAACACCTCAGCTTGGGGTCGGCCAGGCATAATGGTGGCAGAGAGGAAAGAGACTCTGTGTAATCTTGGTGAAGGTACGTAATCTGCCAATACTTTGGTTTCTTCATCTGTGAAATTATAGATTTAGCTGTTCCTCAAAGACCCTTCCAAATCTAAACCCTATGCTCCTTTTTTCTTTTGGCAAAATAAGCATTTGATGAAATCTGGCTGTCTAACTCAAGAAACCAAAGTGACCTTGATCTAATGCACACTGCCAGGCCCCCCAGTCCCACCCGGTGAAGGGGCTCTGACAGCCAGCATGGTGGAAGCCTCTGAGGAAGGCAGACAGTGTGGTGGAAGCCTCTGCCTTCCCAAAGGCAGAGGAGGAACGTGGGGGGCGCAGGTGGGAGGCTCCGCTGGGCGGCTTCTCCCAGCCAGGGCAGTGAGTCGTCCTGTCCCTTTCTGCTGAGTCACCATCGAAGGCCTTGGGCAGTTATGCCAGCCAGAACCACAGAAATAGCTGCAGACTCAGAACTGCTGGAAGGGTCCAGGGAAGCCCCAGCAGAAAGAGCTGGGGCCGGGCCCTCACAGGCCTGCTCTTCTCAAGCCGGTGCAGATTCCCGATAATCTCCTTGAGCCTCAGACTCTCAGACGAGCAGGTCTCAGAACACCGGAAACAGAAGGAGCCTCAGACACCACTTGACAATGTTCTGCCCACCGAACTCCCCCATCACATGACCTCTTGGGCTGGTGATGTGTTACTGTTTTTCTAGCTACTCTGATGAATCACACATTTTGGGAGGCCCGGCTCCATCTCTTGTCTGGCCTTAAAATTCAGGTTCACTTTGCACTCTCAACCCCATGGGTTGCAGGGAGACACCCCAAGTCCCTCAGGACTCCTCTAGGCTACATTTACCTTCCATTTTTGCAGTAAGTGGCATCTACCAGTAAGAGCTTTGGACCATGAATCAGGAAACCAGGGCTTCCTGTTTCTGTCCTCCCACCAGCTGTGGGGCATTCAGCAAGTCACATCACCTCCTGGGGCCTTATGAGGGGGGCGGTTCACTGTATTTTCTCCAAAGTCCCTTCCAGTACCAATATGAGGGGAACAAAGCAGATCATCCTAAAAGTCTTCCTCAATTCTGGAAGTCAGTCATCCTCTGTCAGAGTTCTGGAACACAGCAGGGGTGGCTCTGCCTGGGGAAAGCCATGGCTGGTGGCTGCCATGTCTGTGTCCGTCTCGGGAAGGTTAGAAATCCACAGCATCAGGAATGCCCGGCATTCTGCGAGGGCTCCTTTCCTTTCCTGGTCAGGTTTCTCAGTCTCTGTCCTCCCAATCTAGACTAGACTGTCACAGCCATCATCCCTCCCATCCCATGGGAGGTCAGGGGTGACTGCAGAGCCCAGAAACTGAGCTGTGATTCTTGTTCCTTATCCTTGTGACAGGCCTGTCACTCTCCTCCAGTTGGGCCTGCCTAACCAGACCAGCATTGGGGTCACTCCGTGTGGTGTGCATGGGGACAGATTCCTGCCTATCCAGTGACCCCAAGGACAGGTGCTGCTCAGTGGGTGGATGTCACCTCTGTCCCTGGAGCATCTGGAGCAGCCAGGGGCCCCCACCTACTGGTTTCACTTCTCCAGGGCCTCTGTGTAGGGCCATCTCCCTCTGCCTCAGGCCTGGCCCTACTTTGCCAAGGACAGCTTATTCTTAGAACATTTTTTGTCTCTTTCTCAACCACAAAGGTGCTCTCTGTAAGAGAACAAACCACCCCAAGGCTGCCTTTTGCCACCTCCATTTCGGAGTTAGTTGGCATCTTATGTTTCCCCTAAAAACATGAACAATTTTTTTTTCTCATCCAGCAAGAAAGTTCTGCTTTTTATTTTTCACATGGGTTTATGCCCCACCCTCGCCTTTTCAGAAGGAAATTGAATGTAAGTATCTGTGTTGTAAACTAGCTTCCTACACTGTCCAGGCCCAGGCGTGGACCCAGCCTTGCTGAGAAGAGGACTCCTTTTCTCCTGGGTGTGTGCTCAGCTGCTGGAGGAGAGAAAGGCCTATTGTTCCTGATGTGCCCAGGACACTCTGCCAGGCAACACGCTGGGTGTTCGTCCTGGGAGGTAGAAAACTGCCTCCCCGAGATCAGATCATTTTATGCCTCATGTTTTGTTTGGTTTTGTTTCTGGCCTTTCCTTCTTTGCTGCACCTCCTTGCCTGAGCACTCAGAGCCAGCATAACACATTTCTTCCTGTACCCTTTGCACAGTGAATTGCCTTTTGTACACTTCGATGTGGCTGTTCAGTTTCCAAGGAAGGGGAATGAGCTTCTCATCTCCCCCACCTACGAGGCTCGTGCATGTGGTCATGAAGAGAGTGAACAAAGGCATGCTTGGCCCCGAGGGAGGCTGGGGTCGGTGGCCTCTGGAATGTAGGGTCCCTTCTGCCTGGATGTGGAGGGGGGAGTGGTGCTTTGGGGCCTGCGGTGCTGCTGCTCCCCAGCAGTGGCTCAGGGGCAGTCATGGCAGGAGTGAGCCGGGCAACATCGTGAAGTGGAGCTTTGGCCTCCGGGTTTCTGCCCTTGTCTCCTCAGAGTATCCAGCCTGTCTGAGTCTCAGAGGGAGGAGCGTTGCAGGAGGAGCCAGGAGATTCTGGTCTGCCCAGCCTCTGCCACTGTGTGACCCCGCATGACACCGACCCTCCCAGGAGGAGCCTCCCTTCCTTGGCCCTTGAGCAGAGCAGTAAGTCCTGCCCCACCTGCTGGCTTCCTGGGCCTCATGTTGTGAGGAGCAAACACATGCTCCGAGGAAACGCTGTGAGAAGTAGAAGCCCTTTGTGAGTCAGAGGTGGTAGTTGCTGCTCTGTCTTCCCCCACTGTTTACCAGCCACCACCCCCCACCCCATTTCCCAGAAGCATCTAGTGACCTCCTGCTGCCCCCTAATGGCCAAACTGCTCCTCATCATTTATTTCTATTAAATTTCTATTATAGCCATAAGAAAAGATGAATAATTAATATCAATAATTAATAGTAATGAACCCAGGCTGGATTATATTCATTTTATATCAATTGAGTCATAAAATATAAGTTCTACTATTTTTGGATGGAGGAAATTGCCCATGGAGGCAAAAATGCATAGTGTCGACCTAGACCCAAGGTGAGAGGCACACCCAAGCAGGCCCTTCCCCATCCTGCTGCCCAGCTCCTGGCCGCTCCTGTAAGCCTGCAGGGAGGCCTGCCTGAGGCCACATGGTGGCCACTTGCTAAGGCTCCCCCAAAGGGCCCATATTTCCCCAAGCCGATGGGAACAGGAAGAAAGGTGAGAAACCAAAGCAAGTGGCTGTGATTTCTCCACCATTTAAAACCTGTTCGAATTCCTCAGGGTTCCGAAACACTTTGATAAGTAGCTATCTTTGTCTTTACCAATATTGAGACAGCACTAGTTGATCTGGAGAGAAATTAAAAATGAGTGACCAATAACTGCTCTGTTCCCTCTTCACGAGAAGCTTCCTTGGACATGATGCCACTGACTGCTTGCCACAGCCCTGAGGTGGAGCTGTCCTTATTTTCAGATGAGGACCTTAGGGTCCAAGAGGACACGTGCTGCGTGCTGGTGAGATGGGAACAACAGCTTGAACCCAAGTTCTGACTTCAAGCCCTCACTCTGTTTACTATATTAGGGGCATGGACTTGAATACTGGGTGAGTCTCCAGCCCTGTAGAATGAAGAGAACAGTCTACATGGTGGGAAGGAAATGCTGCAAAAAAATTAATAAGCCTTTTCCCTCCATACCTGTGGATAAATCTAGTTAACAGTCACCCTCCAGTCATGATGAATAATCGCCTGAAAACACACACCCTTTGACCTGGATGGCCACTTTCCTTTTCCCTTCTCTTCTGGCAGAGAGGCCTTTGGAACAGTCACCTCTCCACGCATTTCCTTACTCCCCTTACAGCCCAGGTGTGCCCAGGCTTCTGAGGCGCTTCCTTTAAGGTTTGGCTTCCTGGCATTGGAACTGGGATGAAAGCTTGCCTTTTGTGTCCCCTCCAGCTCTGTGCTCTCTCTCTTCTCCTAAGCAGGCAGGATCATGGGCTCCTAGACACCCATGGCAGAACTGAGAAGAGTTTTGTCAACTCGGTGTTAAGTATTGCCTTGCTTTAATGAAACCACGAGTGCAATACTGAAAAGCTTGTGAGGGTCTGATGGTGGAGGAGCAGGTGGACAGGCACAGGGTCCAGGGCACCCCAGGAAGGCAGTTGGGCACCCTGTCACAGGCGCTGCTGTTTCCAGGACTTGGTTTCCTGAGAAGGGCTTCTGACACCCATGGTGCAATGAAGTGGCACATAGGCTCGATTCTTCACCAATATGAGGTGTGAGGATTCAAGCAAATGTGCAGAAAGACTTCTTCCAGATCTCACATCTCTGGGGTGGCGCTAAGTGAGATCATACTTGAGTTCTTACACAGTCGGGGAAAGCTCACATTTCATAAGTATCTTTTGTGTACTAGGCCCTGGAATGTTTGCATATATCATCTCATAACCATCAGGAAAACCTTGTAAGGTAAGGATTATTTGCCCTGTTTTACATATTAGTAAATCGAGGTTCAGAGAGGTTAAGAGACTTGTCCAAGATCACAGAGCTCATTAAGAGAGTATCAGTTCAGGGCATGATGTGAGCTCCAGAAAATGTTACACCCTTGAAACTAATTTGCCTGACCAAGGACACCTCTGGACACTTTTCTGCTGTGGGGGAGAAGGAGGTCTCTCTTAGCACATTAGGTGAGTGTGTATGATCTTTCCGTTTATTGCAAGTACTAACCGAATGATCAGATAACTCAGTTATGCATAGATACGCTTGCACCCAGAATTGGCCATTGTCCCGGTTTCCTGCCCCGTCCCTCCACTGCACACAAAGGCCAAGTCATGATTGTGTCAGTCGCTGTGGCCTTATTTGTCTGCCTTCCACAGATGTCTGGGCAGCTGTGGGAAAACTGACCAAGATAAGAATGGAGAGAACATGGGCTTCTGAGCCAGGCAGGCTTGGGTTTAAATTCTATTTCTGCCATATTTTCAGGAAAAACTACCCGGATTCCAGGATGGGGCTGGGGACAATGAGAGTTGGAGAGGATGTTAGAAACGGAATCATGTGATCTCAGCCTGGTTCTGAGAAGAGGAGGGGGCAGGGCCAGGTCACTGCCCTTGCCACCGGCTCTCTCCAGAAGAGTCAGGGGCCTCTCCTGGTAGCTGGCAATCCTCAGTGCAGGAACACAAGTTCAGATGCCCAAACAAGACTCAGGTGGTTCCCCAAATGCTCTCCCACAGGGGTCTAAAACTCTCTTTTAAGGCCCTGGCCATGACCCAAATATTACCATCCCTGGGAGGGGACAACGCTTTACAATGTTAAAGAGAAGCGCGTGGACTTGGGGAGCACTTGCTGTGGGCCCAGTAGAATCCAGTCTTTACATGTAGGCGATAAGCCTCTGTTTTCTCATCTCTGCCCTATAATAGCTAATAACATAATGATAGGTAACACTTGTGCAGAGCTATTCTAAGCACTTTTTACGTACGTTAACTCCTTTAATGCTCTTGATACCCCGATTCCCATTTTGCCAGCGCAGTGGGCATACAGGTCCAATCCCCTGCCCAGGGTCACAAAGCGGGACCTCGAAGTGGCAGTGTCCCTGCTCATAACCTCTACACCACATTCTGGGACTTAGGGTAATAATGAGGCCTTCCTCTGAGGTTTGAAGGCAGGATTAAATGAGATCATGCATCTAAAGCTTGTGGCACAAAGCAAGGACTCAATTTAGGCTCCTTTCCTTCTCTGGCCGTTTTCATTTGGAAGAAGACAGCTCAGCCTACCTCTCCCAGCAAAGGTCTGTGTTGCACATCTAAGTGCTCAGTCACTATCTGAGGAATGAAAGAAAGGGCAGACTCCCATAAGGCGGGTGCAGGAGGTGAGGGGAGCACGAGAAGAAGAGGTGTGTGTAGGAGGCTGTCAGAGGGCCAAAGCTGTGGCCCAGGGCGGTGGTTTTCCTGGGGTCTGCCCTGAATGCTGAGGTGCCACGACGCTCCCTGGGGGGTTTGGGTCCATGATATGGGTTTCAGCACCTACGCTCCTTATATCATGGTGTTAGCATCAGAGCTCACTCGGAGGCCTGGAGGCCCAGATGAAGACAGCGCTAAACCTGGCAGAGTGGCTCATGGTGTGTGTGCATGCGTGCCATTGGAAGCAGCACAGAGGAGTGGGAGGCACTACCCTGATGACCCCCTGTAGTGCTGAGAAAGGTTAGAGGCCACTCACTGGTGGTGGTAGTGGTGCAGGAGTGGAGGGTGGGGTGCAGGGGGCTGGTGTGAGGAAATAGGGCTGTTCTGTTTCAGGCCTATGATAGCCCAGACCCACACCCAAGCAGTGGCTGCCCCACCCCTGCCCTGGCCTGGGTCAACCACTGGCAAATGGAAAGTGTTTCTTACAACCCAGAAAGAGGTCTCTGTAGGGCCAGGCATAGCCCAGGTCTCTGATGGAAGGTCTCCAAGCCATACTGGCCCAATTCAGCTATAACCTGACTTCACCAACACAAGCTGTGCGGGTAATGGTTACTGAGGTGCATTCATTTCTGTTTATCAAGATTACATGGGCCAAGGCCAGGAGCACCTGGGCCAAAACAAGTAGACCTTGACCAGGCAACATACCAGAGCATTGGTTTCAGTATGTTCTCTCTGAATGTCCCTCAGCTCAACTGATATGTCATGATCAGGATGGTTAAGGATGACTGAAATGAACCGCCACTCCCTGCTCATACTTTTAACTACTTCTGTTTATAGGCACAGACTTCATAGCCAGTCCAAAGTGAAATGAGGTGGGTTTTTTCCACAAAGTGGAGTCACTGAGTCTCAAGTGCTTGAATGTTCTGGGAGTGGTTGTTCTAAAATCCTACCCACTGCTCCAGTTAGCTCTGCTCTTTGTAAGTACAGTCACAACCCCAGACTCCAGGAGAGATTAATCCAGTGTCCTTGTTCTGTTTCATTCCATGTGATCAGCTGAACTGGGCCTTTCTTATTCAAGATTTGCAAAGGATAGTCAAGATCCTGCTTCAGTCACTGACATTTCAAAAGCGTTCTTGAAATGACAAAATGGTTTCTTTGCACTGTCGACATTTTCATCATCAATGAATATTTATGAAGTGCCCATACCGAGGTTGCTTGCCAGTTCTGAACCCAGATAAGAGGGAACGTTCTTTGTGCTGTTGCAGAGGGGGGTTTAGTCAGTAAACTGCATTTCTTTTAACTTCTGAAAGCCTTCCTTTTCCTGGAAAAAAAAAAAATGTCATTTTTTTTTTTTTCGCAAACGAAAGTAAAGCTTTTGCTAATGCATAGTATTTCTTCAATTATCATTTGGGTTTCAAGACAGCACTTGTTTTCTGAAACCCTCAAATTACCTTATTTCTTTGCACTAAAAATACTTAGAGTCAGTCAAACATTGGTTGAACTTGTGACTTGTGGCACTTGTGAATTCAACAGATGGTTTCATTTTTCCCAACCCATTCTCTCCGCTTTCATCTACTCCACCCAAGAACAAGTCATTCAGAGACTATATTGCTAGAATGACTCACCGGAGAATCCGTCACTGGCTGTGGCTGCTGGAGGTCTTGCACTGACCCCTCCTGGTGAAGACAGCAGCAAGCTGCCTCCCACACTCACCAGCTGTTTCCCCTAATGGGAACAAGAGCTGCTGGGCTGGTCTAAAGGAGCAGGTGGTAGGAACAGCCCGTGAGGTCCTGAATGCCATGTTATGTACTCTCCAGTGTGGAAAGGCTCTGGGCTGTACACGTGGCTTTTGCCTCCTATTTGAGATACAGTGAATCAGATCGCCTCAACAAAGAGTTATTCCCTGGGAATTAGATGCTCAGAAAAGTATGTTAACTGTTTTAGGCCTTTGTAAAAACTTTTAGCCACAGGAGGAACTCTTCTTAGCGAGGGGCTGGGTTTCCTTCACTTCAGTAGTCTCAGAACCTGGCCTTCTGCCTGCCACGTACATAATAAATACCTCGTAAATACTTGTTAACTGACTTGAGTTAATCAGTCATCAACAGTCATTTACCGAGCACTTACTGTTTTGGGTCCCTGGTTAAGACAAGGGATTACAAATAGGTATAAAGGACAACCCCAACTCTGATTGGAGTTGAAGAATTAGGCCAAGCAGAAGAAATGACACTTGCCAGCACAGAGCAATGTGTTTTAATTGCCTTAAGGAATAACACAGACCATAAGAAGCACTAGTGTTTAGGAAAAAGGAGAGATCCTCCTAGGATGAGATGCCAGGGTCAGCTTTTCTGATTGCTTGGAATTAGGCTCAGCTTTTCTGATTGCTTGGAATTAGGCTATGCCTTTAAGGAAGTAATAATAGCAAAATGTATCAAGTACCTCCCACCCTGTGTCAGTGTCTTTTTACATTCATTACTAATTCTCACAACAATAGCACAAGGGAAATGTTATCATTGTCAACCCACAGTTGAGGAAACTCAGACTAAGAAATTCTGCCCAAAGCCATGTAGCCACTGAGTAGGAGGTCCAGACTTCTAATGCAGTAAGTCTAACTCCAGAACCTATGCCCCTTCCAGCACCCCTGCCAGGGAGGAAAGGTCTCAAACCGTATCAGGTATGTTGGGGCTTAATTTGAAGCAGTTTCCACAAGCTGATACTGCTTCCAGGAAGCAGCAGCCAAGCAGGGAAAAGCTGATGCCCTCAGGTTCTCTAAGCGCAACACTGAATGGGGTGGTAGGTGGAGCCACTGGGTTACTGAGATTGATCTCAGGACCTGGCCAGCTTGCAATCACAGAGGGCAAGCTGGGCTCAGATGCAGGCATCTGCATGACCCTGCTGGACAAATTCCCAGTAGCACACACCTGGAAAGCCGCATCCACTCCCCTGAGCTTTAAAAGATCTCTGATGATTTCACAACTCATTTTGTGGATGCTTTATAAATAGGTCAGTGAGTCCAGACTTGGATATGGAAAGATTAGATGAATATAGCAAAGCCATGCACGTTGATACATAGCACAGGGGTTAAGTGAATGAACTATGAATCAAACTACTTGAATCCTGGCTCAACTACTTACTAGCTGTGAGAAATCACAATCTCATTGGTTCCTCCCCCATAGGGTTTTTGAAAGATGTTAAATGAGTTAATATATGTGAAACAATGGCATCTGGCACATAGTGCTTATATAGGAGGTTGCTCTCTTTATTCTGCCAGCAACATTCAGCAAAGGCATGTACTTGTAGAGTTATCAAAGATTCAAGTCTGGATTAAGGGCCTAAAGGAAGCTTAAATGGAAGTATCTAAAGACACTAGTGTTCCTTTGGAAACAGACAAGCCTTATTGTATTCAGAATAAGCCTTGCCAGTCAGCTGTGAATTGGGGAGCTCTTCTATCACGTATAGCCAAACGGTGACCTCTAGTGGCATAAGTACTTAGAACTGACGTGTTGCAAACTGTTACAAAAGGCTGTCAGGAAAGAACAGATTGTAGGAGTATGGGAACTGATCATGCATGGGGAAGATTGTTCTGGACCAAAAGGACAGTTGTTGTGGAAACTGAGAAGCCATGTGAAGCCCTATACATTGGCTATCTTGACCTTTGAAAGTCGCTTCATCCTCTCTAAAACCAATGCTGATGTTCTTAAGAGCTGATGTTCCCAAGAGTTTGTGGCTATACACATCTAGAAAAAGCACAAACGGTGTGAATCTTTTGAAAAGGCACACATGTGGGAAAAAGAAATCTTAAAAATACTCATCTTAAAGAATATAGGAACTATCTTAAAGGGGTTCCCATTGACCACATCTGGATTCATTTGACCAATAAAATAATGATAGTATCAATAGAATGAGTCCATAGAAATCATTTTCAATAATTGTTTCAGGCAAAAATCATCAATGGATGCTATAATTAGTAGGCAGAAGTACGATTAAAAAACATAGTTAAGCCAGGTGTGGTGGTTCACACCTGTAATCCCAGCACTTTGGGAGGCCAAGGCAGGAGGATTGCTTGAGCCCAAGAGTCAGAGACCAGCCGTCACAACAGAGCAAGACCCCGTCTCTAAAAAAAACCCCAACGAACAATATTTATATGATCGAAAGCATCTCCTCCATAAGATACTTGTTAATTACAAAGGGAAAAAATAGTAACATTTTAGTAGAGAACACTGGCAGACAGCACCTTAACTGATGATCAAAGTTAGCATCATTAGTTAAGGGGGCAAATCCACATGGTGTGTCTCCTAATGTGATGCACTGAGAGGGACACAACCTCACTTATGTTGTATTCCTGCCCAAAACACAAAACTCTAATCTAATCATGAGGCGACATCAGACAACCCAAATAAAGGACATTCTACTAAACCATCGGTTTATACTATTTAAGAAAGTCAAGGTCATGAAAGCAGACAAATGAAAAGAAACTAAAGAGATTATGACTGCAGGCAATGTATGATTCTAGGTTGGATCCTGGACCAGAAAATAGAACATTAGTAGGAAAATTGGCAATATTTGAATATGTCAATAGATTATATAGTATTGATCAACATGTTAATTTCCTGACGTTGATAATTCTATTGTGGATATATATGATAATGTTTTTAGGGAATATATGCTGAAGTACTTATATGTAAAGGATCATCATGACTGCATATCAGAAAAGACATTACATACACACACATAGAGCGATAAAGCAAGTATGGCAAAATGTTAACATTTGGGGAATGTGGGTGAAGATTATATAGGAATTCTTTGCACAGTTTTTGCAACATTTTTTGTAAGTCTGAAATTATTTCAAAATGATTATTTTAAAAAAAGTATCCACTTCAGTTTCTTTGAACATTGTTTTCCTTATGTCACTGAGATGTGTTGAATAGTGCCCCCTTGCCAAAAACAATTCATATCCACCTAGAACCTCAGAATGTGACCTTATTTGGAAATAGGGTCTTTGTAGGTGTACTTAATTAAGCTGAGGACATTACTGGTTTAGGGTAGGCCCCAGTGTCCTTTTAAGAAGAGAAGACATACACATGCAGAGCAAAAGGCCATGTGAAGTTGTAGACAGAGACCGGAGTGATGCAGCTGCAAGCCAAAGAATGCCAAAGATTGCTGGGAACCACCAGCAGCCAGGAAGAAGCAAGGAAGGATTCTTTTTTTAGAGCCTTCAGAGGGAGCATGGCTCTGCTGTCACCTTGACTTCAGACTTCCAGACTCCAGAAATATGACAGAATATTTATTGTTTTAAGCCACCAAGTTTGTGGCGATTTGTTACAGCAGCCCCAGGAAACTAATACAGTCACTTACTTGCCTAAAACAATGGCTCTTTGGTCTACAAGACACCTTAGTCTGTCATCCACAGCATCTGGTGATGATAATAATATTTACTGAACATTCACTACAAGCCTAACACTGTGTTAAGTGCATTAAATACACTATTTCCTTTAACCCTCAAAACATCTGAATACAGTAGGCTCAATTACTAACTCTTTACAGATGGGAAAATGGAAGCTTGGAGAGGTTAAGTAGCATGTGCAAGATTATACAGCTAAAGGAAGGAGATAAGCATTGAATCCATGTAGTCTGGCTCAAGAACCAGACGGGTAAGGTTGATGAGCAGAAGGGGGAGGATTTGAAATACAGCTGTCTGCATGCTGATAAATGCAACCGACACCTGGCTTCAGTGTTAAAATTAACAGGGAGTGGAGGGAACTTTATATACTGGACCATGCACACCCCAGCCAGAGGGCTACTTTGTGCCAGTCAATTGTTACCTTGAGGGATTGTAGGTATCATTCATGTATTCTAATTTTTAAAAGAAAGCTGAAGTCTAGGTTTTTAATGTAAATACTTCCAATTAAAAAATGTTAGCAGCCAGTTCATTTAAAACAAGCAAAACATTATACAAACCAAACAAAATTTACACGCAGGCCAGGATTTGGCCCTGGACCCACCAGTTTGCTACCCCTGGGCTGTTGTGTACATCTGTCTGCTCCCTGTAGACTGTGAGTTATACATTCTTGGCAGGGCAGTTGGATAAAGAATACTTCTTCAAATTTGAAAGACAAGAAAGCATGAATGAATGATGATGCGGGTTTAAAAAAGAGTCAGTCAGAGAATTGGCAATGTATGAAATTCATGCATTCCTCAAGTAATATTTATTGCATACCCTAATATGGGCAAGACACTGTTGTGAGATTAGGCGAGGGGCATACAATAATATTGAAAAAACCACATCCCTGCCACTCTCTTGAAGCTTACATTCTAATGAGTAAGAGCCAATGATAAAGTAAAATAATTTCAGTTGGTGATAAGCATTACGAAAAAATTAGTGCAGGCTAAAGGGCAGAATGTGATAGGGATGTTTAGAGGGGCTTGTTTTAGATAGGGTAGTGAAAGCAGCCCCCTCTGGAGAGATCACTTTAGAGCAGGGACCTAAATAATGAAGACGATTACATAAGATCTAGGACAAAAGCATCCCAAGCAAGGAGGATAGGAAATGCAAAGGCTCATGAATAAACATGCATATATGAACAGAAAAAGTGGGGTTGACAGAAGAGACTGGCAAGGTTTGTATTTTACACAAAGTGAAATGGGAAACCATCGGAGGCTTTATGTATTAAAGCAATGTGATTAACATTTTAAATAGATTATTTTATCTGTTTGAAGGATTGTGGCAAAGGTATATAGATAAGTGCTACTACATATACCAGAAAGGTGATAACTGATATAGGGCACTTTGATGAAATATAAAAACAGGCAGGTAGGAATTTCCTCTGTACTTAGAACTGGTTTAGAATTCTGTTGAGCAGAAGTGGCAGAAGCATCAAGAGAAGACCTGTAGGCAAAGAGCCAAGTAATGTTTTTCATGCTCTAATTATGAAAATCTTGTACTGTTCAGAATTAGATCTGTGAAGGAGCATTGTGAAACAGCTGTCTTTTGAATTGTGTTCATGAGAACTGTAAAATTCAAACTTTTCTGAGTAGCTGGGTGCTTTAATGCAGACTCTTTGGATTGCACTGGTAAAACAGAAGCCCTTCCACTTGCCCAACACATATATACAAGATGCTGTGAGGTATCCTGGGCCAATTTGCAGACAAAAGGCAAAATAACTTGCCAAGTTATTAGTAGAGGAATGATGTGAATGCAGAGCTGACATGGAAGTCCATGTTCCGTTTCATAGATGGAAATGTTTAAATGGTTACAAAGTTCAAATAGCTAAAAAGTCAGGCTGTGGCTTCCAGCCTTAGAGAAAAGGGATTATGAGGGGCTCCAGGCCCACACAATGAATGCTGTTCCCTTCAGTTTCACCTGGAGGAAGTGATGTTTTTCTTTATCAAACCCCATGCACACTTTCCATCTCTCCAGCTAAAGTAAGTCCTCTCAATATGCCCATGCTTTTACTTCATTTTTAAAACTCTGGTATTAAAAAAAAAATCCTATGCTGGGCGCGGTGGCTCACGCCTATAATTCTAGCTCTCTGGGAGGCCGAGGCGGGCAGATTGTTTGAGCTCAGGAGTTCGAGACCAGCCTGAGCAAGAGCGAGACCCCGTCTCTACTAAAAAGACAAAGAAATTAATTGGACAACTAAAAATATATAGAAAAAATTAGCCGGGCATGGTGGCGCGTGCCTGTAGTCCCAGCTACTCAGGAGGCTGAGGCAGAAGGATCGCTTGAGCCCAGGAGTTTGAGGTTGCTGTGAGCTAGGATGACACCACGGCACTCATTCTAGCCCGGGCAAGAGTGAGAAAAAAAAAAAAAAAAAGCCTTATCTATTATAGCTCATAATGAGTTAAGAAATGGCTTTTAGGACAAGTAAATATTTATTATGAAATGGAAACTTTCATGAAAACTAAAGTTTTAAATAACAAAGGCTTTTGATGCAGACTGGTGTTAATGAGGTTAATATTAATAACTGATGGTAACAGTGACAAAATTTAAAGCTATTAAAGCAAAACTAAGAACTTAAGTAGTCATTTTTATGTTCACTTTAAAATGGGAAGATGGTTTAGAATTTCACTGGTGTTTTAGCTTTAAGATACCAATTGTAAAACACAAATGTAATAGTCCTTCACATGAAAAGACTTCTGATTAAAAAAATCAGGATTTCATTCATGGAAAAAAAATAATCAGGATCGTTAGTAGAAACACTAAACAACTTATTTGCACAGCTGTGGTGGGGCAACAAAGATATGAGACAGAAAATACAGGGGAACATATAAGCCTGTGAGGTACAAGCACCAATGGATTAAGAACTGGGAGCCCAGTGAAACACCTAGTGAATGAGGCAGCACTCTAGTGCCAGTTCTAGAATAACACATTCTGGGTCTCCAGACTTCTTAATGTCAGATAAGAAAATTAAAACTGAATCTGATCAAGCCTCAAGATCCACTAGTTTACAATACAGGGGATAGAAAAATGTGTTTAGTGACAACATAGGGTTACAGTGAGTAAACCCAGAATATGGAAAACTCAGGACATGACCCAATTTCTTCAAATAGATTCCAAGTAAAAAAGACGGAGAAATTTGATTAAAGCCAATGCACCATTTATGGACTTTGGACAAACCAATTATAAAAATAAATGATGGCCCAGCGTGGTGGCTCAAGCCTGTAATCCTAGCACTCTGGGACGCCGAAGCGGGAGGATTGCTCAAGCCCAGGAGTTTGAGGCTGCGATTAGCTATGATGACACCACTGCACTCTACCCAGGGCGACAGAGTGAGACTCCATCTCAAGAAAATAAATGATTAGAGATAATAGGGAAATCTAGATCCTGACAGGGATAGGATGGCATTACTTTTAACTTTTATAATAAAAAGGCATTGTGGTTGCTTTAAAGTCCTTAACCTTTTTGGGAATGAATCATTTGTGAGGGATTTTCTTCCAAACAATGGTGGGAGGTAGAATGCTGAATTAGTGGATTATAGATTAAACAAGGTTGGCTAACCAAAAATTGATCATTATTTTTGGAGCTGACAGATCGATATTCTACTTCTTTGAAATTTCCCCTAAGTTTGAAAATAGGTATTATTTTTTAAAAGTTTTTAAATAGTGGTAGAGCAGCACATGGTTAACCTCTTTGGACAAGAAACTAGAAAACTGATTCAGTAACAGCACAATACAAGAATTATTAGGACACTGAAAAAGACATCCTTTCCTAGCCTGCAAAGCTACCTCTAAAAACACCTTTAACGTACAGTCCCACACGCATGTGAATGCTCCACAACTCCCATTCTTCACAAACCCTCACCCACAGCACTCCTATTTCCAAGCAAGGATAAAGCATGTAAATAATTTACATACTATTAAGAATTCAAGATTAATTTGTTAATGGGGCCTTTGTTAACATTTGCCTTTGCCTTCCTTCAATGCCTGTCTCTTAAAGGAAAATTGTTTAACATTTAGAGGCAGTTAGTTCCTCAGAAATTCAGTTTATAGCTCAGCAATGTGTTATGAAATTATGTAGAAAGAACAATGAACTATCTACCCTCTTTCAAGTTAGCATGAAGTTGCTAACTCATGCTAGGTCATGTTTTGTTTTTATAGTTAGAACTGCTTTAAGTACCATACCCAACACTTTTATATCCAAATGAATCTCGTTTCCTTCAAAGTAGTTGCCTTGTGAAGCTATCTACCTTCTCCAGCCCCACTACTCACCATTGGAGTCCTCTTCAGAAACTGTAACTTTAAAAACATCTTTAGTGGCAGTATATCTTCCTTTCTTTGTGGGTAGGTATAATAGGTATTTTGTAACAGGAACAAATCATTTGGAGCCAAGTCTAGTGGACAAGTAATCAAAGTATGTAAAAAATTTAATGGAAACTTTAATGAAAACATTTTTGACTTAAAAATCACCAATTTCCAAAACGTTTGGGAAAAAATATTTCCAACTTAAAAAATATTCATTTGGACATGAGTTCTGGGTTTTTCATCAACATTTCATTTCTTTGTGGTCAGGCTGGGCTCAGTGCCTCACACCTGTAATCCTAGCACTCTGGGAGGCCAAGGCAGGAGAGCTTGAGCTCAGGAGTTCAAGACCAGCCCGAGCAAGAGCGACCTCATCTCTACTAAATTAGAAAAAATTAGCTGGGCATGGTGGCACATGCCTGTAGTCCCAGTCACTTGGGAGGCTGAGGCAGAAGGATCGTTTGAGCTCAGGAGTTTGAGGTTGCCATGAGCTAGGCTGATGCCATGGCACTCGCCTGGGCAAGAGTGAGACTTGGTCTCAAAAAAAAAGTCTTTGTGATCAGATTGTACTGTATTACCCAGCCAGGCCCAGGGGCCTCATTTTATTACACTGAATTCTCCTAGCCTACATAACAAATGCCTAAGTTATACAGAACTGTTAAGGCTCAATAGCTGGGTCTTATTTAATGTCATCTTAAAAGTTTTGGGTTTGTTCAAAAGGCCAGCTCAATTTACAGTACTTAAACTGACTTAAAATTACTTGATGGCACCATTCAAATGAAAATCAGCTTTTTAGTGCTACAATATAACGAGATTACACTGTTGGGCCACTCCCATTTACTTTTTCTACATACACAGTGAAGACTGTTATAATAGCTCCCAATGTAGATAAGAATTGCATTTTAATCTTAAACTATATCTAACAGAGGAAAGAATAGTTATCAGAAAACTAGTACAGCCATTTAGCTATTAAAATTTTTGCTTTTTAATAATTCATTTAAATAAGATATTTGAAGCAGTTTAGAAAAACAAGATTTGTATTTTATTTCCTTGTAAAAATCTTTACACATGCAGACCAACCAGTGTTAAGAAAGTATTCACCATCATTTAAACAAATAACCACTTAAATAGAACAGTGTCTGCAGTTTTATCTGTATAAAAATAAGATACATTTTTTTTTTTACAGAATTCACGCTCCAGTTCTTATAGCAATAAACAATACACAACTATAATAAAGTACAATTGAACCTGACCATGGTTTTCAATTAGATACTGCTAGGGCATTTTAATGTGCAAAAAAAGTTTAACATAGTTCTTTTCAAAAGAAAATGTCCTCAGTGTTTCTAGAGACCTAGAGGGTTTTAAGAAATCAAATCCTAATCCATTTGCCTTTAATGTTTTGATTTTGAGTCCATACATCACACTGTAGATAGGCAAAACCACCAGGAACTGATGCAGGCTCAAAGGAAGAGAAAGTCAGCGCCTGTGCCTGCCATGTCCTGAGCGACTGCTACCATGGTGCTTGCCTTTATGGGACCTCTCAAAGGATCGAGATCTTTCTCGCCTGTCCCTATGATGTCCCCTTTCATGCCTGTGTTTCTTGGCAGCATCTGAGTGATCCCGAGACTTGCTCTGAGATCTAGAACGAGACTTTTTCCTTTTATGACCATGTCTATTTGAGCTCTTTAAATCATCTCTGGTATGCTTGGCCTTAAGGTGAGGAGAACCATGATTATGATGTCTTCGAGGGCTTTCACTGTGACTGCGGGACCTGCTTCTTGATCTTGAGCTGTATGTTCCAGATCGACTCCGCCTATTATTATAACTTAAATAAAAATTTGAGGTTTAGATTCAGTTTCTATGGGGAACAGATTTGGTGGTTACTCATAAAAGGTTCAAAACAAAACTTATCAGCTATATCAATGGCAAACAGAACTGAGGACTATTTCTAAATCTCCACACCCCTACCTTCTCCCCATCCAACCTATAGCGTATTGACAAATCTTAAACAAATGTATTTACAGCTATATTCTAAGGAGAGGAGTAATTAGCCTAACAGTGTCCTGGAGCTGTGCTTTTTATTAAATAGCTCACACATGCTCAAGAGACACAAGGAGCTAGCAATCTAACTACAAAGCTTACTAGGGAAGATTCTTTGGCTATGGTTAATTTGATTATTGGTTATTAATAACAGGTTAATGGAAATTAAAAGACAATGTTTTTGCATTATAAACACAGTATTATATATACCTCTGCACATCTCAAAAAAAATGGGAGAAAACAGAATGCTATTAAGATATCACATATCCAGAACATGTCTCCAAACTCATTTCTCCTGATTTTTCCTCATGATAAAAACCTAATTCTATCCTGATAATATTTGAAGACAGTCTCTGTTCAATAATTTTTTTAGAAAAAACAATAACCTTCGAATACTTCAAATCAGAGTACTTTCACTAAGAAAACATTTACTTACTGTCTTCTTGGAGTATGTGATCTAGAACGTGATCGTGTTCTTGACCTTGATCGACTGGCACTTCTGCTATTTCTACTTCTTTTGCTGTCTTTTCTTACGCTTCAAAAAAACCACAACATTTTAGTTACAAACTTAGTGTGTTAGAAACAAACAACAAAAAATTCCTAAGGCCAGTTTCTAACTCCAGTATACTCACCCATTGTAAGGGCTTTTGGATGCCTGTTGTCTATCCTCAGGTTCTTTTTTGACTGTCTTCACATTAATGGAGATCGGTGACTTCTCTTCAGCTTTTACCTCTCTTGGGGATGCTTTTAAAAGATATAACAACACGTTACCCACTGGATTTAAAAGAGGGCCAAAACAAAGTACCATGCTTCCAAGTATCAGTCTTTAGTTGACTGTCAGGAGAGAAAATAGTAATAGCTTCATAAAATCATTGTGTCTATGCAATTGTTAAATGCCAGAAATTTCTAATGACGCACTTTCAGTGCCCCCAGATCACTTTAAGTCTAAGTATATCTTACATGGCTTGGAAGCTGGAGAAAATCCACCAAGGGTTGAAAGGGCTGGAGTTCCATCGGGATTCAATCCCTTTGCTTTTAATTTAGCTTCTTGTAAGGCTACTTTTCTTTTTTCTACTTCTTTTTCCAGCAATTCATAGTTTGGCTGTTGGAGGAAAATGAAGTTAGTATTTCTCCCTTACAGATTTTTAGCACTGAGAATATTAGCTTGGGTGAACAGAAATTACCTTTTTTCTAGTATAAAGCCTAAGCGTTTCTATGCATATTTCTTGGATCTCCTCTTCCGTAGTACCAAAAAGAAGAAACCAATGGGGACGAGTTGGCAATGGAATCTAAACCATAAAAACAAAATGGTTTGGAGTAAATTTTTGCAGCAAAAATGTAGTGGAACCATTGGAAATCCTTGTGATTGAACCTATAAAATAAATAGGCTATATGTATACCTACCTGAAGTGCTCTAGCCGCAAGGTAGATGCAAGCACATGCTATAGTCTCTGGTTGAAATCGAACAAAAACATTGGTTCGAAGACTGTCATTCATGTAATTCCTGAAAAATATTTCAACTATAAGCTTGTATGTAAACAAACCAGTTCTTCTGAAGCTTACATAAAATTGGAGACTCAATCTACTTTATTCTTTTTTCTTCTCTTATTTATATTCACATCTTCATATTCTAGCATATAACATTTAACTCAAAAAAAAAAATCAATAAAAGAATTTAACAAGGACCATTCTTGTTTTCCTAATGACCAAAGTCCTTTAAAATTATTCCATAATTATCCAAATAGAAATTACTCCTGAAAGTTCTCTAATATATTTCTATAAAAAGCAATGCTTTGAAAGTCAAATTCTGATATGACTGGTTTGAGAAATGATAAAACACTCCAATACTTCAAATCATTAATTATTGACCATCTCTCTCCTTTATCCACAATAAAAAGCAGTGTCAACTAGGGGTAAAAAGATATTTTCCATAAGCACCCACCAAGTTATATTTATATAAAGAAAACTAGCCAGGCAGAGTGGCTTGAGAGAAGGCTTAGGTAGAATGATGGCTTGAGCCAGGAGTTCAAGACCAGCCTGGACAACACAGTGAGACCCCACCTCAAAAAAAAAAAAAAGAAAGAAAGAAAGAAAAGAAAACAGAACTAAGGTACTTCAAACAATCTAGATAAGGAAGTGAAGAGCAATAAACATACATAATGGGCGTGTTTACATACCTTTTTTGGTATATGTATAAATAAAAGCAATAAACTATTTCAGTTAATAAATTGCTAGATTTTAATTATTAGTGAACCCTCCCCACAATATTCCTAAGCTAATAAAGAAATTTTACAAGTTATTTAAAAGATTAAACTAAAATTAAATGGACTATTTCTTCAAAATCCTTACCCAAGAAAACTGCTAAAATCCATTTTACAGAACACATATTAAAAATGTCATGCATTTTATAAAAGCAGTGAGACTTTTCTAATATTACTAGTATTTACTGAGTCCAAAAGAAGCATGGCAATTATAAAAAAGGACATCTTGCTGGAAAGTCCAGAACATAAAAATTACTTAAGTCCTTCACATCAATAGTCTTATGAAACAGTAGTTGTGACTGAACCAAACTCCTTGCTTGATCTTTAAATAAGCCAGCACTCCAAAAGACACATCTGCAAATCAAAAGTCCAAGTTCTAAAGTGTTTAAGTAACAGTAACATCTCTTAAAAATGAAGCACTTCTTACTTCTAATATTACTGCCTGCAATATAGCCCAGCAGCTATAAATTAACCCAGTATGGAAACTGGTGCCCACTTTAAGCTGCAAGTTGTAGTCTCCTTTGGTAGAATTCATGCTATACACACTAAAAATAGAAATTTAGTCAAACTCCTAAATAAAAACCATTTATAATTCATAATGGCTGGACAATAAATCTATCAAAAATGAACTATTCATTTTGATAGTTACAGGTATACATTAAATACATAGGCATGTCAAATAGTTACTTCTAGAAGCAAATATACAAATCCTTTTGACACCCCGACAGAACTAGAAGATGCTGCCAGATGGATATGGACCACTTCAGTGAATCTCGGATGAGAGCTTGCACTGGATTGGCTGGAGAGCAGGGCAGCCAATCAGGCCATCCTGAGGTCATGGGCTGAAGTGCAGAGGGCAGAGTTCTATGACTTACCATCATGGACTACCCTTTAATCAAAGAGTAGAAAAAAGAACAAAGTTAAATTGAGTTCTCCATTAAAAGTAATTAGTCAAGCCAAGAAAACAGGAAGCAGAAATAAGCATTATTTACCTTTTGATTAAAAAACAAACAAACAAAAAAAACAAAAAGCCCCAAAACAAACTCATGTCATTATTTTGGAAAGAGAAAATGAAACTTACTTTATTTCTGCTTCTGTTTTCCTGGCTAAGAAAGAAATGTAAAAAAGCAACTTACCAGGCAGTTTGAACCAGGGTTTGGTTACGTTCACATTCTAAGACTTGTAAATACATAACAATGATCTGAAGGACAAGGAAAAAAACTCAATTTAGCATACTGGTGGTTCTTTCAGGGTACAGAATTCAATGAAAAAAATGAAAATGTTAGATTAAAGTTCTAATTCTGCATAGATAATACAGACCAACCTAAAATGCAGCTGAGATTCAATGTGAATTATAATTTTATTAGACTTTGCAAAAACCATGTTTAGAAGTATATTCCAAAATTATATAGAAAAAAAAAATGGCAGTTAATTCAATTAAAAAGAATATTTTTCACAAACACTTTACTACATGATGGGCACTGCTAAGAGATTATTTCATTTAATTTCCCAAGGTACATTTCTATAGTTAGTCCTGACCTAAGCATCCACTCTCACAACCACTTATTAATATTAGTATGAAAGCCAAGAGATGCTGGGAGAAACCTATGGATTTCCAATAATGGTAAGAACATTTTACTATGTGACAAGAAGTATGCCATGTAATTCTGCAGCTACATGGTATTTATTCCTTGGAATGAGACGGTCCACAATCTCCGTTTTCTAGGTGGGAAAATTGCACTTATCCACAGAAGCAAAAAGAAATTCTCTATGAGCACGCAATTAAGAGTGAAGATCTGAACCTACGTCTTTTTTTTGATTTCCATTTTACTGATAACATCCAAAAGAGTGCTTTTTAAAACCAAGGTTAACTTTATATATAAACAATATGAATTTGTGTAAAATTTTAAAATGCCCTAATACTTACGAATATGCTTTCTGTACTCTACAACTCACCTTATGTGGATGCTTGACATGAACACAAAATCCCAACTCCTTTAGCACCCTCCTTTCTGCCTTGATAACTTGATTTTTGGTGTTAATGTAGTTCTGATCAAGGATCAGGGGGCTTGGAGTCCTATAGTTTGTAAGAAATAAAATCAAAACTGTTTTGCACATCCAGGAAATTTTATTTGTGGCATCTCCATTTTCCCTTCCAACCAACTATTGGCAACAGAAACCAGCTTTTTAAACTCCTGCAAACAAGTTAAAGCATTAATCTTATGCTGTCCAAGTTATGCTAATTAAATATACGCAGCTACACTAAGTTCCTAAAAGAACTAACTCAACTCTGTACTGAAAAAATTTCACTCTAATGCTCTTGGATTTATCCTTGTTGACTTTTTCTTTCTGATTTTATTTTGGGTATATATACTAACTTTAGTGATAGCATGATTTATTATCACAAACCTCATTAGTCTACGGAGACTTTCCACTGACAAAACTAACATGCTCCTGAAAAGATTTATAGTACTGTGAAGTCCTCGTAAGATTGTAATGTTTTTCATTCATTTTTTAAATTATCTACTCTTGGTTGGTTTAGGGTCAAAACCAGGGGAAAAAAAATAGTGGGTAGTTAATTCAGATTCCCTAAGGGGGCCGTATGCTTTAATTGTTCTAAGAACCTACCTCTATTTAAAAAAAAAAAAATCTGAAAAGATTCAGCTCAATTACCAAAAAGTAAAATTTAAAAATCATGTTCAAAACTCAGTTATCAATGATACAAGCCAAAATTCTGTCAGAGTTGTAGTCATTAGTCAAAATGCTTTAGTATGTAATACACAAGAGAATGGAAGGTCATAATGAGGGAACCAGAAGAACAAATTCAAGGGGTCTATGCTGGACTAAATTCTGTTAACTTCAGAAGTTTCTATGATACAAATGGGTATGTCAGTGGTTCAATATTTTGAAAACAGCACATTCAAGTGATGCTATCCCCCAGTGTTTTGTTTTCTACATGGTAAAAACAAACAAACAAAAAAACCCCTACTATTTACAGCAAAAGACTATCTTACTTAAGTCTTACAATTCAAAACCGGTTTCCTGAAAAATTTTAAATTAGGCAATGTGAAAGAATTAGACTTTCATTTTTGAAAAGTCAATGAATTTACCCACGTCCTTAGATACATGTTTAGATCCTACCAACAGAAAGTACATTTTTATTAAGACATTGATTATATGGTAAGTATATGGGTAGAACAATTTAATATTTTCACCCATACTTAATTCATTTTCAGCCAAAAGATTCAACAGTCTTTGCTCTGGGCAGAACATTCTCAGTATGTACCTAATGCACAACAGATCATAAAAAACGTAATCTCATATTTTAAAAATACTGTATTTCAATATATCCACCTGAAGGTTAGAACCAATCTTAAGTGACCTACATTAACTACCCCTATGGTGACATGTTATCAGAATAAAAAGTCAGCTATCATATATTATTTTCCTTACTTTCTCCCACTTAAAATTACAACAAAAACAAGAATACTTACTAGACTATTTCTAATTAATCTGTATGATTTTATCAAATTATAGTAAACAGAAGTTGGCAGAGCTGACAAGATGAAAAATAGCTGTTACTTAAACTGGCCTTCACTCAGTTCAATCCCTCACACCTGTAAAAGGTGTTAGGGGTGAGGCCACCAATGGGCCTCATTGAGCTGCTTTTTAACATTAAAATATAATGATGACTCCATTTTATCAGGACAGTAGACTATGAATGGCTCTTTGAAAAATAATTCAAACAAATGAGAGCTATATATATATATATATATATATATATTCTCATTATCTCTCTCTGTATATGAGAAAACATATTCCAAATATCTTAAGGTTTATGATTGTTCAGGTTTTATCATTACAGGAAATTTGGAAAAGTCAAATCCACTTCAGACTGACTGGTTATCTGATGGCTCTCCTTCAACTGGCATTAGGAGATAAAATAGCTCCAGTGTTAAAGCTGCACACCACTTTAACTCTTAACCCCTTGCAATCCAGACAGAAGACTGTGCCATCAGAACCCCTATAAAAATCTAATTTTATGACAGCACAGTTCTGTTTCATTTTTCTCCATTTACATTGATCAAAATTATCATCTACAGCTCTTACTAAAATAACCTGCTCTGAGTTGCCTTCAAATTGCGATAAAATCATTTGTTTTTGCAATAACACTAAACAAGTTAAACACTTGTTTGAAGTAGGGCTACTACCTAGTCCTTAATCAAGTTTAATCACTAAGTAATTCTGCCTAATTTTCCATTTACTCTGCCATAATCTTTACTTCCCTTTTTGTGTCAAAATCCCAATGACATCAAAATAGATTAAGAAAACCAAACCCATTATTTATTATAATTCAACTATGTAACTCAACTTCTTGCTTACTCCTGCTACAACCTGCACTTCTCAAAGTTAACTCTGTGGGTGTGTAATCCCATACCTTTGTTTCTTTCAGAATTGGTTTTACCTCACAAATCAAGGCTCAATGAACATGTAATTTACAACTACCTTACAGAGATTACTTTGTATCAGAAATAGAAACAAGTATCTCCCTAAGTCAGCAAAGCTCAGGAAAAGGATTTAAGCAAGTGCTTTCTTTACTCAGTTATCAATTAGTACTTTTTGTAGCAACAAGCACATTAAATTAAATTAAGGATTGCTAGAATTTCTTCCTCCTCAATCAGGTAAACTTTTGTTGCCAATAAAAAAGTTAGAAGAGGCAGCATTTTAAAGTCTTAAAAAAAAAGCTGAATTCATCTATTCAGAGAAAACTCAAAAAATTTTTTATCAGCACACAAACTACCTAACCCCACTTCCTCTGCTTTAAGTTTCTACTGTCTGGTCATTCGAAGCTTCTTATTTGGTCTCCTAGAGAAGCTATTTTCCTTTTTAGCATGATTAACATAATTGAAATACAACAACAATTAGAATTAGGAGGTCCAAATACAGTATCACTCAGGGACTCTCACGAGGATGGAGAAATTTTGCAACTAGTTCTTCAAGAGACTGTATTAATACCAGGTGAGTAGTTTAGAAGGAAGCAGACTGCTACTCAACATACAGAAATTTGTAAAGCCTACTTCATAGAAAATAGGAACATTCTTTAGGTGTTTAAACAAACTGAACGTAGCATGTGGAGCCACAGAAATAAACTGCAGAGGTTGCTGGACTAAATGACATTACTTAACATCCTTCAACTCTATATACATTGAAAATGCCACACCATTTGTCACCAATGAGTGGTTAAACCAGTCTTTGAAAATTTGTCTTCTTTTAGACAAGTATTAAAGAGTACGAACATGGGCCCCCCTTAAATTATGAAAAACCCCACCTGATATTGTGGGAATACGCTATGTATCTCAAAAGTATTTGGAAACTATGAAAATGAAAGCACTCTTCCCTCTAAATTCACCCATTTATTCTGAACTTTTAAAAAAACGATCAAACTACAAAAAATTGAAAAATAGGCCAAATAACCTAGGTTGAGGACTAAGCACTGATACTTTATAAAAAGCTCCTCTGGTGATTTTAATGTGTAATCAGGACTGAAAAAGAATGACCTAACAAGCTACATGAAGGATGTCTCCTCTGTAATTATTGAGGTCACATTAACAACTTAAAAGTACGCATAAACTAGATTAAAACTAGTAGTCTCATTAAGACAACTGATATGCTTTACCTAATTAAAGTATAACATTGATAGTACTTTCTAGTAACAACAACCTATGCAAAAAAATACTAAGCTATAGTTCTAATAACTTGGACAGCAAAGACAAAAGCTTATAACAAGAAACAGGAGTTGTTCTAAATGGTTCACCAGTGGCCAACCTGTTAGTCCCCGATTCCAGTGACCTATTCTCAGAGCACTGGCTTCTCCTTGGGGATTTTCGATACTTCACTCACTGTTGCCATGACGACAGCTTCATCTCTATGTACCACTCCACATCACCCAGGCTTTGGTAAATGTAGCTGGTCGCTGTATAGTCGGTTGCAAGGGAAAAAAGAGTTGAAGTTAATAACATATACAAGTTACGTGTCTGAGTAAACTTGTAATATGCATAGAAACTTTTACATCCTGCTTTAAAAAAAAAAGGCTTCCATGCAATTAACAACTCCTTTTAAATTTCATGCTATTATCAGACTAAGATTGAAAGAAAATCAATTTCTCCATAAATAATGACCAAAAACCGCACTGTTAGATCAGACACAAGTCAGTGAGGTGGGATTATTTAAAATTCCAAGGTTCCACTAGGTCTTACAGTTAAGATCTATGCTGACATTAAGAAAACTCAGTCTCACAGGAAAATTTCAAAGATAAACCACGTGATTACATAAAAGTTGGCTCCATGGTTCAAATAATACTACCAGAAAATTATTTCCCTTAAGCAACCAGAATCCTTTGACTAAAGATAGAGCCTTGTATTAGTGTCACTGTTTTAAACATCCTGAAGAATCACTGATGTACCTAAATAAAAGTTTAAGCTCAGACCATACTAAACACCAATTTGAAATCTTCCCAATTCCCAGGGATTCCTCACCAAGAAACTAAAAGATATTTTAAAATGAAACAAAGAAATTACTCTATTCCTGGCCATAGTTAAGGTCAATGAACATAGATTGGGGGAGAAAAGGTATGTAAGAAAACTGAAAAAATGCTGTGAAAAGTTATCTCGACAGAAAAGTTTCAGACTTTTTGACAAGGTTTTTTAATACTGTTTGTGGACTTACAAAATAGGCTAATCATTTTAAAGTTACTTTTATATTTGTATGTCTGAATAGTTCCATTACTGCCAACTTACAGATTCAGCGAATAAGGACTGCTTATACAAGACACTGATTTGGCACTAACCAACACACCCAACCCCCAAAACAACTTATAATAATCCTTTTACAACTTCCTTTCAAACTCAGTACAAGTTTGTCTAACCTCACCACAAGTCCTTAAAAAGGGAACACAAAAACTAATCGACACCAAGTATATCCTTCTGCATCATGTACTAGAAGTCACCTTTATGTAGATGCAAGAAGCCCCGCAACAAACTTTTTCATACTGCTCATATGAACACAAAGGTCCACACAAAATTACATTACCACAACATCTAGGAGATACTATTTTGGTCTCTATTTTTTTTTTTCCACAAGATCAAATAAATGGGCCTTATCTACATGTAACACAATCAACCTTAAGAGTTATCTTTCTAACCCACTCACTGAGACTGTATCTGACCAAAACAAAATACCTGTTTAATCCCTTTGACTTCAAACTTCAAACTTTATCATCCTGCAGTCCTTTCAGATCCGGTATTATGCGATATATCGTAGTTCAATGTTGAGAAGTACTCTAACAAAAGCCAACCTCAATTGATAAAGAATTAACTGGGACTTCGCAGTAGAAAAACACGCTACACAGAACTTTGCCACAATATTAACTTGAACTACAGTATTTAAACTTCCAGCCTTCAGTCTTCCAAAGAGGGGAGAGGAAAAATAACTTACAGAATACACTCACACTTGAGCCAAACGTATTCCCTTTCTTGTTTAATCTTAAGCCACAGGATTGGTCTGTTAGGATTGTCCATAAATGCAACTGCCTCTACAAACTTTAGATAACTGGTTAATTACGGTTTTTTTCCAAATTAATTTAGGTATGTGTTCCTACGTGAATTTTAACACCTAAATTAAAGTCGGTTTTCTTTTGCATCCATATTGACTTGAGAGGAAAGATGTTCTGAATTAATGATTGGTGCACAGTACGGCAGCAGGAGGAAATGTTTGATATTGCCAATCTTACCTTTTTCCTCTTAACTGGCGTAGGTGGTGGAATACATTAATCACATCTCTTATTCTTCTAGGTGCTTCTTCGATTTTTGACGCAAGATTAATACAAGCCATGGCAACAATCTGAAAGAACCCACAAGGTAACAAAAACTACTGTAAGATTAAACTCATTTTGACGAATAAACTTTAGAACTTAACTGTGAGAACCTTTGGCCAAATAAAATTACAGTTGACATTTTTAAGCCACAGGCTGACCAACTGTGCTAGTACTATACTCTATTCGTTGCTCAACTCTTAGTTTTGGATCCAGAGGCAAACTAAAATCTCAAAAGAGTTTTACATTTGGTTGAAAATTGTAACCCTTTATAAAAGGGCACGTGGGCTCGGGATCCATTTTTTAGTTTCTGAAACACATTCTAAAGGTTTCCTCTTCCTGGCGAGTGAGAACTAGGTACAAAGGCCTAAACTAACCACTCCCTTTCTGGAACGGCTGGCTGCTGACACTACCCCTATTCCTTCCCATTTCCGGATGAAAAAAGTCCCTTTCATACGCCTCCGCAGTGCTTACCTCGAAACTGTGTTTGACGAAAGATTTGGAATAGAAAAAACGATGAAACAACACCTGCCCGGTTGCCATCGCCACCTGCAGACAAGAGAGGAGAACGGAAGCGCAGGGGTCAGGCGGGCCCGCACCAGGCGCCGCCGCCATTTTGTGCCGCCGCTCACTTCCCCTCCCCCTCCCGCCGCCGAGAACAGCCCGCCGCCGGGTCCCGCCTCCGCCCCCGCGTCCCCCAGGGCCCGAGCAGCAGGGCCCGAGCGAGCCATCCCCACCCTGCCGGCACGCAGCGGTCCTGGGAAGCAGCATGGTGGGCGGCGGGGAGGGGAGGCGCATCTGGCCGGTCTGGGGCCGAAGCACTCACCTGCGGCAGCCGAAGGAGGATGCCGGCGGCCTGAATGAGCTCGCAGCCCAGGATGCGCAAGTCCGTCTCGCTCGGCAGGTCGAGCCCGTCCTGCATGGACGGGGTGGGCGAGAGTCTCTCCTCCGGAATCAGCGAATGGTCGATGGTGAGCGAAACTTCCGAGTACAGGCGGTCACCGATCAAGATCCCTCCCGTCGTGGTCGTCGTCGTGGTCGTCGTCCCGGAGCTGGAGCCGCCCGCGCTTGGAGCGGCCGACGAGGCGGCGGCGGCGGTCGCTGTCGAGTGAGGCCCGGACGCCATACTCTCTGCGAGCTGCACGCAAGCCCAACGCAGCCGGAACCCGAAGCGAGACTAACCAGCGTTCTCGGCGCGACGGATATTCCCGTGACCGCCGGGTTGGGCCGCTTCACGCAGGGTGCGCTTCCGCCCTGACGTCACCGCGCCCGGCCGGCGCGCGCCAACTAGTCCCTTCGGGCCGCGCCTCCCGCTCGGCGTCTCTGTCCGTGCCGGGGTGTCGGCTGCTGCCAGGGGGCTTTGGGGTCGCTTGCACGATCTCTCCGCGTGGAGTCCCGAGTGGTCCAGGAGACCATGTGTCGTTAACGCAGGTCCGAATAGCCTTGTTTGTTCTATATTGAGCCACGAGAATAATTAGGGAGCTTACAAGATACCTTATTCCTAAAATAAAGTTGACAAATTCACAATCATCCCTGCGCGATTTTAGTCATTTGCGCTCCGTCGTTCGTCCTTTCCTAACTTTTGGCATTTGCGTGGCGCGTGTTCGGCGTGTACCGAGAGGAAGCGTGGAGCGGGCCTTCACCCGCTTTAGCGGGTGAGAATGGTAACTCTGATGTGTATGGAGGAACTTGTAACTTAAAGTGACCCACAGGGAATCTGGAGAGGGCTGCTTTACAGTATTTTTATAAAAACACGTCTCCAAATCGTATCGGTTTCCCCAAAAAGCTCTCTCTCCGAGGAGCGTGTGGCGCCCAGAGGTATGGAAGTAGGGCTAAGGCATAGTAATGACTGGGAGGGGGCTGCTTTTGCAACGCCGCTTGTGAAACTCCTGCGCGACCAGTGATACCGTCACAGCTTTCAGTGATCTGGAAATTCCCTACTTTCCAAAAATAGTTTTAGGGCGAAGACCTCACAAAGGTAATTTGTTTATGCCCGGGAGTCGTATGTATTCATACCTGGTTACTGAAAGCAGGCACAATGGAAGAAACCAATCTCATGTTTTTTTCTCGTTGATACTAACTACCAATTCCCAGAACTTCCTGAAATTTGAAGTAAAAATAATGATACTAATCTAAATTACTAGAATCTAGAATTGGAAGGAAAGGAGTATGTCGCGGTTTACTCTTGTGGCTCAAAAAGTGATAACTGGAGCTTGGCATTCAGAGAGGCCTTAGAAGCTACCTCTGGGTTTTGTTTCCCTCATTTCCCCAAGCGCTGGGAGATACTCTTTCTCTGATCAAAAAAGCTTCTTTACAAAAGTAACACGATTAATTCCCTTCCTCCCCTCCCTGAAATCTCATTGTCTCAGAAAAGAAGACTGAGGAATGCCACCACACCTGGAAGAACTTTTTCACAAGGTTGTACTTCCGACTCTGGCTCGTTGAAATTACGAAGAGACTCTCTTACAAGTTAATTTGTGTCTAATCCCTAATTATCATTTGCTGGCCCTCAAAAGAACCGTCCACTCTCCCTTATGAAAAAAGGTATATATACTTTTGTGTCCCATTAGGTTGTTGGGTAATCATTTTGTGATTCTCCTGCGTTATGCACGTTTAAATAAAACTTGTATGCCTTTTCTGTTAATCTGCCTTTTGCCAATTGGTTATTAAGTGAAACTTCAGAGGGCGAAAAAGTTTTCCCTTGGCCCCTAGAACTCCAGCCATCTTTTTATCCCATGCTGAACCTCTGAGACTTTGTCCACGGATGAGAAACCTCATTATCTTTCTATTACACAGCGCGGGTTTTTTGTTTAAGGCTTAATTTTTTTATTATTACAATAGAATTAGAGGGTACAAGTTGAATTCTGGTACATGTGTAATGTATGTTGTATAGTGGAGAAGTCTGGGCTTTTGTACCCATCCCCTCAGTAGTGTACATTGTACCCCATAGGTAATTTTTTATCCCTCACCCTTTCCTACCCTTATTAAAGCCTCTGCATCAATGGTTCTGAACCTCAAGCTGCTCCTGAGGAGTTTTTAAAATATACTGATGCCTGAATCTTACCTACAGAGGTTGATGTCTTTGATTTGGGGTGGAGCCAGCCAGTGGTTCAATTTTGGCCATCCTCCAGTGATTCAAATATTCAGCCCAGAGAGTCTGAGTCTGGTGCTGGCTAAAGCATTTAACCTCACTTCCTTCACCCTTTTGACTAGTCTACTTTCAGGGAACCTTCCCTCCTCAATATTCAGGAGAGAGTTAAAGTATTATAGCAAATTCATAAAGTTCAGTTTCTTTAAAAGCTAATTGCTATGCCAGTGTCCTGGTTTACTTCTGTTTTGTGTTTTATTTTTGTTTTTAAAGGTGGGGTCTCACTGTGTTGCCTAGGCTGGTCTCAAACTCCTGGGCTCAAGCAGTCTTCCTGCCTCTGCCTCCCGTGTAGCAGGGACTACAGGTATGTACCCACTGTGCATGGACAGTTTTCTGGTTGTGATGCTGTATGGTTGTGTAAGGTATTATCATTGGAGAAAATTGGAGGAATAGTATAGGAGAACTCTGTTATTTTTGCAACTTCTTGAGTCTTATTTCAAAATAAAAAGTAAAAAACAAAAACCCTACTTGATTATATACTTCATTGAAACATTGAGCTTCAATGAAATCCCCACCTATATTTGTAATGACTTGACAGTAATATAGTTTAAGTGATTCATGAGACTATTTCTTAATGGAAAAATCTCTCCTCTTTAGAGTCTTCTACCAGGCCTCCCTAATAAGCTGACATGGTAACGTCTTGATATATTTTATAATATATTTTTACCCTCTAGGTCCATGATTAATCCAAAAAAGATTCATAAACATAGGAGGGAGAAGTCTGGGGGGTGGGGGTAGGAGGGAGTGTTACTTGCTATCTCCTAGTGTACATCTTTACCTCTGATATCTTTTCCCTTTGGACCTCCTTGCTCCCTACCTCCTGGCAGTCATTTCCAGAAGAGCAGAACTACCTAGAATAATTCCACAGTTTTGTGCCCGTTTCCTACTCCCTTCTGACTGTACCCCACATTATAGTCCGAAAGATGTGACTGTTTTCACTGCTTCTCCCAGCTTCAAAAAAGGGGGAGAGTGTGGATCAGCATTTTATGTATTTACTTAGCATCAACTTCTCAAACTACTGTTATTTTTTATTTTAATTTCATTTTTTAAAAATCCATGATTAATTCAGAGGATGGAGGGCAGTGGGGCTCATGGCTCTACTCTGCAAGGTTGTATAAGGACAGGGATTTTAAAAAATGATTTCATACCTGTGGATGGAGAAAAAAATCATTTAAAAAATGATAACTCTGTCCTAACCTTTTCAGGGTCAAATTCCAGGAAATATAATACTTGGGAAAAAATTGTTACATTGTTTCTAAGTTATTTTGAGGAACATTGTTGGAACATTGTTTTTCCAGGTACCTACTTCCAAAACATCAACATTAAAGTTTAGAAAGACTAAGACCTATTCAGAATTATAAAGGATTCAGAATTAGGAAGAGTAAAGGAGTAAAGCACATGTTTTAATCGTATAAAACTGTAAATAGAAATGAAGTCAGCCAAGCAAGACTACTGGAAAGTAAATCAATGAGTTCTTTGTCATTCTCAGAAAAAATGGTATGATGAGTTTGTAATTATATATTGTATATTTTTTCCAACAGAGATCCTGCTAATAGACCCTAAATTCGCTGATGTCTAAAAGGCAATCCAATGATAAGTTATATTTTTATTGTTTCAAGACCACAGGCTTCAGATAACAGCTAAATAGAAAGGTGGAATTATCAATGGCTTCCTTGGGGCTACTAAAGAATCATATTCCTGATGTTTAAATTAGTTCTCATTCCATTAGACTCTGCAGCATCTCTGGGGAGCACCTTTTTGATTATTATTTAAACTTCAATTTCTTTAATCCTAAAATCATGATTGGCATCATTCTGTCTTCTTCAGCTATCAGTTATTCACCAATATACCACAGGAATTTAATGACTCACCACCAAAATTTAGGCAAATGAAGTTCTCACCTAGAAGGAGCTACATTCTTTTCTTTGAACTCCTGGACTAAAGCCATCCTCCTGTCTCAGCCTCACTAAGTGCTGGGATTACAGGCATGAGCCACCTTGCCCAGCCAGAGGTACACTCTTAATAGAAGGAATGGTACACACAAAGACAAAGGTTAAGGTGACCGCTAAGTGCAAAAAGCAGGCAGAGAAGGGATAAATCATCATGGTTGATAGCATCAGGGAGAACTTATAACTTTAAGAAGTTGCTAATTAACTTTCTGATGACAGCAGAAACCATGGAGCATCTGACTTTACCATGAGCTGTTCATGTAGTTAAATGACTTTTTCGCTTAGTCCTGTTACATGACCACACACATTCTGATCTGCTTGCTCTCCTCATTAGAAATAGAGTCACTCTGAAAATGGTTTATTTGTAACTAACATTTAAGCATATACTGCTTCATAAATCTAGTAGCACTGACCTGGGCATCTGCTTCTGGCTCTGCTGAGATTTAGTCCTAAGACTTGGGGCAACTGTAGTTTTCTTATCCTTAAAGTGAGGGAATTGGCTGGGTGTGATGGCTCATGCCTGTTAATCGTAGCACTTTGGGAGACTGAGGAGGGAGGATTGTTTGAGCTTAGGAGTTTGAGACCAGCCTGAACAAGAGCAACACCCCATCTCTACAGAAAATAGAAAAATTAGTGGGGTGTGATGACGCCCGCCTGTATTCCATATTCCTAGCTACTCGGGAGGCTGAGGCAGGACCATTGCTTGAGCCCAGGAGCTTAAGGTTGCAGTGAGCTATGATGATGCCACTGCAGTCTAGCCCAGGCAATAGAGCCAGATGCTGTCTTAAATAAATAAATAGGTAGACAGATAAATAAATAAATGAGAGAGTCTGACTGGGCCCCTAGTATGTCTAAAATTCTTTGACTCTGGTCATCCAGATATCTTGAACCTCAGACTCATCTTTGGGTTTATTTCTTCTTTATTATGTTTCAGTCACCAAGTCCTGTTGGTCCTTCCTTCCAGGAAGGAAATTGGTGTTGAAGCTCCCTGTGCTGTCTGTTCTCATGGCTATGGTATCTGTTTTTACCTCATGCTTGTACCATTACAGTAGCCTCCCAAGTGGTCTCCTTGCCTCCATTTTCTTCCATCCCTCAGCCATCCTGGGAAATTTCTCAATCTTCTTGAAATACCAGTTTCCTTACCTCACTTCCTCAAATTAAAACTTTGGATATAAAAGATAGAGATCAAACACCTTTTGACATTTGAGGCTTTCCACAATCTAAATTTACCTTGTCATTCATTTCTTTATCATGTTACCACCTCACCTTATTCCCCCCATGTTTCTGCCTGAACCAAGACTAGCTAACAAGCATGTTATTTACTTTCTTGATTTTATACCTTTCCCTCATTCTATATCTCAAGCCTACAACATTCTTACTCCTCTCTGCTAATCAAATCCTCCCAACATTTTTTTCCCTTGGGATGGAGTCTTGCCTATGTTGCCCAAGCTGGTCTCCAACTCCTGGGCTTAAGGGATCCTCCCACCTCAGTCTCCCGAGTAGCTGGGACTGTAGGCATGCACCACCTTGCCGAGCCTCTACCAATTTTTTGAGATTTGGGATGAAGTTCTATTTTTTGCTGGAAGCCTTCCTCCAGTGGATCTAGCTTTTACTAATTTTCCCCTTTGTTGGACCCCTTCCTAGCATTTATGACCTTTAGTGTACATTTGACACATAATTCCATGTTATGCATTCCACTAGACTGCTTCATGGGTGTATGTCTGACAAAAATGAAACCATTTTTACAATTATTTTGCATTCTCTTTAGCATCAGGTAGACACTGTGTGTATGGTAGGTACTTAATCAGAATTTGTGGACTGAATTGCTTTTCTCCTAGTGCCTTGCAAAGGCAGCCAGTTCTTGCCTTTTTGTTTCCATTAGGAGCCAATTCCATCCTCAAGTGTCTGTCCTACCAACACCCTCTCTCCCTAATAGAGATTTCCAGGGCCTCCATTTATCCTGTTCTTTTTGCAGCACTTTGTAGCAGATCAGCCACATTTCTACTTTTGCTCTATTCTTGTCCTTCTTACAGTGGGCTAAGTAGTCCACAACTTCTGCTCCATACAGGCATGGGCTGTAGAACAGGAGGCCTATTGGAATTGCTATAACCAGAGAGTTGTGTGTATGGGGGGAACAGAAAGCAGTACAATGAAGTGTTTTGGTTTCTAGGAACACACATAGGTCCTGGGGTAGTTTTTGGAGATATGTCCAGAAATTGGGCATGTGACTGAGATGTAAAGCCATTGGCAATTTCATAAACTGAACTGTAAAGTCAACAAACCCACAGGTTTGCTTTTAAAGCTAGATTAAAGTTTGTTTTTTTTTTGTTGTTTTTTTTGTTTTGTTTTGTTTTGTTTTGAGACAGGGTCTTGCTCTGTCACACAGGCTGGAGTGCAGTGGCTCAATCATAGGTTACTGTAACCTTGAACTCCTGGGCTCAAGTAATCCTCCTGCCTTGTCTACCCAAAGCAGGTGTGAGCCACCAAATCTGGCCTAGATTAAAGTTAATATTATCTAGTCCAATCTTTTTTTGTTGTTGTTAACTCACAAGGAAATTAGGTCCAAAGAGGTGGTTGCAAATAGTAGATAATAAATATTGGCTGATGGAAAATAATCCAATCAAGTCAGTCCTTGGATAGATTCATTCTTTATGGTAGTTAATGCCAGAACCAACTAGTCTTAGTCAGCAATTCAAGAGTAATTTAACAGACCACATCACCAACACTCTGGCCCTGCTGACACCTTGATTTCAGCCCAGTGAAACTGATTTAGCACTTCTGACATTCAGACCTATAAGAGAATAAATGTATGTTATTTTAAGCCATCAAGTTTGTTGTGGTTTGTTACAGCAGCCCTAGAAAACATACAGTGAGCTTAGGGATTCTGCAAATAAAGGTAAACTTTAGTTCTTTGTCTCAGTAGCACTGTAAAATCAATTAAGCCATATTTGTCATGTTTTCTATGCTATCAGATATGGGCCACCAACCTTAAGCCAGGGGAAGCTTTGTAAGACAGGAATATCTAAAATGATAAATCTTCTGTACCTTACAGTTTTTCTGACTCTGATTCTGAGTGGGACAACCAGTGAAAACCACACATGGAGAGAAGAAAAACATAAGAGAGTGTATAGCTCCACAGGGTTGGGGGGGATCCTGTCACTTAATAGCTAGGTGACTTTAAGCAAATTGTAATTTGAGATATGTTCCAGAGAACGTCTTTAGTTTGGATTTGTGTGTAACTCAGATCCCTGACGAACAGCACATAGATGGTAGCACAATAATAGTGATACTATAATGGCTCATATGTGGTAATAATACAGTGTAATACTGTAATAATAAGTTGCAGAAACTATTGTGCTCTTTCTTTTAATTCAAAAAAAAAACATAAAAGCAAACTCAAATAAAAAGTTTAGATAGGAGATAGGAGAAATTTCAGAAAAGAATATTAAAAGTTAACACACCTAATGTTGCATCAGTGTCTTGCTTACCGGAAGGGGGATTTCTGAGGGAAAAAGTTAGGCTAACGTTAATCTGAAGATGACAGAGATGGTGCTGCAGAGGACGGAAGGGGTGCTGGAGAAGCAGGGTTTGATTCTCTTGCTGGAGGAGGGGATCTTACCCCTGAAGAAAGTTTCTTGAAAAAGGTATCTAGGGTTGTTTGCACAGCTTTTTTGCTTTTTTCATCAAATGGCCTTGTAGCAGTTCTCATTAACTGCATGGTAAACCTTTGTAAAGCGCTAGATGTTAGGATCTTGCTCCTCAAGTTCAGCAAATCCTGCTTCAATGAGATGAAAGGCCTCAGTGAATTTTTTTGTCCTAAACTTTCTTGGCTCTGGATCTTCTGATTCTTCATGTTCTTGTGTTTCTGTCAGCTGCTTCTCTATCTATCCATGAGACTAGCAGCTAGCGTAAAGATGCTGCACCAAGGAACCGCTTAAGCCTTGCAGATTTGTTTACATGCATGGAAGAAACTAGTTCCCGAATTATTAATTTAATTATAAATTAACCTTATGGGGAGCCTTCGAAACCTGTTCATAAGTGCAGAATGCCATTTAAGTTAAGTCGTCTATAACCCGGGGACTGCGTGTACTTCATTTGCTTAAATTATTTAGGCAATTATTTAAGCTCAGTTTTCTCATCAATAAAATGACATTAATAATACCTACCACAAAAGATTATTGTCAGGTTAAAATGGTTATAGATTAATTCATTTATTTTCTAGTCCTTGGAAATGCGAAGTACCCACCTGGTGTTGCCCAATGGTTAATGCTTTTTGTTCTGGCCTCAAGGACTTTTGGTCTGCCAGCTGTGAACAGTTTGGATTCACTGATTCATCTTTAAACTCTAATTTATTAATTGACAACCAAATACCAGGCTCTAGTCTAGGCATTGGGGATATAGTGATGAACAAGACAGATTCTGCCTTCAAGGAGTTTGCAGATGATACACAGATTTTTAAAATGTGGTAATTTTGGCTAATGCTTTGTTAAAAAAAAAAAGTTGGAAGGATCTCTGAGATATGTTATTAAGTGAACAAAAGTAAATTTCAGCACAATATATATAGTGTGATACCAAGTTCGGAGTTAGGTGCAGGTCTACAGGCCCCAGGCCACTCTTTGATTTTTCTTTTCTTTTCGCAGTGAACATATATGATTTGTAGAATTGCAATTAATTATTTTGAAAAAATTTTTCAATTCAGTCTGATGATAATAGAAATAAATGCAACACACAGAAATGGTTCAGAGGTTGGAGTAATTTTATGGACAAAGAAGGTGATCAGAAAGGCGGTAATATGTGGTCTGGGTTTTAAAGACTACATACATAGGCATTTGTCAGAAGCATAAGTGTGGAAGAGCATTTTAGGCAGAGGGAGAACAGGAGACAATATGGGGAAGTATGAGATTGCTGGGTGTGTTGAGAAATATAGGGGACATCTGTTGTTTTAGCTAGCCCAACATTCAGTCACCCTTCTTCAGTTTTCCCTTGGGGACCTATAACTTCTCCATTCTCCGTGAATGTGGTTTGGGTGGGGCTGACCTCTTTCCCAGTTTGTGAGCTAATCCGAATCTCCCATCCCCTATCCCTCCCCCACAGTGATTGGTTCAGAATGTCTGTAAGGTCCAGGACTTTCGCTGGAACCTTGGGGAGGGGAAGGGAGAGAAGTGCTTGTTCCTACTGGGATTGCTGAGAAGATTGCTAACTTGGCAGGGGAGAAGAGAACCAGCTTGAGAATAGAGCCAGCAGAGAAAAGAGCAGAGACCAGAGCTAGAAACAGAATCCAATGACTTGGTTTATGCCCCTGCATCATGTAGCCATACCCATGTTCTACCTCTGGGATTTTCAGTTACATGAAGACATAACCACTTTTTATTCATTTAACCTTAAACCCATGTTAACTGAAAGACTGGTACAAGGAATATTGTGGTGCCCTAGAATGCAGTGTGTGTGTGTGTGTGTGTGTGTGTGTGTGTGTGTGTGTGTGTGTG
>NW_012143856.1:2862671-2864007 GCF_000956105.1 Propithecus coquereli | reverse complement strand
AAAAAAAAAAAAAAGTAATCTGTGGGATGATTGTATACATTGTTTCAAAGAAGAAAAAATGGCCCACAATGAAATTTTGTATAGTTAGAATTATATTAACAAAACTTTAATGAGTGCTCACTAAACCGTGTTATGCTAGGTGCTAAGTAAGACCAAAGCAGCAAAGACTGACTAGCAGAGTGCATCAGATGCTAAATGAAAGGGCAAAATATCACTGGAGCATACAGCAGAGTGACAAAGACCATTACATGTGAAGAAATGGAAGTCCAGAGATGTTAAATGACTTGACCAAGATTTTAGATCTAGTGGCAGAGGCGAGATTAGAACTTTGGTTTTTCTGATGCCCAGTCCATTTTTTTTCCATGATGGCATTCAAAGGCTCTGTAGTAATTCTGCTTCTCCAGGACAGGTGTAACATGTTATTGTTAGGTAAGGAGCCAAGAGAGACACACGAAGCCTCATGTGTAGCAAAATGCTGTTTATTTTGAGCATCTGGGTGCATATGGGTGGAGGCCAAAGAGCGTCCACACTGAGGGAGGGGAAAGCCTTGGGTTTTATAGAGGGTTTCTTAGTGGGGAGTCAGTACCTGGGCCAGAACAGCTGCTGCAATAAAATTTTTTTTTAAACAACCAATTTCTGGGACCCCCTGGTCAGCCTCATGCTGAGATAAGGGAGGGGGGTAGTTCCGTCCTTATCAGTGGGGGATAGGAATGCCGGTCTGCAGCTGTCTGTTAGATTTTACAACCTCCTGGGTCTGTCCCAGACTCCTGTGGCTATTGACTCACAAACCTCAGTTTTCCATTAACCGCATTCCACTCTATCCATACTTTTTGAGTTCCCACCTGGAACAAACCTAACAGTTATTACAGTGAAAACAATGATACCTTACTATGTATCTAAAAGAACAACCTTTCTCCAAACCCACCTAAGCTGCTTTAGAGGGAATTTTATTTGGATGGATTTAAATTATGTACATGGTGTAACATTAAACCCACTGGAGACCTAATCTAGTTTTGCCCCAGGAATATGTTTCCTTATAGTGTCAGTCTCTCATACACATGCAAACATATACACACAGCAACTGGATATTGGTCATCTGCCACACCTTAAAACTACCACAGAACGAGATTTTTCTTTTTACAAATCAGGAAACTGTTAGGTTTGTTCCAGGTAGGAACTCAAAAAGTATGTATAGGATAGAATGCAGTTAATGGAAAATGTATAGGATACAATACAGTTAATGGAAAACTGAGGTTTGTGAAACAATAGCCATAGGAGTCTGGAGAGTCCCTGGAGGTCAGGCACGGTGGCTCACGCCTGTAATCCTAGCTCTCTG
>NW_012143856.1:2861492-2862621 GCF_000956105.1 Propithecus coquereli | reverse complement strand
GTTAACTGAAAGACTGGTACAAGGAATATTGTGGTGCCCTAGAATGCAGTGTGTGTGTGTGTGTGTGTGTGTGTGTGTGTGTGTGTGTGTGTGTGTGTGTGTGAGCGCATGCACTACGGACTAATGTGGCTGCAGAGGTGGGCAAGGGCATGCGATGGGTTCAGGAACAAGCCTTCATTTTAGGGGGCTCCCTAGAGCTCTAGAGGGTTTAAAGCAGTAATTACCTCAACAAGAAAATCAAGAGCTATAAATCAGGAACTTTAATATTAAGAACATTTAGTTCTTCAAGCTTTCCTAATAGTTTTATTTGTGTTAATCTTTGTTTCCCTCTAATGATTACTAAACTCGAAAGCATGGAAAGGAGGGCTAGAGAACTGGTTGGGGCTGGAGCAGTGACTTCAGGGTTTGGAAATGGTCCTGAACAACTAAAAATAAAAAGGATCCTTGCAAGTCCCTGAAAATGACATTTTAGAAAATATTCCAGTTTCCTTTTAAGGGTTGAGAGTTATAATTTTATTTTGAGCAATGAAGTGACTGACTCCTTTTAGTAATGCTTCCTATTTTCAATAAATATTCAACACAAGCAGAATTTCATGAAGAAACTTTTAGAAATAATAAGAGTCAGCTTTTCTGAAGCTGACACACTTTAATTAGTTTTCTCCGAGGAACACACTTATTAGCCATTTTGAACATTATGAAATAAAAACGAGCACCGCATCAAGTTGCCTCCATATAGTGGTCATGTCTCTTTAAAACAACTCCCTAGCTGTTGTTTTGTCTTTCCTGATATTTTTCAAGATTCCAGGCCAACTGTTTTGAAGCATGTTCCACCATTTGGATTTGTCTGATTATTTCCTCATGATTAGATTCAGGTGAAACGTTTTTCCAGGAGTACTCCATAGGTGGTGTATCCTTCTCCATGCTTCACATCAAATGGCACATGATGCCCAATTATTGTCCAGTTTTCTCCAATTATTGATTAATTTTGATCATTCGATTAGGGTAGTGTCCATCATATTTCTCAGTACCTTTACACCCTTACAATTAAGTAATCTGGGCTGGGCGTGGTGGCTCACGCCTATAATCCTAGCACTCTGGGAGGCCAAGGCGGGAAGATCCTTTCAGCTCA
>NW_012143856.1:2849217-2850122 GCF_000956105.1 Propithecus coquereli | reverse complement strand
ATCTGTGTGTCTCTTTCTGAGGGATGGGCTGGATTGGATTACAGGCGTGAGCCACCGCGCCCGGCCAACTTCTGCTTTCCTGATGGTTGTGCCAACCTTTCTTTATTTTCCCTTAAGACCATAAAAGGAAACTGAAGAATTTTAAAAGTTTATTTTCATAAGGCTTATTTTCTTGTTTTAAGATTATTTTGGGGGGAAAAAAAGTTCATACGTAGATAGACATACAAAATTTCCTCTGGTAAAAACTACTCTCTGCTTTCTTCCATAGCTGTTCTGTGAAAGTAGGAGTGCGTGTGAATGGTGAAGAAAAGAGAGGGAGAGGTGGGATAAGTAGAAGAGGGAGAGAAGGGAGTGTGTGGCGAGCTATTTAGAATTATAAACAGGAGAAAAAAAAATCATCTGTATAAACAGAAAGAGGTACTTGAAGTGTTGTAAAACAATTCCAGATAACATAGCTCTGGATTCTACAAAATTCAAGAAACACACAACATTCCCAATCAATCCCTGCACATGCATCTGTGTCACATTTCCTCAGATGATTTGTGTCTTAGCAATAAACCTGTAGCTTTAGCTGCCCCAAAAGAAGTAATCATAGGGGTTTATTGTTTATTCAATGACAGTATTGTGAAGTATTCTGTGAAATAATAAAATAATTTATCAGTGTTTTCAGACTACATGGCCACCCTATGTAGGCTTCTCAGTGTGGTGGCATGTGTTCCCAGTTTTGCCAGGGATGTTATCTTTGATCTACAGTCAGGGAAACTAAAGCACAGAAAATCACTTGCCTAAGATTATACACCTCTAAGTAGGCAGAACTGCTGCTGCTATTTCCATTTCCCTAGTTTCTGAGTGCACATGTATAATTCTAAGGAACTATAATAATTTCTAATTTATAATGAATAATA
>NW_012143856.1:2846412-2849167 GCF_000956105.1 Propithecus coquereli | reverse complement strand
AGCATATTGTGAAATAGATATCATAATATCATAAAATTAAATTAATGAGAATCCTTAAAACATACCAAAAAAGAAACAAATCTCCATTTTTTTCTGACATTGAATATAATCAGTATAGATGTTTTCATTTTGGATCAATTTGCTGATTTGGCAACACTATAATGTCATTTTATTAGGAGAATAAATAAGAGGCTCACAGTACTGCTAAAATATTGCAGAATCCTTTACACTAGGATATAAGGTAACAATACCTTTTCCAAAAGATTGCCTGGAAATGGAAAAAAAAAAATTAGAGAATATAGTCATACCTACATTCAAATGTTACGGCAGGGCTGACCGAGAATAGACCGAGAGACACACACAGAGATTTTGGCGATATAGGTTTTATATGCCGGCCGGCTAGGCTCAGAGGGGAATTTGTTCTCCCCAAAGTGTGAGCACCAAAGAGCATTGCAGTCTTTTATACACTCTGCTTAAGGAGGAGGGGCATGGCTACAACAGGGTTAACTTTAGTGAGGCAGGGTCCTGAGCCACTTTACAACCTGGTACACAAATCACACTACAGGTGATTTATGAGGGCAAGGTCGCAGGTGAGGAGGGGCAGGTAAGGATCCCAGGGGAGAAAGCCCAGTAGTGGAATTTCTAAAAATTCCACTTTAGTGGAATTTTCCAATCTTCCACTTCACTTATACAATATAATTCGTTTATAGTCATTCAATCAGTCAGCTATGGCAGCTTCAAATTCAAAAACTGGATCTGATGGTCAGCTCTTTTAGGCATTGTTTTGGGGAATCATGAGATTTAAGCCTAGAAAAAAAAAGAGGGTCTGGTTCCGTTGCACAGGCTGAAGTTGCAGTGGTGGGATCATAGCTCACTGCAGCCTCAAACTGCTGGCCTCAAGGGATCCTCCCGCCTCAGCCTGCCAAACTGCTGAGATTACAGGTATGAGCCACTGCACCCAACAGGAGTTAAGATTTTTTGTGCTGAGTTTTAGACCTGTAGACACTGAAATCCCAACCTGATCTCTTCCCTGAGCTGAAGGAGTTCAGTGAGAAAGGTGGCAGGAGGGAAGACACTCTGGGAAAAGCTTCGATTCTACCCTGTCAATACTTTCAGGAACTGTCTTTAAAGGTGAAAAGCATGATTTTTGCTTTTTGCTCTGCCTTTCACATTGTCAGGAAGAAACCTCATAACACTCTGCTTGTGTTGTGGTGAGCGGACTTAATTAAGACAAGTATTAATACGACATCTCCGATTTTCACGGGACTCTGGTGATACCACAATCCCTACAGCCACAAGCCCCTTTAGGGCCATCAAAGATCAAGAGGAGAGGCAGCTTTCCAGGCGGGCTCCGCTGCGGGAGAAGTAACTGGTGGGAGCTGGTCAGTCACCCCTTTCCCTTTTCCCCGAACTCAGTGACAGCCCGGTGCCCTGCCCCGAGTGTCCCCACAACCCCCGCAAGGCCGGGACGATCGCCACTGAACACGTGCAAGGCCTGGCGGTAGATTCGGGGCGGGGGGAAGGGCGAAATGACTTCACAAAGGTCGCGAAGGACCGGCGCGCCCACTTCGTCACTTCTGGGAAGCCCCGATCCTGCCAGCTTTTAACCTGCGGCCGGAAGACCAAGCAGCTCATGATCCGGAAAAACTGCACGTCTAGGTCCGCCCTGCGCACGCGCGGAGCATTCCTCTTTCGCGTGGCTGCGCCGAGCGGATCCCTACGCCAACCATTCTCTGCCCCGCAGCCGGATCTAATTTTCCGCCTTCTCCGTCCGCCAGCCTTCTGCCCATGCGCGGTCGTGACGTAGCCGTTCCCCTCCCTGCGCCGCCAGTTCCGCCGGCCTCTGTGACGTAAGCAGCAGAGCCTTCCTACTTAGTCCGAGTCTGTTGCTGTGGGTGGGGCCGGAGGTTGCTTGACTCTCCCACGGCCTGAACGAGTCTAAACCTAACCCCTTGTAATTTCCTGAAACTTCACATTAAGCTTTTAAACTGTGCCCATTTCCTAATAAGGGTGAAAACGCGGGCATCCCTCACCCAGTTTAGTGTGTAAATTGGAAAACAGTTTAGTGCCATCCATAAAATGACAATTTTGTATGTGAAGGGTGGGATAAGCAATAGCAGTCTGGCTTGATGAAGTTAATGTAACTTTAACTTGTTTTAAATTTAATTTTCATTTGATTACCCAGGAATGACATTCTGAAAGGCTGGACATAAAAAACAGTTAAAGAGCTTGGAGTAGTGGTTAATCGTTTTGCAAGCTATTTAGAGCTTAGATGAATTTCAAGGTGTATTAGAAATGAAATAAGAATTTAAACTTAGAAGGGCTGAAGGTTTTGTCTACCATTAATAGCTAATGAAATAGACTCAAAGATTTCTGTGACTTGCCCAAGAGAGGTGGAACTCAGGCCACCGCTTCCACCATGCCGATGCTACGGCCAGCTTGGATAAGGCCACCTTTAGGGTCCACTGTGCCTGGATGTACATTGCCTCTTTCCTTGCTTTCCTCGCTCTCTCGTCTTTTTTCCCCTTTCCATGTTTTTGATTCCCTTCCTGAGTTTCCCTCTTGTCTTTTCCCCCTCCCCCTTTGCTTTCTCAATTTCTTTAACTTCTGCTTTTTTTTTTTTTTTTTTGAGACGGAGTCTCACTCTCTTGCCTGGGGTGTGCTGTGGAGTCAGCCTAGCTCACAGCAACCTCAAATTCCTGGGCTCAAGCAATCCTACTGTCTCAGCCTCCCGAGTAGCTGGGACCACAGACAC
>NW_012143856.1:2744298-2845052 GCF_000956105.1 Propithecus coquereli | reverse complement strand
TTTTTTTTCTTTTTTTATCAGCCTAGGTAACAAAGCTGAGTCTCTTACTATCAATTTATCTCTTTGGTGTTTGTAATTCTGCTTGGTCAACAGTAACTTGCAGAAATTGATTAGAAACATATTTCATATTTTGTTAAAGCATTTGAAGATACTGCTGATGTTTGGTTTATGTTTCAGTTCCCTATATTGAAAGAAAATATACTGCTCTGTATTCCATAATTTAAAAATAATTGTTCATTTCAATGACATTTGATAGCTGGATAGTGACAACAGAAAAAAAATGGAATACTCTATGATCTTAAATCCAAGCATTTATGTTAGAACAAATTACTCCCATATCTGTATAATGCTATATGTCTACCCTGAAGCCTACAAATCACAGAAGCACTGTTATTTTATGTTCTCTTTTTCAAAAAATTATATCTTCCAAGGTGGTGATTCTTTAACTTTTATATCTTATAAGTGAACCATAAAGTTGGGAACCTAGATCCCAGGATGGTAGAAACATGAAGCTTGCTTATTTCAAGGAGAGTTTTATATATTTATAGGACTCTATTATCCTTACTGTATACAGTATTTTAAACTTGGGGGAGATGCAGGAACATCGTTAGGGGGTGATTTAATCTTTGTGGCTTTAAAATGCAAACAAAAATAATGATTGTTTTGGTCTTTAAAATGTCAGCAATAGTGTTGACATTTTTACTGCTAGAACTGTAAAACATACACACATGAAATAATATCCTCACCAGAAAAGTGCTGATCAAGTCTATTACTGGGGAGCTTGGAAATACATTTTATTAATATCTGTACTCATAGGATAAAATTTGAAATGAGAGCTCAAAGGACAAGGTTTATTAACTGTATCCTTCTGTTTTACAACTAAGATAGATGTTCTCAAAATTAACAAGCAATTTGAACATAAAATGTTAGCAAGGGGTTGAGCTTTGTAGTTTTCATTGCTCTGAAGCTGTAACAGAAAACATCAAATGGGACAAATGTGCAAAGATCACTTCAGATTTCTTGGAAAAATTTTTATTGCAAACTATTGTGAACTTCCATTCTGAAATTGGCTAAAATATTTTTGGATAATGAATCTGTTCATTCATATCAATATACGTGTGACTCTTATACTCTGTGGAGCATTCATGATTACTGCACAGCAAATTGGCCCCAATTTAGCCAATTTGAAACAACCATTTTATTATGTTCATGGATTTTGTGGGTTAGGAATTCAGCTCAGACGTGGCAGGAATGGTTGATCTCTCCTTCTTGAGGTTTCAGGTCTCATCCCTCAAGCTGGGCTGGCTGAAAGATGAGGACTGCTGACAGGAGTGCCCATATTTGGCTGCCGTGTGTGGGTTGGTTTCCTTATAGCTGCTGTTTTCAGGGTAGTCATACTTTTTATATGGCAGCTCAGCTTTCCAAGCACGAGTGTTCTAGTACATAGGCAGATGATGCGTTACCTTATTCACCTGCCTCAGTGCTTTGTCCAGAGTACCCTGTCAGCCAAAGCAATCACAAGACTGGCCATAGTCAAGAGGTGTGGCTATAGCCCTCCCCACCACCACCTGTCCATGGGAGGAGTGTCAAAAAAACCTTAGGGCCATATTCAAAAACTGTCACTTTCTCTATATCCAACCCTCTTATTTTCAGTTCTGAGGAATTTTCCCTTAGATATTTTCTCAGAATGAGTACAATGTGTTCATAAAATACCCTACATGGGGGCGAAGGCCAATGAAACTACCTTGAAATGATTTTTCTTTCTCAGGAGAAACAGATGGAATTAACAGACTGTGACTGCTGTTTTTAAACAAGATTTGCCAATATCTGTGTGTCTCTTTCTGAGGGATGGGCTGGATTTCTGCAATAAGGAAGAACATGTAATCATTCCCTGTTGAAAGTCTTTTTATTTAGAAATCATGCTTACTTGCATGCTTTTACTGTTTGTGATTTGGAATATATATATATATGTGTGTGTGTGTGTGTGCCTGCAAATTGACTGAGGAGAAGCTTGCCTGTTGATATCTCAATAAAAGTATTAATAGTTAAAACATCCACAGGGCTGGGACTAGGGTGAAGTGAGTGAGGCACGTGCTTGAGCTACAGAATTTAAGGGGGTGCCAAAAAATTCAGTAATCAAGATAAATATTTTCATGCAGTATTTTTTAAAAAATCAAACTTAATGCCAAGCAATCCATAATAAAATACCAGCTTTTTAAATAAAGACAGTGTGTTATTTTCCTAGGGCTGCTGTAACAAAGTACCTAAAACTGGGTGGCTTAAAACAAAATAGATTTATTCTCTGTCAGTTCTGGAGGCTAGAGGATCTCAGGGAGAAACCTCATACGTCTCTCCTAGCTTCTGGTAGTTGCCGAGAGTCCCTGGTGTCCCCTGGCCTGTGGGTGCGTCACTGCAATCTCTGCCTCTATCGTCGCAAGGCCTTCTTCCCCGTGTGTCTTTGTGTCTTCTCCTCTTATAAGGGCACCAGTCATTGGATTTAGGGCCCGCTCTAATCCAGTATGACCTCATCTTGACTTAAATAATTATGTTTGCAAAGATCCCATTTCCAAATAAGGTCACTTTTGAGGCTCTGGGAGGATGCGAATTTTTCGGAGACACTATTTAACCCTACAGAGAGGATCAGTATTACTAATTTTTCTTTTCGCCTTGGGATCCAATGTGACTCATCATGGCCCTCCCTGACCCGCCTGATCTCCATTCTTCTCCAACCTCCAACAGTTTCCTGGTCACACTTGTTACAGGTGTATCTTTTGTTTCAAAATAGACAATGAGTTACATGATCATTTTTTAGCAGTTAGCATGGGCTGGCTACTGCCAGGTGAGCTACAATTGTATCAGCTCTGGGGCCTGACTGAGAAGGCTACTCTGTACACTCTTCCTGAGAAATTTCGCCAACTCATATGGTTCAGCTTCCACATACCTGTATAATGACTCCTCTGCCTGTCTCTCCAGTCTCTCTGCTCTCACCATTATTACTGTCCCTCCAGCAACAGTCACTGCCCTCCCCTTACCTGCCCCAGCTAAGCAGTCATTTCAAAGCTGCTTGCTATGTGGCCTCTAGACTGACTGATGCCACAGGTAGCCCTCCCTCTTTCCACCCCAGCGCTAGAATGTAAACCCTCCTGCGTCCACTGCTGTGATCTCAGTGCCGAGGACTATACACATACTGGCCCTCAGACAATATTTGTTGAATGACTGGAAGGATGTCATGCTTTGTCCTGACCTGTGCCTTCCTACTTGTTATGTAGCATTGGCCTGGAATGCCCTTTCTCCCACCTGGAACATATTCATTCTTTCAAACTCACCTTTTTGATGAAAAGTCTTTTTCCTTAGGCAGTCTTCCTTCTCTATCATCCATTTTGGTGATTTAAATATACTCAATCACAACACCTTTACCATCTCTAAGAAATTTGACGTTAACACTATTTTCTAATATATTCCCTATTCAAATTTTCCTAACTGTCCCAGTAATATTTTTATGGTTGTTTAAAGTTTAAATCTAAGATTTAATAAAGGACAATTCTGTTTTTATTTTATTTTACTTTATTATTTACTTGTTTATTTTGAGACAGGGTCTGTCACCCAGACTGGAGTGCAGTGGCACAATCATAACTCACTGTAGCCTCGAACTCCTAGACTCAAGTGATCCTCCTGCTTCAGCCTCTGGAGTAGCTGGGACCACAGGTGTGTACCACCACACCTGGCTAATATGTTTATTTTTTGTAGAGATGGGGTCTTGCTATATTGTTTAGGCTGGTCTCGAACTCCTGGCCTCAAGTGATCCTCCTGCCTCCACCTACCGAAGTGCTAGGATCACAGGCATGAGCCACCGTACCCAGCCTATCTTGTTTTCTAAATCTGCCTAGTTTTTTATGTCTGTCTGTCACAATCCTGTTCATGGCTGAACTCTGAAGTGTTGCCCCAGTTCTTGGGCTCCAGGCTTGGAAGAATCACAAGCCTTGGCCCTCACGACAGAGAGAGATGACAGACACTCAGCAAATGTGGCTGAACAATTTATTGCGAGTAATGTTTAAGGGTGCAACGCGAAAGTACATTTCCTAAGGGGAAATGGGTCTGTCTCTGTGAGTGGAGTAGACACTGTCTACTTCTATGTTTTTCTTTTTATATGTTAGTAGCTTATGTAAAGGTTAGTTATAACTATTCATAACTATATGTCATCTTTTGGGGACTGAATTCCTTTCTATGTTTGGACATGACTCAAAGGTTATGTTATACATACTGTGGGGAAAGTTCCATTTCCATTCTGTGACTGGTGGTCAATGTTCCATGGTCTAATCACTCCATTCTTTAAGACTGAAGTAACTGTTCCCTCTTTTTATTTTTCTGCAACCATTTCCTCCTTATTGTTTTTCTATAGCTGCTTTCTCCTTTCTGTTTTTCTGGTTTCCATTACCTCTCGTTTTTCTATCCCTAACATGTCATTACATCATGCCCATAATTTCCACAGGAAGAGTAAAATCCTCTTTCATCAAGGTCAAATCAGTGAGAAAATCTATCAGTTCTAATATATTTTTTTTATTTTTGGAGATGCCCCTCCCACGAGTCTCCATCCACCCTGACAATTCTGCATATTATACATCCACTGCACAGCTTCCTCCTGACACGTGGCTTCACTTTGCCTCCCTCCCAGGTTAGAATACATGTGCCCTGGATCCTGGGTCTTCCTCTGTCTTGATTTATTACCTGATTTTGGTAGAAAACATCCCCTAGTAGCTTCTTGTAGAAGGATGCGTTGAAGGTGAGAAAGAAAAGAAACTTTATTTGAGGAATGTGAGCCTATTTATTTATTTAGAGAAAGAGTCTCGCTCTGTTGTCCGGGCTAGAGTGCCGTGGCATCAGCCTAGTTCACAGCAACCTCAAACTTCTGGGCTCAAGCAATCCTTCTGCCTCAGCCTCCTAAGTAGCTGGCACTGCAGGTATGCTCCACCATGTCCGGCTAATTTCTTTCTATTTTTAGTAGAGACGGGGGTCTCACTCTTGCTCAGGCTGGTCTCGAACTCCTGAGTTCAAACAATCCTCCCGCCTCAGCCTCCCAGAGTGCTAGGATTACAGGCGTGAGCCACCACACTGGCCAAGCCCCTTTTAAATGATCAGGCCCAGAGAGGCATTGGAATGAGACAACAGTGACCACCTCCACTCATCCCCACCTCAGCTAAGCAATCATTTCAAAGCTGCTTGCTCTGTGGGCTCTAGACTGACTGATGCCACAGATAGCTATAAATTAACCTAACAGTGCCATACAGTGGACACCATAACTCATATCCTGTAGTTCAGCAATGTATAGCCAATTGCTAATCAATGTTATTGCTTGTAAATCAATGAGAATTCCTGGAAAACAACTTTTGCAGTGGCCCTCTCTCCTGGTTGATCCTTTTTTCTTTAAAAACTTGAGCCTCTTTGTTCTCCAGAACAAAGGAGTACTTCCCAAGGTAACTTGGAAGTGTTTCCCAAGCTTCAGTCCTCAGCTTTGGCCTAAATAAACTCTCTACTTATATTAATTTGCCTCTGTTTCTTTTTTAGGTTGACAAAGGTAAATTTTTTGAGAACTTACATGTCTCAAAACATCTCTGTTTTACTCTCACACTCTATTGAGAGTTTGGCTGGGTATAGAATTTTAGGTATAAGAATAATTTACCCTTACCCTTAAAATTTTGCACATGTTCTGTTCACTTCTAGTTTCCACTGTGGTTTAGACATCCAATATATTAATATTCTGATTACTTGGTCTGCATATATAACCTTTTTCTCCCTACCCCTGAAGGTTTTTAGGATTATGTATCCTTTATGTTCTAAATTTGTACAGCGATGTGCCTTAGAATTTTTTTTTTTTTTAGACAGAGTCTCACTCAGTCACCCTGGCTAGAGTGCAGTGGCATGATCATAGCTCACTGCAACCTCAAACTCCTGGACTCAAGAGATCCTCCTGCCTCAGCCTCCAAAGTAGTGGAGACTATAGGCACAAGCCACCATGCTTGTGTAATTTTTAAAAAATTTTTGTGGAGATGGGGTCTCGCTGTTACTCAGGCTGGTCTATAACTTCTGATGGCAGAGTGTTGGGATTGTAGGCATGAGCCACAGCACCCAGCCTAGCTTTTTTTTTTTTTTTTTTTAGTTCAGTAATCTGGGTACTATGAAGATGCTTTCAATGTGGAGACACATTTCTTTCAGTTTGAGGGAAATGTTCTTTTATTATTTCTTCAATAATTTCCTCTCTTTGATTTATTCTCATTTCTCTTTTCAGAACCTCTTTTAGTCTAATGTTGGGGAGCCTGGATTTATCTTCTAATGTTCTATCATTTTTCTTTTATTTTCTGCCTTTTGTTTTTCTTTTTCTTTTATGGCTTTCTTAAAAATTTGTTCTAAGTTTTCTATTGAAGTTTTCATTCTGGTTATTATACTTTTAATTTCCAAGAGCACTTTTTCATTCTCTGATTTTTAAAAAAATTTTAATAGCACCTATTCTTATTTCATGGGTCCAAGAACTTTTCTTTTTTTTCAGAGGATACTACAGTTTCTTTGAAATTTTCTTCTTTTGTCTCTGTTTCCTCTGTTTTTGTCACCCTTTCTACTTTGGTCTGTGTCTCTTATGTTGGAGCCTTTCCTAAAATGTCTGTCTGTCTTTGGTTGTCTGTTTATATTAATATTTAAGAGTGATGAAGAGTGGGAAGATTTAAGAGTGGGAAGTCTGTTGTGGTGGGAAGAGGGGAAGCCTAATGAATGGTAAACTTCACTGGACGATTAACAAGCAAGAAGTGAGCCAATTTCTGGCAGGCTTGCTATGTTAGTGTCACAGTAGAATCTATCAGTCGCTAGTTTTGGAGGGAGCAGATTGACTGGATCTGACAGTTTTCTGGGAAATGAGTAGGGAAAGAGGCTTGGAGGTCTTGCAGGCCAGTATGCAGATTGAAAGACAGGAATTGATAGTAGGAGAATGTACTTTGTTTTGTGTGAAACAAATTGTCCGAGATTAAAAAAATGTGTTCTCGTTGATTCTAACTGATGCCATTTGCTTCTGTAACCATGCTCGCTTTTAGTTGTTTGTTAAATATAGGAGTAAGAGTAGGAGTGACTCCATGACAAGCTGAATTTCCTGGAATAGGCCTAAGTTTCAGTTTCCCCGAAACCCAAACGCGGACCACAACTGGCGCCGGCGCGAAAATTGAAAATCCCGGGGCTTGGAGCCAACCAATCAGGAGTCAAAACAATCAGCCACTTTCAAAAGAACCAATGGACTAAGGGGAGAGGGGGGATGGTGTGCCCAACGTGTCGTGTGGAACCTGCGTGTTGTGTGCCACCGGTGTGTTGTGTGCAAAAGAAAGTATAAAAGCTTCACTTTTACCCCAGGGCGGGGTCCTGGTTCATAGGGGAGGCCACTGCGTTGGTGCTCTGGGACTTGGACCCTAGCTCGAGCTAGCCAATAAACTCCTTTGCCATTTGCAGCCTCGGAGACTCTGCCTCTCTGTTCCTGGGGCCGAGGGGAACCGGTTCTAACAAGATTTCCCCAATTTTATTCTATTTTTAGTTCTTCCTGGCTCCTGCCTTTCCAAGCCCCCAGGAGCACTTTTGACCTCTGACCTCCAGGGTTCTTGGGTGGGGTAGGCTGTCTTCTCCTGGTCCCCCCTCTGTCCATGCTTGGGTTTTAGTTTTTTCCCAGGTCAGTCACACTCAGCCATCGGTTGCTAACTTTCTAAAAGTGTGATTTGGTCTGCTGTTTTTTTCTTCTCCCATTCTTTATTTCCCTGTGGATTTTTTACTTTTACTTTCCTCTTCTGTCTTTTGAGGGAGGGATGGAAGGGAGTGGAGATAAAAGCTTATGTTCAATTCTCCCTCTTATAGGTAATTAATTTGTTATTAAATTTTTTATATAATCACTGCATTTTTTTAGAAGACTTATTCAATCACATATATAATTAAATATGCCATACTTTATTTTATCATGTGAATAAATGTTCGCCTGGTTAAGGATACTTAACCTATATTAGGGCCATCTAGTGGACAACTTGAATTTAGCACCGTAGGCTTTAAATCCGACAGAAAGCCTCCTGAAACCTACAAAAAGGCTAGAAAGCATCACTTACTACATCCTTGGTGTCTCTGTGCAAAATCTTGCCAAATAGTATCTCCTCTACTATATGGAAAGAACACACCCTTTGTTATGTATTTTATTTTATCATCTATTTCATTTCATCTTCATTGGTATCTTAAAGTCTGTTGAAATTTAAAATGTTTTTCTGCTAATATCCTTGTGGGAGATAAAAAAAATTACTAACCTGACTATTCTCCTTTCTCCGTAATAACCTTTTTATTCAACAGGGATTGGGTTCTATTCCTTTCTCCTCTGGAATGTATTACTAGTCCACGGCTGGCCTTTCTTAGGAATTAGTTGAAAAGTAAATGGCAGATATGATTAGACTGCAGGACCAGGTAAAAAGGTAGGGGCTGAGAGACACCACGGCCAACTGAGACAAGCTGCCAGTGAATATTGCTGCTCTGTGCTTATTAAGACTTAATGGTACACTGAAGTGGATAGAAAAGCCATAAATTGGCCGGGCGCGGTGGCTCACGCCTGTAATCCTAGCTCTCTGGGAGGCCGAGGCGGGCGGATTGTTTGAGCTCAGGAGTTCGAGACCAGCCTGAGCAAGAGCGAGACCCCGTCTCTACTAAAATTAGAAAGAAATTAATTGGACAACTAAAAAAAAAAATATAGAAAAAATTAGCCGGGCATGGTGGTGCATGCCTGTAGTCCCAGCTACTCGGGAGGCTGAGGCAGGAGGATCGCTTGAGCCCAGGAGTGTGAGGTTGCTGTGAGCTAGGCTGACACCATGGCACTCACTCTAGCCCAGGCAACACAGTGAGACTCTGTCTCAAAAAAAAAAAAAAAAAGAAAAGCCATAAAATTTCTAATCTCTCAATCTTACCCTCAATAATTTACTTAAAAAAAACAAAAAAACTGGTTGGGCATGGTGGCTCATGCTTATAATCCCAGAACTTTGGGAGGCTGAGGTGGGAGGATTGCTTGAGGCCAGGAGTTTGAGACCAGCCTGGATAACATAGTGACTCTGTCTCTGTAAAAAATTAAAAAAAAATTTAGCTGGGTGTGGTGGCATAAGCCTGTAGTCCTATATACTGGGGCTGAAGTGAGAGGAGTGCTTGGACCCAGGACTTTGAGGCTGCAGCGAGCTATGATTGTACCACTGCACTCCAGCCTGGGTGACAGAATGAGACCTGGACTCTAAAAAAAGAAACCAAAGAAACCCAAAACTGATCTGAAGAAGATTTCAGGCAAAAATTTAAAATTACTGATCTCTTGTCATGACTCCAAAAGGATTTTATGTCTATAGCTACAGAACCTACTTTGGATATTTTAAGCCTCAATCCAGCCAACTCCTGAGAGATCCCACAGTGTGAAAATGTATGAATCGCTGTGCTTGGGCTAAGTGCAAACCAATTAAGGTTTTAAATAGATCAAATGTGAGCTAAAACCTGCTACATAATTTAAATGCCATCTAGTGGACAAATGAAATTTTTAGTCTTCATTCAAAACAGTTTTCACCATACCTTTAAATTTTGTTCTTAGGGTGATTTACTAAATAGTTTCGAGTCAGGGATATGATAGCTGCTTCTGCTCTTGGAGTAAAATGGAATTGGAATGTGATAAAAAATGTTTAGCAGCTTGAAATGTACAAGGTCTTTTCTTTAGATGGCTACAAAACAAAGAGTTGTTGCTTGGTTTGACTAATATGGCACCAAATAGCACCAGCAGTTAAAATGTATTATTTTGTCATTGAAAAATAAGAAAAGTATATATGGAACGTTAGATATCTAGTATAGGAGTAAATATTGATGACCAGAGGATTTAAGTATCAACTTTCAGTCTCAGAAAATTGAAGAGCTGTGAGGGAGATAAGTGAAGGTCATGGACAAACACATTAGCGTGATTATAATAATAGTGGCACTAAGAGCAGCAGCCAACATGTATTAAATGCTTATATGCCCGCCACTGTTCTGAGTACTCGTAGTAACTCACTTGATCTTCACAACAACCTAATGAGGTAGGTACTATGATTGCACCTGTTTTATAGACAAAACTGAGGCACAGAGTGGTTAAATAGCATGCCCACTAGAGAGATGCTGAGCAGGGATTGAGCATTTGGAGTATCCTTTGGTCTCTTAGCTGGTATTGATTTTAGTTAGTACTGCTTTGGTGGAGGGATCCTCAGAGAATCCTGAAAGTCTCTTTAGTATAACTGGGGAAGTCAGCACTTGACCCGGGTCATCCAGGGTCAACGCTCTAGGCAGAGTCTGGGAATGTTGGCTCAAGTATAAGGCCGAGCAAACAGGGCTCTCTCTGGGTACCTGACCAGATCAGTTTTGGTTAGACCCACCTGTTATTTTGGCTCTGTCAAGTAAATCACCCCTGGAGGATTGAGAGTGGATTTTGCTTTTGTATAACTGTGGTCTGGGGTTATTTGTAACCTCCTTCTCCATCTCTTTACTCTAGATAGCAGAGTTGATTGATTTGAGTGTAACCAAGCTAGCTGTGGCCATTCAATAAATAGGACATCATTAGCATTTTTCTTCTTGTTGGTCACAAATCTGGTTCTGCTATTACACTTCAGACATGTGACCATTTAAAACCCTAAAGATAAGAAATAAGTGTATTCCTTCACATAGTGCTCTGTTGATTTTAGTGAGCCTCACAAACGGTTTTTGAGGTCAATAACGATGGGTTTATTATCCTCAATTTACAGATGAGGAAGCTGAGACTCAGAGAGATTAAGTGATTTGTCGAGATTCACATGGCTGCTGGCTATAGAATTAAGACTAGAGCCTAGGCATTTCATTGGCTTTATTAAAGCACTCGCATACACGTACACACTCATTTCTCTAGGCATATAGTATTAATATGTGTGCATGTATAAATGACAATACCAATTGAATGTTTAAAATTTTAAGTAAAGTGGCCTGATGTGAAAACGAAAATTATGCTCATTCCAATTTTAACATCATTTCCTACTTCCTCAGTTACTATTAAGAGATCTTTAAAAGAAAGATAGATGATTTAGGTGTTTTACTTCTTCAAAGACAGAATCAAGTTTATCTTTCAAAGTTTACTCAAGCCCTCTAATTGTATTTTTTTTAATTTAAAGACTCTTTAAATTTTCTTAAAATTTTTTTCCATAAGATAATATACCTCTACAGCAGTTTTATGAATTTATCATGCTTAATACAATTTATCCAGAAGGAGGCAGCATTTTACTATTAAACTGGTGCTTTTGCAAAGGTTCTAAGAAGTTTTTCTTTCAATGTTTTTTAAAGGTGTAAACTACCTAAACACACATCCAAAAACCTTTCAGGGCAAAGATTCTTGGACATCACTAGAGCTTTGTAAATTGAAACAGTTGTAAAATCCAAATCCTGCTCAGATTAAATGCATCTATTTAGTACAATTACAAATAGCATATATGGTGGCCAAATTCATTGGCAGAAACTGTTCTCGAAGAAAGATACTGATCAAAACAATATAAAGTTGAACAGAAATGGAATAGAAGGAAGGAAAAATGAATGACTCAATTACTGCTAACTTGTAGAAAGCAAGTATTTGGTCAATAAGGGATCAACTTTTGGAAAAAAATTTGATTCACTCTGAAATAAGGACAATCAATTAACTTTAATCATCTACCTGGATTCATAAATGTAATTTTCTGTATCTTTCCTTGTTTTTATAGAATCATAGGATCTTTAGAAGGGATCTTGAAATTTCATGTGCTACATTGCAGTGATTGCTAATCAGAATTCATTTTATCTAGCAAGGAAAATGAGAGTCTATCTGCTTCCAAAGAATCAGGAAGAAGGGGATTCCAGCATGATAGGGGAAATTAAGTTATACGAATGACAGGAAGGCAGGAGGGACTTTCTCTGTTGCCCTGTATTTGACGCAGGGCCTGGGCTCAAAACAGTAATTGGGGGCTGATACTTTCTCCAAGGTGTTCCTGAGGGGCTGAAGAACTGGACATCAGTTCCCACCCACACCCCCTGCCTCTTAACACCCTGTCTGTGATTTATAAAAGAAGTCTGGGGAGAATAGGGTGGGGGGATTTCCCCCTTTCATTGCAGAGGGGCAGCTTCCTACTTCCATTGCCAAGTGAAGAAAGAGGCTCCACGAAAACGGTTTTTAGGGACTGCCTCTGGTTTGATCTCTGCTTAGGCAGCAGACTTGCTAGACTACCTGTTCCTACCAGAGCAGAGAAGACCAAAGCTGGGGAGAGATGACTGGTCAGAGAGAAGAGGCTGCACGGGAATAGCCAGCTTGCCTGCCCGTTATGTGGCATAGCCAGGGTGTTGGAAATTCCTCAGGACAAGAGGACATAGGGCAGGCTGCTGCCTTTGAGCCACCTTGCTGTGACACCTCCTTTCTGTCCCAGGACTGTGCACCATGACTTGGGGCATATTAGTGGGGATAGTTGAGGGAGTGGGTGGAAGAGGTCCAGCCAGAGCTGAATCTTTTATACAGGGGAACTGCGCAGTGGGCCGGGGCCCCAGACCCTCTGACTGGCTCCCACAGTGCTCCCCTACAGGGGACTGGAGAGACTGGCTCTCACACTCAGGGTTCACTGGAGAAGCAGAACAGATGGCAGAGAGAGGGCCTCAGCCGAGCCTTCTGGGTAGAGAGACCTTGTCCCTTTCCTTCCCCCTCTTCCCTGCTCCAATACTGGAGGGTCCAGGCCTGGGGGAGGGAGGAGGGGCGTCTTAGAGCCAGCACTTCCCCAACCCCATCTCACTCTAAGCAATCGGAGTCCTCCAGTCTTCTCTGGAGTGGTGGGAGTGGGAGGAGACAGAATTTAAATAGAGCTTGAAATGGAAGTTTTAGATTGTTTTTTAATAACCAAGAGTGAATAGAAAGTGATGCAATCTGCCCAGGTTGTCATGGAGTGATGGGAAAGACAAACATGCAGTATGGATGAAGGCAGGGGTTAGGAGAAAGTTAAGCACTTTCATATTTATGCCTTTGTAAGAGATAAATTGACTACGTAAATACTTAATGGAAATGCTATTTAAACACTGATATAATTTTTATTTTTTCTAATTCCTGTTCCTCTTCCGTCGTTCACCATTAAGGCTTATTTCCCAGGGAAGGCAATATCAAAGAAGTTCTGAAGGAAATAAAGACAATCAGGATATCCCACCCAATGCAAAGAGAAAACAGATATTACTTCTAGTTTCTAGGAAGCTGTATGGTGTGTGTGAAGGGGGTGGGCAGGAAGGAGAGACAGACAGACTCACACACGCATGCACTCACACACACAGACACACACACACACACACACACACACACACACACACACACACACACACGCGCGCGCGCACGCACATTCTACACCAAGATGGGGAGGGGAAGCAGAGCATCGGGGAGGCAGGGGGTAAGTGCTCGAGTGAGAGGACGCTTATTTTCTCCTCATGCCTTCATGGTCAAAGGAGAGAGGGAATTAAAACATAACCATGTTTTTTTCAGGGGTCTATTCCAAGAGGAAGGGAGTTTTGCTTCTAGTTTCCCTAGATACAGTCTAGGAAAATTGCAAACCTTCCAGGAGACTCACAATATCCCATATGGAACCACCCAGGCAGTGAATTAGAAATGGCTGAAGGTAGCATCTGAGCTGAGAGAGGGTCAAATATACAGCCCCAAGAAACCCTTGGCTTTTGTGATGTGGAAGGATCCAGAAATTCTTACGTGCCTTGATGCAGGAATTAAAACCATGAAACATTGGCTGTTATATGATATAGAGGGCCTTTGGTATTATATGATTTTTTTGATAGTCTATTTTGAATGTAAGACTCTTAGTGAATATTTAGGAAAAACCCAGAGGATTTGCAGGGCCAGCCTGGGCTAAGGTGGGCTAATTAACAAGGGGAAAGATTCCTGAAACCCTCAGCTTTGCCAAAAGAACTGACCACAAATGTCACCAGCAGGATATGACCAGGTCATGCAGGGGACATGTCTGAGGAGGCCAGTCCTGGGATCAACTGTCCCCCTCAGTCACTCCCAGAGATATGTAATCTCTGTCTTACCCTTAAGTCCCCAATTTTTGAGGGAGGAGGGGAAGAATAAGAGAGGAGAGACAATCTTTAGAGTTTGAACTTTGAACTGACTGCATACTTACCTGGAAGAGATTGTTTAAACCAAAGTAACTGGCTGGGTGTGGTGGCTTATGCCTATAATCCCAGCACTTTGGGAGGAGAGAGGATCACCTGAGGCCAGGAGTTCAAGACCAGCCTGAGCAATGTAGCAAAACTCTGTCTCTATAAAAAATAAAAAATTAGCTATGTGTGGTGGTGCGTGCTTGTAGCCCCAGCTACTCTGGAGGCTGAGGCAGGAGGATGGCTTGAGCCCAAGAGTTGGAGGCTGCAATGAGCTATGATCGTGCCACTGCACTCCAGCCTGGAGAAAGCAAGACCAAGACCTTTAAAAAAGAAAGAAAGAGGAAGGAAGGAAGGAAGGAAGGAAGGAAGGAAGGAAAAGAAAGAAAGAGGATTGACTCTTAACTGGCAAGTTGGTATCTTCCCATCCCACCCCATCCCACCACCTCCAAAGGTGGGAATGGGGGCTTGTGAGATAGTTTATGTCAGGCATGATACCACCATCTTTTTGGTGTGTAAAAATTGTAGTGTCATTAAACGAATCCTGCTATAAGTATTTTGCCCTGCCCCCCACAGTGCCTGGGTGAGTACAGCATGAGACTGAGGGAGGGGGGAAGGAGAGAAAAGAGGCTGAGAGAGAAACAGAGTTTGAGGGAGATGAAGAGGGAGAGAGGGAGTGACTTGGAGAGGGGAAGAGAGAGGAGGAAACCACAGGAGGGACTTAGCCCACTGGAGCAAAGGAGTCTGCCTGAAAGGCTGAACTGTTGGGGAAAGAGAGAAATTAGAGAGAATTCTCAGGAAGTCTTCCTGTGTGATGTTTGATGTGACACCCTCCTGATCTCCTCAAGACATCTGTCAAGAAATACATTCCTGTTCCACTCCTTTGGATTTGCTTTCCTGTTTTCATCCTGATATGCTGGGGTGTGTTGGAACTGGCTTCAGGGCCTGAGGCCCTGGGGTCACACACTTTTCACACAGGGGTCATGCAGGCCAAAATTTAACAGACTCTCATTGTTATGAAGTCTGTCTTGTGTCTGTTCCCTTATGTTTAAATCTGTGACATCCTTTCTAGTTTTGTCCCACTGGAGAGCAGTCTGTCCCTGATCTGCTTAACAGTCGTTTTAAACTGAAGTTTGCTATGAAATCGGCCTCCAGGTTTTTCTTTCCTAGGTGGAATAAACCCAGTTTCCTTATCCTTTTTTCATGAGTTGCTGTAGGCTTTCCTTCTGAGTTCTTTAATCATTTTTCGCCTTCCTTAGGTTTGCCAGGTACGACTTCAGTTAATTAGCCTAGAGTAGGATTAGCAAACACCACAAACAGTGCTTGGCTGGCGTATTTATGAGTCATGCACTATCTCTATTACCTGCTTTACATTTATTTCTTCAGACTATTTGCTTAACTAAATAAAAGGTCAAATTTTAGTTATAATGGTCTCAGTGATTTCAACCATCTTCTGAGTTTTTTGGACTCCTTCAGACTTGGATTGTATTTCCTTTTGTAATAACACTGGCTGTTATATGCTGTAGAGGACATTTGGTGTTATATATTTTTTTTCATAGTCTATTTTCAATGTAAAACTCTTAGTGAATATTTAGAAGTTTGGAGGTTTGGTTTATTAAAAAGTTTAGAGTGTGCATTTACTTAAAATGAGAGAACTTTAAAATAGACATCATAGATGTCTATTTTGGTTGATTACTTGTCTAATGAGGCATAATATACAAAAATGCTGAACATTCCATTCAGCCATGTGGGACAAACTGGGAATTCTGAAGGATTAAATTTCAGTATAGGACAATGGGAAAATTCCATACAATTAAGAGGAGACAGAAACGAGGAAGAAGGAAATAATAAGTCTATAATTTTCTGGAAAAAAAATTAAAAAAGGATTTTTTTTTCTGTGTAGAAAAGTAGGGGAAACGGTACCAGTATTTCTAAAATATATTGTGTTTATGCCTTGAATTTTATGGTTCACTCTGAGGCTTGAAAATGATATTTGCAAAAACTGATTGGATTGAATATCTTTCATAGTTAATGGGCTGCATATGATATTTGAGAATATTATCAAATACTTCAGTACTCATGACATTAGCCACAAAATTATAGATGTAGTTTAAAGGCTTTCTTGAGGTTATGTTGAAGTTTTTTGGACAAAGTAAAAGGTATTTTGAAATATCAAATACATTATTTTATTTTCAACCAAAAGAATAGAAAAGTAAAGCTATGTTTAAGAATATTTTATAGGTGCAAATAATGTGAAAATTTGAACTTATTATTTAGGTAGTTGAAACATAAGAGTCTGAAATATTTATTAGAGGCAGAAATGAGTTGATGTTGAATCCTTTATTAAATTTATTTTGTTCTCGTTATGGAGAATCAGCCTCGAAACTGGGAAGTGATAAGATCAGAAATAATGTTTTGGTTTTTGGTTTGTGTGCATCATTTTGGTAGCATATTATTTATTTCATGCTGAGTTGAAGGCTACTTAGCCATTAGAAAGTGCTTTCTCTAAATACTCACTTTGTTTATTTTGATTTCTTTGACTTTTGCCTTATTTCCTTCCATTAATTTTTTTTGTTTTCATTAATTCTGTTCAAAATGAAAAGAGAATAGTGTCGGATATGCTTTCATTCTCAAGTTTGCCCGTTTATTTTCTGAGTGTCAGTGAACTCATTAATCACAATGCAGTCCTTGGTGAGAGATGACTGAAGATATGCATTGCGAAAGAAAACGAAAAGAGGAGGGCACAGAGGAAGATGGTGCAGATTCAGTCTCCAGTGCCAGTTGGGTTATATCAGACTGAGGAGGTAAAATTAACAAGCCTCAGATCACACCCACTCAGCAGCGTACCTTTGCCAACACCCAACCCCATAAATTCATTAAATCACAAAACAGATAAATTATCATGCTGAAAAATATGACATAGGTGCAGCTCACCTACCCTGAGTCTTCCTGTCTCTTCTGACAGATAGTTGTATCTTTTCCACCATTGTAGATGGACCAGAAGTGACATCACATTTGATGTGTAATCAACATGATTAATCAGCACTGAGGTGGGACGTGTCAGACAGTTCTGGAGAACCAGGCCTGAGGTCAAGGAAGAGCTATCTTGTATGCGCAGAAGAAAGGAGTGTCAAACAGCCTGCCTATCTTGGGGACCTTGACCTTCCAATAAATTACATCATAGCACACCCACCGCTATAATATTTCACATTTTTCAAACAATTTTGGTCTAAGTATCTTGGACATTTTTAAAGAAATAGCATTGCCATTGTTCTATTTTTATTGAAAATAGTGGATTTCCAGAGAATTAAAGGAACAGGACAAAGCATCTAGCATTGTTTACTGCTAGATGAGGCTGGTAGTTGGTGAGAAGTATAAAAATCAAAGAGAGATGTACATAACGATATTAGCCAAACTAAGTCTGGAAATGTGATTTTAGCAGGTCTTCACCTTATTTTATTTTGTGTCTTTTCCCCTTCTAACAACTCCAAATTCTTTGTTCTTTTTCTTTTTTTTTTTTGTGACAGTCTTACTCTGCACCGGGGCTACAGTGCCATGGCATCAGCCTAGCTCACAGCAACCTTAAACTCCTCGGTTCAAGTGATCCTCCCGCCTCAGCCTCCCGAGTAACTGGTACTACAGACATGCGCCACCACACCTGGCCAATTTTTTCTATTTTTAGTAGAGATGGGGTCTTGCTCTTGCTCAGGCTGGTCTCAAACTCCTGAGATCCTCCCAGAGTGCTAGGATTACAGGCATGAGCCACCTCACCTGGCCTCCAAATTCTTTCATATCTCTTTAAACCTGTTCTTAGGAATGTTTTAGGACCAAATTTGTGAATTTCAGCCATATATTACCTCTTTCAGAGGTATTTGCATTTTAAGCCTTTTCTTTCTTTATGAAAGATAAGCTTTGCCATCAGTAAAAGGAGTTTCAAAGTCAAAAAAGGCTGAGGAAAAACTTTTCTTTTTGAAGTAGAAGGTCTTTTCTAGTACAGTTTTGCTTGCTTCATCTATAAGTATGGGTGGTTTTTGTCCGTAAATATTTCTTCAAATAAGTAGGGTAGAAAAAGTCAGAGACAGTTCCACTTGATTAAGTGGAAAGTCATGAATTAACTTCGAGATGACCATACTATTAAAAGAATTTTCTGTCTATATCCTCACATAAGCTGAGAGAGAAGCCTTCATTGGACCACTTTAAAAACATCCAAAGAATGTGACAGAATTGTATTTTCTGAAAAAATTTCAGATCTCTTGCTGTTCATTTTATTTGTCTATTATTTGGAAGGGAGCTTATTCAATTTTTAAATGTGTTTTATGGGCGACACCTGAGTACGATGACGAAAATCACTAATGAGAATAAGACAGGATTCCAGTACATCGGATGTCCATGTTTGTGTGTATTATATGTTAAAACACGGGTTTGCATTTCATACCAGGCCCTGTCTTGATTTTAAGATTCCTGTATTTTAATGACCCATCCAGATCCTTTTTTTATCATTCCTTGATGATTTCAAAGCTTCTACTTCTTCACTCCTGCCAACCCTTGGTATGCTCGTACCCTAATCTTGTCATCCCTGGAAATATTGCTCCTGATTTTCTTTTCCTTTGGTCACAATCTTTTCTCCATCAACTTCCTCCATTTGTCAAACCCTTCAAAATGGTTCTTCTTTCCATCCTGCCCTGGCACTCCTCCCTGTGCCCTGTGACTGACCCATTCCAGTTTCTTGTCTTTTACTGCTCACTCGGGACCCTTAGCAGGAACCTTCTCTGGGCCAGACCTGGCCCTTGAAAATATGTATTTAGAAAGCTGAACAGCTTTAATCTCATTGCAATGGACTTCCCTCTACCAGCTCCCTCTTCTTCCTGTCTGTAACCCCTCCATTTCCAAGTTCTTTGCTTTCCAGCTGCATGTTTGTGAAAGAGAGAGCATAGGGAGGACCTACTGTATACTTAGTGACCTGTGTCACCTTGCTCACATTCTAGTGGGCAATAGAACTGTAAGGGAGGCAGGAATACGGAGAGGTGCAAAGACATATTGATGAGCATTAACAGTTTCTTTGACATCAGCCTTGTAAAGTTGTTCTGAGAATTAAATGTAACATTTGTAAAATATTTAGCTCAGGCTTGGTAGATAATTTGCTCAATATTTATTAAATTGTTTGGTATTCCAGTTCAGTGAATGTTGTTTTTATCATTGTAAATTGATGCATTAGCATTCCACTTTATATATTTCTGTGAGTTTGGTCAGTGCAAGCCAAAATCAGAGAGGTTAAGCCACACTCCCAGTATTGCTCACACCACATTTCTGGGTCTGTATAAACAATGACCAACAAACACCACCCTGTGGAGTCACATTTTGGGAGCACTTTAGTCAGCTCCTAGGTGAAATTACTTGGTCACAATGAGGACCTTTCTTGGAATTGCACCAAGTTCTATAATATGTTTTTTTGCTCTGATCTTAGCTGGGCTGTCAATACTAAGAGCCAGGGGTTAGAGTATCTGTTGATATAGGTTTTTTGTTTATTCTTAGTTATGTCTAGTAAGCTCTTTGTTCTATTCCCCTCAGCAGTTCTTGAGCTCTTTGTAGGAATCCTGCTTGGAGTTTCCTCCTGGTGTAGCCTGGAGCAGCGTTTGCCTGGAGGTCCTGCTGCTCGCTCCCTTGCAACCTGTACTCCCCTAATCTTTGTCCTGAATGTGTCACCCTTTCTAATAATTCCATACCTTTGCATAATCCCTCTGCCCCTTTGCTTCCCAGATCAGGGCATGCCTACGCCGGGGAGAGGCAGGGCACATCTGTCTCAACATCAATTTTGCTCAGTAGTGGGAAGTAAAAGCCACTCTTTTTGTTTTGAAACCATAAATATATTAGGGAATAGAATATAAAATCCTCTTGAATTTTGAATCTAGAACTTCAAGAAAATTTTTTCTCTAATTGAGTGGAACTCCTGCCCTGTTTCAACTTTGGTTTCTTTTGCCATTTTGAATATACTGGGGAAGAGTTTTTTTTTTTTTTTTTTTTTTGCAGTTTTTAAAAGGAAGATTTATTTGACAAGTTTCACTTAGTGCAATATACCTAAAAAGGAAATCACAGTACAATGAAAGATTTAAATCAAGGCCTCAGAATTTCATACAAACACCAAGACTTAAGGAGCACTTTCTTTCACTTGCTTATCTGGTTAACTTGGACTTGTTTTTACCAAATCTAATACAGATCCTGTTCCAGCATGGCATTTCCTCTATCAGGAAGAGACCATTCCTGATATCCTCTGGCTGGTGGAGATGCATCTTTTTTTTTTTTTTAGACAGAGTCTTGCTCTGTGCCCCAGAGGGTAGAGTGCAATGGCATCATCATAGCTCACTGCAGCCTCAAACTCCTGGACTCAAGAGATCCTCCTGCCTCAGTCTCCCGAGTAGCTGGGACTATAGGAGTGAGCCATGGCATCCAGCTAATTTGTTCTATTTATAGTAGAGACAGGGTCTCGCTCTTGCTTGGGCTGGTCTCAAACTCCTGAACTCAAGCAATCCTCCTGCCTTGGCCTCCCAGAGTGCTAGGATTACAGGCGTGAGCCACCACACCCCACCAAGATGCCTCCTTTTAATTCTCACAGCATGCATGGCTCTCTTATGGACCTTGTTTATATTTTATTTATTATTTAGTTATTTAACAAACATATACGGTGCTTACTAAGGTCAAGGCAATCTTCTAAGTGCCCAACATTTTAATTCACACAACTACATGAGGGAGGTACTCATTTGTGTGTGTATGTGTGCATGGGTATATGTATGTAGGTGTGTATATGTGTGTATGTACGTATACATGTACATGCGTATGTATATATGTCTGCGTGTGTATGTATGTATATATGTGTGTATGTATGTATGCATGTGTGTGTGTGTCTATGAAACACTGAGGCATAGAAGTTAAATAACTTTCTCAAAGTTGCTTAGCCAATATAAGGCATAAACCAGAGCTGGTTTTTGAACTCAAATATCTGACTTACTGATATATTATACTCTTAGCCACTATGTTATGCTGCCTCTTGCTGAATTTTAGTTGTTGATTAACTTCTCCCTTTTTCTTTAGATTATAAAGGCCTTGAAGACAGGGCTTTGTTCATCTTTGTATCTGTCGAGCCTAGAATGGGGCCAGGCACAGAGTAACAGTGCAGCAAATGTGGGACGACCCTCTGCACAGAGAGGGCGGAGATCACTAGAACTATACATCTGGGCCATGTGACTTAATGACCCTGTCACCTTCTTTATGTACATAGCCTCTAATTGTTAGAGGAATTTTAAATGCATTTCATTCTGTGCTTAGTGGAACAAGGTGTGAAATTTTTGTGTAAAACATCTTTATACAGTTTCCTGGAATATTTTAACAATTTCTTCGAATGTCTGAATGTGAATTCTAGGATTCCAGTTTCCCTCTGTGTCTTGTTATTTATGAGGAAATATGGCTTAGTTGTGCCTGATCAAGGTTTGTAGAAGTTCAGGAACCTTTGTGCTGAGCTCTGAGATTTCATTCTGTACGACCTGTCCTGGAGTTCTGATTTCAGGGACAGACTCCCCCAAAAAACAGCTTTTGAGGCCTTGGAAGTATAAGCAGATGACATTACCTGCAATATCAGCAGTTTCCCTTGGAATTGTTCCTGAGCTACATCTCAAGCAGCTGATTTGGATCAAAATTTTACATTCCCTGTGAGTTGAGTCATTTCGAAAGCATACTTGTTGCAAGTGATGACTGGTTGGAAATAAATCTACCAACTCTTAGCTCCACATAGAAGTAATCGTCAGAGTTTTAAAAATCAAAATCTTATTTTTCTTAGAAAATTTTTTTTTCATGAATATCAAGCTTGGTCTTCCTTATTTTGTTTGTAATCAAAAGGAAGGCTTTGCTTCAGTAAATTTTAACTTTCTCTTGTGGTCCTTGTTTTCCTGACCCTACTTTATTACACACACACACACACACACACGCACACACTTTTGTTTGTTTGTTTCTATTTGAATTTTTTTGAGAAAATGTGGTCTCCCTGCAGTCAGTCCCATGTTAACATTCATTGACTCACTAATATGGCAAACATGCTATATAAATTTTACCATTACCTAACTTGCATCTGATTGTCTTTTTCAAAAACTGGAAGTATTTACACATATCTTCGTATGATCACATAGTTAGAATGATGGCAAAATTATTCTCTCTCCCTGTTTCCCTCCTTTTGACCCCTCTCTTTCTCCACCTCCAACTTTGAACACAAATCATCAGTGCTTTTACAGTCAGAAAGTACCTTGAGTGGTGGCTCACGCCTGTAATCCTAGTACTATGGGAGGCTGAGGCAGGAGGATTGCTAGAGCTCAGGAGTTTGAGACCAGCCTGACCAAGAACAAGACCCTGTCTCTACAAAAGAATAGAAACATTAGCTGGGCATGGTGGTGTGTGCCAATAGTCCAAGTTACTCAGGAGGCTGAGGCAAGAGGATCACTTGAGCCCAGGAATTTGAGGTTGCAGTGAGCTATGATGATGCCACTGCACTCCACCCAGGGCAACAGAGTAAGACTCTGTGTCAAAAAAAAAAAAAAAAAAAAAAGTATCTTGAGGGAGGATGAGGGAGGAAATATTTCTGTTTCCTCTTGGGGGCAATCTAGGAATTCTGCTAACATGCTAAGAGGTATGAATCAGTTCAGTGAGCCAAAGGGATCATATGGTTGAATTTGGGTTCTGAAGCAGTTACTTTGGATATAAATGATATAAATGACTTTGCCACTGATTGTTTTTTTTTTTTTAATTTCAGCATATTATGGGGTACAAATGTTTAGGTTACATATATTGCCTTTGCCCTGCTCAAGTCAGAGCTACAAGTATGTCCATCCCCCAAATGGTGTGCACCGCACCCGTTAGGTGTGAATATACCCATCCCCTCCTCCCCCCTCCTACTTGCCTGATAGCCAGTGAATGTTACTACCGTATGTGCACGTAAGTGTTGATCAAATAATACTAATTTGATGGTGAGTATATGTGGTGCTTATTTTTCCATTTTTGTGATACTTCACTTAGTATAATGGGCTCCAGTTCCGTCCAGGATAATACAAGAGATGCCAGATCACCATTGTTTTTTGTGGCTGAGTAGTACTCCATGATATACATATACCACATTTTCTTAATCCACTCATGTATTGATGGGCACTTAGGTTGTTTCCACATCTTTGCAATTGCAAATTGTGCTGCTGTAAGCAATCTAGTGCAGATGTCTTTTTTATAGAATGTCTTTTTTTCCTTTGGGTAGATGCCCAGTAATGGGATTGCTGGATCAAATGGTAGTTCTACTTTTAGCTCTTTGAGGTATCTCCATATGACTTTCCATAGAGGTTGTACTAGTTTGCAGTCCCACCAGCAGCCAATGATTGTTTATGACACATTAAGGTCTATGGGCTGGAAAGATTATAAAGGACAAGAATTTAGGACAGTATATTTAAACTATATGTTGAGTATTACTTGTGGTAGGTAGACATCATGTGAAAAACTTAATAACTGACACAGCCAAAGATTAATGATTCACGTATTCACAATTAGAATATGTATGAATGTCTCTATGTGTGCACATACATATGCATTTATTTATTTAAACTCAATGGCAGGAATATTTATGGTCCTTCTTATCTCAGAAAGGATTTAAGATTATTTATCAAGATATACATGATATAAAGAGATAAATAAAATTGAAAACAAGTAATGAGAGCACCAGAATTCTAAACGGAAGTGGGAAGATGCAAATGAAGCTAGGAGTTACATTATTACATGAAATATGTGCTTGAAGGCTGGGTCTATTTGCTTATGTTGGCTACGAAGTCTGCTCTAAACTTCTCAGTAGCTAATACAGCAGGAGAAATAGGCCCCAAAGCAACTTAGGAGGAGCAAAACCATTCCTGATACTAAGAAGCCAGTGAAGAATTTTTTATAAATAGGGTATTGTAAAATAATAAATCCTCAGCAATATCCTCTGAATAAATACAAGAACAAGTTTTAGACCACTGCTCCTTGATCCTGTGCACCCTGAGGCCAGCTAATATTCGCTCCTCCAGAAATAGCTGCTTTGTATTTGTGGAGCTACTTATTGTTTACCATGGCTTGGAAATCTTTAAGAGAGGGAGGATGGCAAAATATTATTGTTTTTCTAGATTAAATAGGTAACAATGCTTTGGCAGCTGGTATATAACTAATATATAATCAGAAGAGTTGCATATATATTTTTATCCTAGAAGTAAATAAAACTTTTCTTAATTTCACAGAGTTATTATTGTTATTATTAATTTTACTGAATGTCATTTGATCTTGTTTATTGAATATTACTCCAGTATTTCCTGGTATGTGTATAAAGGAAAAAGGGCAGAGGTGAAGAGTTTTTTAAAAAAATTTTCTTGCATGTTTCCTGTGTTTGTTTTAAATTCTTTAAAGAAAAAAAAGACCATTTATTTGTAAAAGTGATACATGTTCATTGTAGGAGATTTAGAAAATGTAAGAGGAAATGGCCTAAAATTTCACCATCCAGAAATAAACTTTGGCGTGTTATATAGTATATATGTCTTTTTGTATATGGTGTATGCAGTGGTTTAATTTCTTAATTTTATGAGGGTTACCTATCCATAGCCATAGAAACAAGCTTTATAGCTTCTCTACTTATGATTAAGTAAAACTATGGATTTTCTATTTACTTTGAACATACAGAAATATCCTGAGATACTGTGGAGCGGGAAGAAAAACACAAAACCCAAGGCTTTAAGGCTAGAGACTGGAGATGAATCTGACATTCGCAGACAACCCCCAACCTATTTTTAAAAAATTTTTTTTTTTGTATTTATTAAACCCTATTAAGTCTCAGTTTCCACAAAGAAAAAATGTTCCCCCAAAAATGGTGCTTCAGAAAGTGAGATGCACTATACAAATGCATATATTATTGTTCTTGTTAACTAACTGTGGCGGCTTGGAAACTGGAAAAGAACCCAATCACCAGGGCCCTGATCACGTGATCTTGACCCTTTACTACTGAAGGAAAGAGGAAGAAAAAGGAGGAGAAATTAGAAGGAACACTCCAAATTGGTGACCAGATGGAAAGGTCGTGAAGTCCAGTCTGTACTCCCCCAAGCAAGTGGCGGCCTCTTTCCTTTGCCATCTTTCTTATCAGCACTTCCCTCTTCTTTTCCTCCACTCTGTTTCCATTTTCCTTTTCTCTTTCTTTATTTTCTCTTTTTCATCCTCTTTATTGTCTTGTTACTCTTCCTCCACACCTCCCTCCTCTTTTTCCTTCTACTCTTCCTTCTCCTCCACTTTTTCCTCCATTTTTTATTGACCTACATTCTAGATACTTTATGTTAAACTAGGAAAAGACATATAAGACACAGCCTTTAGAATTAAGTTTGAATTTTGAACCCAAGTGAAAAAACTTACATAAAAATTTATGACAATCTTGGCTTTAACTAGGACCACAGCCAAAAAAACAAAAAATGCTGGTCCTTTCTCCTGGACATCCATAAGTGAGATTTATGGGGGTGGTGGGGAGGTCTGTGATTCCAACATCACTGCTGAGGTGATGGTACTTGTCTTGGCCACCTGCATGATGGCTCTCAACAGTCCCGCCCATCCCCAGGCCATGGCTGCTGAAAAGGACAACCCTGGAATTTTAAGGAGAGGACTGGACTTTTTCTCTCATGAAGCCCATAGGCAGTTGGCTTATTTCATATATGTATATATGTGTTTCAGGTCTTCCCGAAAACATGTATGAAAATTGAATTCAAACATATAAAGTATAAGTCTAATTATACTAAACTCAGTCTTTGAAGATGTATTTCTAACATGTCATATATGTTCTTTAATTTTGATCCTTTCCCCCCACAATAAAACATGCTGTCACCTGGGTTAAGTCCAGTGAACCCTGAGTAAGGATGAAGATCGACGGCTTTGGCACGTCCACTGATTTCTATCTTTCAATAGTATTATTTTTATGAAACTTATATTTTTCACTAGTATCAACCATTCCATTTTCTCATTTTCCACTACTTTTTATAAAACATTAATGGAAAGAAGTAATAAAATAGTCAAACCCTTTCCACAGCACTCCCCACTGGCAGAGATGGCTGTGCTGGCCAAAGGGAGCAGCTGATTGGACCAAGGGCAGCTCCCCTCATCATGGCTCAAAACGTTTGTCTGGATGCCAAGGAAAAGATTCAGAATGTGGTCTACAACTGCTAGTTTAAGGGCCCTAATGTATGATGTACGTAAAAAGATAAGGGTTATATGGAAGTTGAATTTAGGAAAATGGAGGACCATGTGTATAAGAAGATGGATAGGGTAGAAAAAAAATAGCTTAAAAGTAAAGTCTAAATAAGAACAACAACAAAATGACAAAATGGTATGCAGAATAAAGACTTTTATTGTTTAAGATATGTGTTTTATGATTTAATTTTATGTGGGGCATCGGATGGGGTTAAATGAGATGTGATTTGAGGGAATAAGAGAAATATTGCTCAGAGGCATTCACATTTTAATATAATATATTTTCTCAGAAGCATCATTAAAGTTGACAGGAAAAAGTAACAATAACTGGAAATATAAATAAGGAGGCTGATAGGGCTGTAGGTGTTCATTCTCAGTCCAGGCAACACTCTCAAGTGCCTGTGTGCTCCACACACTTTGCGGATGCAGAGAGGGTTGAGATGCAGCCTTTACCTCTGAGTAGTTGCAGATACATTTTGCATAACACTGAGAATACAAAAATGAAAAGTGGGGACAATCCAAATTGAATAACGAGATTTATTTTTAATATATTTTAAAATTTGGAATGGTACTACACTTTCAGAAAAGTTGCAAGTCAGAGCAGGACAGAAAACTTTTTGTTTTCTTGACAATTTGAGAGTGACTCACTGACTTGATGTCTTATCATTTCTAAATACTTCCGTGTGTATTTCCCTACAAGTACATTCTCCTACATAACCACAATATAAACATCAAAATCAGAAAATTAACATGGATACATTGCTAACTACTAACCCTCAGACCCCATTTAAGCTGTGCTGATCACGCTAATTATGTGCTTTATAACAAAGGGATCCTGTTGAGAATCACACACTACATTTATTTTCTTCTTAGGGGACTAATGTAAGGCTGGATAATTAGACTCAGATTCCTTATTTATATTCTTTCTTTCACTTTCACAACCTAGACATTTTTCATAGGTCAGTTATGTTATAAAATGTCATTTAATTTCGGATTGTCTGATGTTTCTTCAGGATTACATTCAAAAATGGTTATGCATCTTTGGTAGGTGTGATGGTTTATTTTAGGTGTCACCTTGACTGGACTAAGGGATACCTCAATAGCTGGTGAAGCACTATTTCTGGGTGTGTCTGTGAGGATGTTTCCAGAGGAAATTGGGGTGTGAATCAATGACAAAGATCACCCTCAATGTAGGCGGGCACCATCCAATCGGCTAGGTGCCCAGATACAACAAAAAGACAGAGGAAAGGCAAACTGTCCCTCTCTCTCCTGGAGCCAGGACATCCTTCTTCTCCTGCCCTCAGGCACCAGAACTCCAGGTTTTCCAGCCTGTGGACTTGGGACTTGCACCATTCCCCTCTCGCTCCCCCTGCCTTGGGTTCTCAAGCCTTCAGACTCAGACTGAGATTTATACCATTGGCTTTAACACTATGTGCTAAAAGCCAGGTATGGTGACACGCCTGTAGTTCCAGCACCTCCAGAGAATGAGGCGGGAGGATCACTTGAGCCCAGGTGTTTGAGGCCAGCCTGGGCAATATAGAGGGACTCTGTCCCTACAGTACAACACTCTGTGCTGGGAAGCCCCCATACCTAGATGCCTTCCTCGCCCTGTTTGGGCTCTGACATCCCTGCAGCACAGAGCCCTTTGTGTGAACACTCTGCTCACTCGGCTCAGACTCTGACACCCACTGTGGGGAAGCCCTACTGGGTAGTCACCCTCTTGCTCTATTTGATCTCTGACATCCTGCTCTGGGCCACTGCGCTCTCTCCTTTGGGGACAGAAGCTTACTTTGCCCCAATTCATGGCTTTAGGACTGTATTGTTTGGAAGGGAAGAAAAGGAAGGGGAAGGAGGAAGAGGAAAAGAAGAGGAAGGTCTATTTAAATTCAAAATTTAAAAGAAGAAATAACAATGCCCACTATATATGTGTTTTCTATACTAATGAGAAGTGTGGCTTTTTCTAGGTCTTCCAAAAAGACTAAAATATTAAACATGTTTTTAAACTTTACATTTATTTTCTTCTTAGGGGACTAATGTAACGCTGGATAATTAGACTCAGATTCCTTATTTATATTCTTCTTTGGGGCCAGAAGAAAAGTCTCTTTTAAAATACAATCTTTCCTTTTTTAATATGCCCAGAAGGATTGGAAAATATTGGGAATTAACAATTATTGGTGAAGAGACTAGATTGTAAAGCTATTACAGTTTAAAATAAAGGTCAGCATTTCTCCCTTTAATCATTTCATGCAATTTTGCCCCAAAGGCATTTATCCTTGTCTTTATTCATTGAATTGCATAGTAAACCCTATTAATTTAATCTAGATGAAGTCAAACCATTATTTCTGACTCCATATTATGGTTCTATTGTGGTAATTACTACCAAGCGATCAGTGATTGAGTCTGAAAAATGCATTTAATTATTATTAATTGAATAACCATTGTGTTAATAAAACTGTCCTAGGATATTATATTGGAAATTAATTGAATATAATACATCTACCTTCAAGAAACTATGCCCTAAGGGAGATAATAGAGGAGGAACAATCCTTTCCACTTAGGTAAAGACAATAAATGCTCACTAAATTAAATATTTTCCTAATATTTGGGAGTTGGATGGCTCAGGGAAGCTAAATAACAATTTTATTCATGCAAATTCTTAATATGGCAAGGATCTTAAATTAATCAACAAAGTTAGACAATCTAGTGACTTGTCTGAGAATTTTAGTATCTAAACTGGATTAACAAAATCAGTCTATATAATCAATTAATTACTTTCTTATGGAAAAAGTAGTAACAAGATCAGGTTAAATCAAGGTAAATAACCTAAAGTCAAGAGGCTTAAAAATGTCCACAATTCTATCCCTTTCTTTTTCTTTCAAAACATAAGAAGCCAAGTAATTTTCTTAAATAATAATATAGAATAAAATGTAGGTTTCCTGTCTCTGACTGGCTTGCTTCACATTGTTCCAGGATCTCACCTCGGGATTCTCACTAACCATAACATGGAAGAATTGCAGGGCCTTAATGCAAGCCACAATTCTGGAATTGCCCCATAAATTCACAGCCAAAGAAAGAAGTGGGATGTTTTGCACTTGGTAATGTAAACATAGGGTTTGAAGGAGTTTTCACAATTAAGTACCTCTGCAGAATACACAGAATCCAGGAAGCTAAAATTTCCCACTGAAAAGGAAAGATGACCAAAATACCCAACAATATGTTTAGTGATTCAGCATGACCTTCAAAATACATCTCACTTTTTCTCTAAATGAATGTGTGTGTGTGTTTAAAAACACTAAACAGAGCCTGAAGATAGCTTCAAGGATTCAACCATAGTAGAGGGCATCAAATAACAGAATCAAAAGAAATTGAAGGAAACTGTGAACAAGGATGAAAAGAGCCAGGTCTCTGGAAACAGTCAAGAAGAAAGATTACCCACCGCTGAATGAGGTCCCTATTCAAGTTCTGAGAAGACAGAAAAGCAATAAAGTGATGAGTCAAAGAAAAGCACTTTGCTAAGAGGCAAGAACAACACTACAACACTTTTGCTTTCAGAAGTAAATGATTCTGAGACTTCAAAGAAAACCTTTTTTTCTCCTGTCTTCCTTTTCATTTCTTTTTGTTTAAATCTTTAAGATCTCTGACAGAATTAGGTCTGATACCAGCTCAGAGGACTTCAGGAACCACTGCTTCATGCCCCGTATTTTAAAGCAGACAACATCCTTGTAAGTCCCTGTCCTTCGCTCATCCCCCCAACCAGGGCTCCATCCCCTGGACCATTTCCTAACAGACTCCATTCTGAAACCATGTGAAACAAAAAAGCTTGCCTGAGGAAATAGAGTTCTTTTAAATTTATAGAGCTTAAGGATCTTGAAAGGGGAACTTTTCCAAGCACTCAACTAGGTTAGGAGGGAAGGCAGGGCTGTCTTTCTGAGGCTAGTTTGTGTTCAATTCAGAAATACAAAACTTTGGGGTCCATTTGATAATAGCCAATACTAGTTTAGGAGATTAGCAAAGGGATGCATAGGGAGTTCACACCACTGATTAACCATTCTGAACCCAGAAGTCCAGAGAGTTTCTGAGGTTTTAAATAGATTATATCATGTATAATATCAAATTCTCATACATGTGAAACCACAAATCATCTGACTATGAAGTCTATGATTCTCAATGATGTTAAGAAGTCTTATTTTACCTGTGGTAATCCAGATTATTGTCCCAGTTCTTCACTCCATCCTACAATAAAATAATCCGTTCTTGTTTTGGATCATGGTAATTTGAAGTGCTTCCCATTGTGGGAAGATTATATTTTTGCATCCTATTGGTGTAGGGCTTGGCTATGGGACCTCCTTTGGCCAATGGGATGTGGACAGAGGTGACAGTGTGTTAGTTCTGAGCCAAGGCCTCCTGAGGCATTGCCTGCTTGGCATCCACCTCATGTTCCTTCCTTTCTGTGAGGAAAACATGCCATGGGAAGCTACAGCCAGTTCAGCTTGGGCCTAGAAGGGAGCACATCTGAGCCTGAACCAAAGCCTCAAGTTCAGCCTGGCGCCCCGTGCCTAGCCATCCTGCAGACCCATGTAAATGTTTGTGTGTAAGCCACTGATATGCTGCTTCACAGGCTTGCTTTCAAATTTTACTTCTTAGTATAAATCCTCAAGATCAAATGACATTGTAAATGGCATCATCATCCTTACATTCCAAATTCTCTTTCAAAATAAGTTGCCTCAGAGCTTCCAAATATAAAAATGTAATCAAGTCCTAGATTAAGTTATGTTTTATATCACTTAAAATATCTCATCTTACTTTCTATGATGAATACATGATCTATTACTAGACTCCTCTATTAAAACATCAAATCATTTTACACACAAAAAGTAAGCTACCATACAGCCATTATACAGGAAAACCCCAAATCCTGGGACAACCCAATATCTACCTTCCCTACACCTGTACCTGAGCATCTGAATGAGGAGGGAGAGAACAGGTAGAGAAAATCCACTCTGCTGACTGGTCTCACTTAAGATTTATTGTAACACAGTCAGACAATCCTATGACATTTTTATGGTAAGCTATCTTTTCGTCTTGCCAAGAGAAATCATTTCATGTATGCTCCGCTCTCCTCAGACCTCTAACACCTTCTCTGCTGGCCTCATTCTCAGCTGATGACCTCGCTTCTGAGTTTACTGAAAAAAGAGAGGCAATCTTCCCGCCCCCAACTCCACCTGCCTTGGTGTCTAGACAGTCTTCCTTCTTGTTATAGCATTCAAACAGCCCCTGTGCCTATGTGGGACAACCTCTCACCGCACAGCATCACTGCGGCCCATCCTGGGCTGCCTCCTCAAGAACTTTGCTTCTGCAATCGTGCTCTCTCTTTTCTGCAGCATCAATTCTCACCTCCTTAAGAGATCACATTCCCATCAGCATGTAACATGTGATGTCTCTCCCAAGTTCTCCCCCAGTTATCACTGCTCTTCATCACAAAAATTCTTTAAAACAGACAGTCTCAGCCCTGAGGGTAGCTCACTCCTGTCATTCCAGGGCTTTGGGAGGCCGACGGGGGGGTGGGGGTGCGGTGGGGAATGGCTTGAGGCCAGGAGTTCAAGGTTAAGGGTTGTGGGTGACAGAATGAGACTCTGTCTCTAAAAAACAAACGGCCTATATTTCCTCTTTCCACTTCCTCACCTCCCATTTTCTCTCTCACTCACTCCAATCAGGCTTTCATTCCCACTGCTCCAATGACAGTACTCCATCAGGGTCACTAGGGACCTCTAAGCTGCCAGATCCATGGGTCAATAACATTTACTACTGCTGATTACTCCTTTTTTCTAGAAATGATTTTCACTTGGCCACCAGGTCACCATTCTCTCCCAGTTTCTTCCTACTTTCCTGGACACTTCTCCATCTCCTCTGCAGGCTCCATCTGATCTGACCTTTAAATGTTGGAGTGCCCTAGGGACAGTGTCCTTTACTCTCTTTGGTTATCTATCATACCATTTCTAGGTAATCTTAACCAAACCCAAGATCATCTACTTGCAGATGAATCCAAATTTATATATCGTCTAAGCTCCAAACTTAACATATCAGTTTGTATGTCTAACAAACATCTCAAACCAGACATGTCCAAACCAAACTCTTAACTTCTGTAACCTGCTTCTTTCTCAGCTCCCCCATCCCAATAATGGGAACTCTGATCAACCAGCAGCTCAGCCCCAAACCTGGCTGTCATCCTGATATTTCTCTTTCTTTCACCCCCCATATCCAATCAGCAAAACCCACTGGCTCTGTCCTCAAATTACCTCAAATCTGATAACTCACTATTTCCACCTCACCACCTTCCATGCCCTCTCACTTCCATTTGGGTGCTGGTTGGCACAGGCAGAGACGGGGGCAGAGAAAGGCACAGTATTACTTCCCTAATCCCTCTTTGGTTCAGGCCTGCATCTCCAGAGGTGGCTGCATCCCACCACTCCACAGGCCCCTCTTGCATGGCCCCAGCCAGCACTGGGCTCCTCTGTGACACTACTCCTTCCTCCCTTCGCCCTCTCAGCCCTTGGGGTACTATCACTTTCTCTCTTTTGCCTTGCTATTCATGCCTCTGTAAACTTCAAAGGCATTCTCTTCATTTGAATCATCTGAGAGTGAAGTTCTTTTCCTGCTGGGCCCCTGATTGGCACACTATCTAAAATATCATTCCTCTTTACTCTTCATTATCCCTTTAACTATTTTTTTCTTAGTATATACTATTACATTTGTTATCTGGTCCAAAAACAATAGATGCTGGCATAGATGCAGAAAGAAAGGAATGCTTATACACTGTTGGTGGAACTGCAAATTAATATATCCTCTATGGAAAATAGTTTGGAGATTCCTTGAAGAACTAAAAGTAGACCTACCATTCAATTCAGCAATTCCACTACTGGGTATTTACCCAAAGGAAAATAAGTCATTTTATCAAAAAGACACCTGCACTCAAATATTTATTGCAGCAGAATTCGGAATTGCAAAGATGTGGAATCAACCCAAGTGCCCATCAATTCATGAGTGGATTAATAACAATAAAAAAAGAAGAATTAATACCTTTTGCAACAATCTGGCTGAAACTGGAGAGCATTATCCTAAGTGAAGCATCCTAAGAGTGGAAAAACAAACACCACATATACTCATTATTAAATTGGAACTAACTGATGAGTGCACAAGTGCAGAGGGAAGCAAAACTCAGTGGAGAACAACCAGGAGGGAGGGAGGAGAGGGGGAGGGGAATAAAACAACCCAATTGGTATTATGAACACTATTTGGGCGATGGGCACACCTGTAGCCAGGACTCAAGCATTGCAAAAATGATCCATGTAGCCTAAAACATTTGTACCCCTTTAATATTTTGAAATAAAAAAAAGAATGAAGGACACTTACTATATGACTCTCTACACTTAAATTTTTTGAACCCATGAATATATTACCTATCCAAATATCAAATATTTGTTTATTTATTTATTTATCGCTTTTTTTTTCTTTTTCCCCAACTAATACAGATCCAGGAAAAGATATCAAATTTAAATATCTGGAAAAATTTTTTTCCCAATATAAATTGTATGAGTCCCGTATTTTGTATTTTTTAATAAAACTGATTTTGCCTAGTAAAAAAATAAAAAAAATCCTTTATTAAAAACATTTTTGTGTCTTAAGTTTATTTGCTTTGGCAGCTTTAAATCCTAATATACACATCTGAATTATCTTTGTAATAACTCATTGGTTTCTCATATAAATTCCAAGGCATATCTGATTGTCATTGCGATTTGAATCAGTTTTTTCCCTGAGGAAACAAAAATCAGAAAGGCTTTAGGATTAATTATATGCTTAAACATTTATTAACTCCCCCAAAAGATACTAAAATGAAATGTGTAGCAACTGTTGCCTCAGTGTTCTAAATAAATTTACCTTTTAGGAATGTCCTTGGCTTTGGCAGGATTTAAGGAACGTGCAAATTGTGGGGAAATTCTTATGAGATTTCAAAAGGAACAAGAACACCATGCTATAAAACGTAAGAAAGGAAACCAATATTTTTTTCAGAAGCAAGTTTCTTCATGAAAATAAAAGAAATATAATTTAATTTGCTTTTTTTTTGTCAACTCTGGTTTATTTGGTTGCTTTTGTTTATTTATTGGCTTGGAAGGTTTTGGCTCTTGGGCCTTTGGACTAAGGCCTGGGGAACTCTGAGCTTTATTGCCCTTGACTTGCTAAGTGGTGTAGGGAAAGTTGCTACATCTTTTTATATTTGTGAATCCCCAAGATAAAGAGTATTATACTACTTACTTTTTAGAAAGGGCTTGAGTTTTTACGTGAAAAGCTAAACAATATTTCATACTACAGAGAGCAAGTAGAGAAAATGAGAGTGGGGCTGAGGGACAGATTGCTCACCTTCCCTGGACTTGCTGGGTGCCTATGCCATTCAGGGCTGGCTTCACAAGCTCACACCACGTGTGGCTTTGGGACATCACTTTTTCTTCACCCTCTCTCTTCCTCCTCCAGTTCCTTTGCTGACTCCCTTTACTTGACTCGGCCCCGAGTGCAGGGATTCTCCAAAGTTCTGTCTCCACACTCTTCTCTTCTTGTGTTACCGGGGTGCTGGAGCCGTCTTTTTCACTCCCAAGGTTCCAGCCAAATATCCAAATATCAATCGGACATCTGGACCTAGGTGCCCCATAGGTACCTCAAACTCAACACTTCCCAAATCAAGCATGTCTTCCAGCTCTCTACCAAAATGTGCCCCTTTCCGGGCTCCTTGTGTTGATTGACAGCATCACCTTCTGAAAGTCAGTGAAACCAGGAATGTTTTCATTTCCTTTGCCTCCCACATCCAAGGAATGACTATATGTGTTGTTAATACTATCGCAAATGACTTCAATTCCTTCACTCCCCATATCTGATAAGTAGCCATAGTCTGTTTATACTACCTGTAAATGTTTCCAATTCTTCTCTCCCTTCTCCATTCTATCTTCTCCTGCCCTTGTTCTGACCTCAGCATCTATTGCATCAGCCAGCTAACTGGCCTCCTTGCCTCCTTCTCTCTTCATTCCCTCCTGCACATAGCTGCCGGAGTTGTTTTCTAAAACAAAAATTAATTAATTAATGGATGACAGGGTCTCTGTTGCCCAGGCTAGAGTGTGGTGGCATCATCGTAGCTCACTGCAACCTCAAATTCCTCAGCTCAAAGCCATCCTCCTGCCTCAGCACCTCTAAATGCTGGGATTACAGGCATGAGCCACTGTACCTGGCCCACAAATGTAGTAATAATGATTCTTTGCTGAAAAACCAATGACTCCTGCAGTGGAGTCTGGCTGCAGTCTAATTTTCTGCCAGCACTGCTTTCCCCCCGCCCCACCCTCATGTAATTCACGTGTGCTGTATCCTGCTTACCAATCACACTGTCAACTCCCACGGCCCCACGTTTGTTTGTCTTTCTGTAATGGCCTACCTACCTTTCTACTTGGTCAAATTATACCAATCTCTCAAAGTCCAGGTTTGTTGGAAAGACATACAGAATAAACATACTCTGTTTAGAACATAGCAGGACTTAATAAATATTTTTTGGGCTAAATTAAATTAAAAAGAAAATACAAAAACTTTATGGTTCAAATAAAGGATAGGGGATTATTTTGTTAGCTGAGAGATATAACTGAATTTAACTTCAATGTGAGTCAAGTCTATATTGTCCATCTTCTCCCCTTGTCATCCTAATTTCCTGTCATTGGTGTGGCCTGCCTTGGGCAACTCTCCCCTAGACTCCTACCTAAAAAGAATTTCCATATATTTTTTTTTCACTAAAAACAATATCACATTGAGCATATTTTTGGGGCTACTTTTGCAAGTATATCTGCAGTGTAAATTCAAGCACTTAAAATGCTGAATAAAAAGGAACATGGATTAAAACATTTGATACATGTCGCTGAATTGTAGCAACTACCCTCATACCAAAGATGTATAAAAATGTCTGGTTTCCATGCCCTCACCGAAAGTATTATCAAACTTAGATTTTTATTTTATATTATCATTTATTTTATGTTTTAGAGACAGAGTTTCTTTCTGTCATCCAGGCTGGAGTGCAGTGATGCAATCATAGCTCACTGCAGCCTTGAATTCCTGAGCTCAAGTGAACTTCTTGCCTCAGCCTCCTGAGAAGCTGAGACTACGGGTGTGCACCACCTTGCCCCAGCTAATTTTTTATTTTCATTTCTGTAAGAGACAGCATCTTGCCATGTTGCCCAGCCTGGTCTCAAACTCCTGGCCTCCAGTGATCCCCCCAGCTTAGCCTCCCCAGTGGCTGGGATTATGGGCGTGAGCCACCTTGCTCAACTTGGCCAATTATACACATGAAAATGTTATATTGGTTTACATTTTTCTAATCATTAATGATGTTGAGCATCCTTCCATATGTATATTGGTCATTTATATGTCTTTCTATGTGCCTTCCCTGTTCATGTCCTTTTGTTCAATGTTCTGTTGGGTTCGTCATCTTTGTCTTTATTGATTATAACTGTTCCTGGTAAATTTAGTAAATTAGCCATTTGTCTACAATATGGATTGTGAAGCATATTCCAAGTTTACCAATTGTCTTTTGATTTTGTACATTATTATTTTTTATTGCATAGAAAATTTTAAATCTTTTTATAGCTAAATTTATAAATCTTATTCATGCTTCTAACTTCTGTATCATTCTTTAAAAAATCTTCTCCATTCTAAGATTATGGAATGTTTCTTCAAGCATTATTATAGTTTCTTCTTCAAAGTTTAAATCTTTGATCTGTATGAAATTTACTCTGGTGTAAGAAGTGAGATAGGGATTCATCTTCATTTTTTTCCCAAGTTGTTACTAATTATACATCAAATTCACTTTTTTATATGAAACCTGTCTTTCATTTCCTTTTTGCTACTGCTACTGATATATCACTGTAATAGGAAAATTCCCTCATTTCCAGAAATTTTTTTTCATTTTTTTTTAAATTTCAGAATATTATGGGGGTACAAACATTTTGGTTACATAAATTACTTTTGTAATGTTTGAATACTCTTTTCCTCACTGCTCTGAAATGTAGCTTTTATACTAAATTCTGATGTATAGTTAAGTATATTTCTGAACTCTGTACAATTAACTTAGAGAAAATTTATGGTGCCCAAAACCACTAGCTTAGATCTTGCATTAAACCAGTGTTACTCCGGATGCAGATATGTTAGTAGACATAAATTTCACAGTCACAAAAGTCAGGTGAGCAATGATGTAAATTTGTTTCCGTACAACTGAACCTAGCTTAGCCCTTGAGCCCCCAGGTCTATTCTGTTGCAGAACACTTCATTCTGCCAATTCAGATATCTCTGTCTTCCATGGGTGATGCAAGACCTGGGAGTTGGGGATGAGACAGCTTCTCTCATGCAGAGTTTGCGAGGGGAGTGAATCTCATTGATATCCATCTTCTGTCTTCTCCTGTTACCTATAAAATATAATTCAACCTGTTTCCTCAAAACTATCTGAGATTTCTCTTAAAGGCCCACTCCAGTGCCATAGATTTGGAACCTGGGACAGTTGTGGAGAACACTTCTTGGAAATTCATATCAATTACTTGTTTTCTTGCTCTCTTTTTCTTTTTTTTTCTTGCTCTCTTTTTCCAATTGTCTTCTTTTCTCCAACCTGTGAGATTTGCCTCTGGTTTTAGGGAGGCGGCAGTGGCTGTGGTAAGAGGAGGAAAAAGGCTCACACGTCACCCTGCAATCTTTCCAACTCCATTGTTTATAGCATAAACTTTGACTATAGTGTAAACTTTTTGTTCAGATCTTTGGAAATTGAGCTGAATTTTTGGAACCAAAACAATTTTTTTGTTGTTGTTTCTCAAGAGCCTAATTTACAAATCAAAATATCTTAGCTTTCATTATGATCATTTATGTTACGAATTTTAAGATCCTATTTTGGAACTTATGGACAAGAATTTGAGTCTTTGTTCTCACTGCAGCAGGAAGAGTAATGGGCACAAAAAAGCCCTGGGGGAAGGATGCCTGGGAACAGCCTTTGTTAACATCTCAAACTATCTGAACACTGAGTCCTTGATCTGGCACCTAGACCCCTGACTCCCTCTATGTGATCATACCCTTGGTCTTGGATCCCTCTCAACTAGCTTCTCTCTGTTCCTGGTTCTCTTGGTTCCTTTCCTCTGGTCTTGCTTAGTCCTTGTCTTTTTTGATTTTTTGTAAATCATATTGTGTGTGACATTTATTTATTTATTAATTTTTTAAAATTGACAGATAACATTGTATGTTTTTATCAAGTAAAACATGATGTTTTGAAGTATGTATGCATTCTGGAATGGTTAAATCTAACTGTATAACAAATGCATTACCTCACATCACATGGTAAGAGCACATAACATTCACTCTTTTTACATTTTTCAAGAATACAATATATCATCGTTAACTATATCACCATCCTGTACAGTAGATCTCTTGAAATTTATTCCTCCTATGTAACTGTAGTTATGTATCCTTTGACCAACATCTACCCATAGCCCCCTGCCCCCTTAACACCCTAGCCTCTGGTAACTACCATTGTACTCTCTACTTCTATGTGATCAATGTTTTCAGATTTTCCATGAGTGAGACCATGTGGCATTTGTCTTTTTGTGCCTGGCTTATTTAACTTAACATAGTGTTCTCCAGGTCCATCCATGTTGTTGCAAATGGCAAGATTTCATTCTTTTTTTCTGACAGAATAGTATTTCATGTGTATATATACTATATTTTCTTTATCCCTTCATCCATTGAAGGGTACTTAGATTGTTTTCATATCTTTGGGAATGTGAATACTGCTGTGATAAACATGGAAGTACAGACATCTCAACTTACTCATTTAAATTCCTTTGGATATATAACCAGTAGTGGGATTGCTGGATCATATGATAGTTCTGTTTTTAATTTTTGGAGGAACCTGCATAACATTTTCCATACTGGCCATACTAATTTCCATTCCCACCAACAGTGCATGAATGCTCTTTTCTCCCTGTCCTCACCAACACTTGTTATCCTTTGTCTTTTTGATAATAGCCATTCTAGCTATGGTGAGGTGATATCTCACTGTGGTTTCGATTTGCATTTCCCTGATGATTAGTAATGTTGAGCATTTTTTAGCAGGGCCCCTGTGCAGTGCTGGTCTCTGGGGCTGTGGGCTTTGGGTATAACCCAGCACTGAGTCAGCCTCTGGGGCCAAAGATTCTGGTTTTGGTAGTCCAATGGCTAAAGCAGTAATGGGCTTAGGGATGTTGCCAGCCACCATAACCTGAATCTCTGGACAGGCTTAATGCTGAAGGAAGTACCCAAACCATGTCCCTATCGCCTTTTGGCTGGGGTTCTGCCTAGCTTCCCTCACCACCAATCGTCCCAGGGATCAGAGTTCCAGAATCTGCCCTCTTTGGCTATGCCATCATTTTGATTGCAGAGCTGTTTACCTTCCAAATTTTTGCCTACTCTCTCCGCTGGGAGCTTGCTAATATAGTTCTCTATCTGCCTGTTGTGGAAGTTGCTGGATCTTCCCAGATGGCCACATACCATCACCCAGCTGCCCTGCCTGACAGGACAGTAGACAGAGTGTTCTGCTGTGGGAAGCAGGGGTGTGGGGTGTGTGCGTGGGAGAAAGGGGCAGTATGTGAGGAGGTCACCAAAGACAGTTATTGCAAAAAAAGGCCACATGGTCAGAAGGTGGATTGTCAAGAATAAAGCATCACAATGTTGCCCAGTTGAGCTTTGACTAGCTTAAAAGGTTTGGTCTGTGATTCCTTATGGATGATTGCTTTGATGTATGTCTTAATCTATTTGTGCTGCCATAAAAAAATATCTGAGACCGAGTAATTTATAAAGAACAGAAATTTAGTTCTCATAGTTCTGGAGGCTGGGATGTCCAAGATCAAGGTGCCAGCAGGTTTGGTGTCTGGTGAGGGTGTCTCTGCTTCCAAGATGGCGCCTTGAATGTTGCTTCCTCCAGAGGGGACAAACTGTTTCTTCACATGGAGGAAGAAGAGAAGAAAGAACCCATTCTCTCAAGCCTTTCTCAGGCCCTAATCTTGTTTATGAGGCTCTTCCCTCATGACTTAATCACCTCCTAAAGGCCCCACCCCTTGATACTATCACATTGGTGATTAAGTTTCAAATTATGAATTTTGAGGGGCACATTCAGACCACAGCCATGCACTTCTGTAGTTAGTAACTCTTTTTCATGACATTATCCTTTTCCCTACCATTTAATCTCCTATCCCTGAATATTCTTCAGGTTTAACTCTGAGTCTTTAGTCATCACAGGGATCTTCTTTCATATCAGGAGGTAGTTATTGTCATCATTTTTTTGTGCCATAAGTGGTTCTTATTCTCCAGGCTTGTGTAAATGACCAGGGATCTAAAAATCCATTTTCTCTGACAAGTTGTTTATGCTTGTTCTCATATTTGCCATTCAGTAAAAGGCCTTTAACACAGAGGTTTTAATTTTCAAACAATAATTAGGAAAGAAAGCACTTCATGTGGGGGAAGAAGATTTCAGGGAAATTGCACCATTTTCCTCCTTAGTCCAACAATATGTTGCTAAATCAGTAAGTTAAAGGGGTTGCAATTTCTCCAAACTAAATAATTTCTTTTCCAAATTCTACCTTTTTAAAAGTGAGATTCACTAGGAAAATTTCGTCTTTTAGAGCAAGTCTAGGTTTTATTTATTTATTTATTTTGCCTCAGCTGCTTCACTAACTGAAAACAAAACAAAACAAAACACACATGGAGTAGAAGCTTTAAGCAAGTATGTTCTCACACTGGAAGAACACGAGACCCACTTGAGACCCACCTGGATTGTTTCAAGTGGCTCCATATTTTGTGTTCCCCATTAAACTTCCTGAAATGTTCCCATAGGAAGCTCACATTTATGAACTTTTTAAGTAACTAGGAACTCTAAATCCTGATAAAGTAAAAGATTTGGCAGGAACTTTTCAGATATGAGGGCGATTTCTCTGCAGGGTATGTCTGTTGGATAGCTGGATGGTATCCCTTTCCTAACCACAAAGCAGTTGGTCCCCGACTTGGAGAAGAACAGAATAGTGACCATTACTCACTGATGACTTTGTTGGGAGGAAAATAATGGTTTGTGGAGTTTTTGTCATCATAACAGATTGGATATCCTGAAAACCTCTCAATACATTTCTCAAACACCGAGAAATGATGAATCAGATATAGCATATATTCTTTAAAATATTGAGCTCACAAGAAAACAGGGGACACCAAAAGTGCTGAGATGATGCTGTTACTAGTTCCCAGTCCTGCCTGGAGGGCATTTGGTGATCTTGGTGATCAAGAGATTCGAGTTTCTGACATGCGGGGACTAGAGGCAAGGCTTCAAGCCATGCAAAGTGGGGAGGTGGAACCAAGGTTCTGCAAAATGATGAGGATCCTCACAAGGCCATGCCACCACAAAAAAGATGCTCAGGCAAAGGGAGATGGCAAATGACATTGTCTGTTTCACCTGGGCTCTGGGTAGGAAAAAGTATTCAGATTCTGCCTATACACGGTTCTGAGGTTTAATTTATACAATCTGAGTGGTCAGAAACTCCAAGTCAAGATAGTCACATGAAGTGGTCTAGTTGGATAGCACTTCTGCCACCCAGTAGCTCGAGAAAATGAAGAAAACCTCTCCTGGCAGCCATGTGCTCACCAGGGACTCCCTGCCCTGCCTGGTCTAGGGCCACTCCATGGTGGGGAGGGGAGCACAGCCTTGGTCCCTGCCCCAAGGGGCCAGGAGCTCGGGGGCCTGGAGCTGGCCTTACTTGCCATCCTCCTGCAGTGATGTGGGTTGTGCTTGGTGACCCAGAACCCGGAGAGGAGACAGTCTTCCCCAGGTGTGGGGGTAGAGGGAGCCACCTGCCTCCAGGAGTGTGGAAGGCAGGTGGAGCAGTCTCCTCTTGGTCAGGGGGAAGCTAGTCTCCTCTAGTTTTGTGGGAGTTGAGGGTGATGACTCAGTCTGGGCATTTTCTCATGTGGGGGTGGACTTGTCATTTCCTGCTGATGGAACTGATTCTGGACAGAGGTGGGAGTAGCCCCTCAGTGTAGCCAGTATGCCTCTCCCCTCTCCCAGTCCTCTCTCAGGACTCTGCCCTCTCCTACGAGGGACACACGGAGGAGGAGGAAAGTATGGCCTTCAGGCTTCTGACGGCCTGGTCCTGTGAACCAATGACCTTTGAAGATGTTACACTGGGTTTCACCCAGGAGGAGTGGGGACTGCTGGACCTCAGACGGAAGTCCCTGTACTGGGAAGTGACGCTGGAGAACTACAGGAACCTGGTCTCCACGGAACATCAGCTTTCTAAGCCAGATGTGGTATCTCAGTTAGAGGAGGCAGAAGAGTTTTGGCCCATGGAGAGAGGAATTCCTCAAGACACTTTTCCAGAATATCCTGGGCCTTGGCTTCACCCTCAATTGGATCCTCTTCCTGCTAAGAGTCCCCTGATGAACACTACAGTTGTTGAGGGCCTCATATTGAACCAGGAGTGGCTGGTCCACTGAATGCCCAGATCCAGGCCCTGTATACTGAAGATGGGGGACCTGAGCCCCCAAACCTTCAGGGAGCCAGTCCAATAGCTGGGCAAGCATCCTGACCCTGAGGCCACTCACCAGAGGTTCTGACAGTTCCATTATGAGGATGTGACAGGTCCTGAAAAGGCCCTGGCCCAGCTTCGTGAGCTGTGCCACCAGTGGCTGTGGCCCGAGGTGTACTCCAAAGAGCAAGATGCTGGAGCTGCTGGAGCTGCTGGTGCTGGAGCAGTGCCTGGGCACACTGCCTGGGAAGCTGAGGACGTGGGTAGAATCGCAGCACCTGGAGGACTGCAGGAGCTAGTGGCCCTGGTGGAGGATGTGACCTGCATATTTGAGGAGGAAGCACTGTTTGCACAGCCTGCCCAGGACCTGGCCTGCTGTCTTGAGGTCACTGCCAGGCAGGAGGGGGAAGCAGGAGGAGGACACAGCACCAGTGATGGTGCTTCCAAGGAGCCAGTGACCTTCCAGGATGTGGCTGTGGACATCAGCTGGGAGGAGTGGGGGCTGCTGGGCCCAACACAAAAGACCAAGTACCATGACATGATGCTGGAGACCTTTGGTCACCTGGTCTCTGTGGAGTGGGAGGCTATGTTGGAAAGAAAACAGTTAACTCCAAATTTCGACATTCCTGAGCAAGAACCAGCCCATAACCTGAAAGTGTAAGAATTCTCAAGGGATTGTGCCACGTCCTCTACCTCAGATGTCTTATAGGCTGGAATTCTGGAAGTTCCAGACACAGTGTTGAAACAAGTGGAGTCCACTCTGGAGAAAGTCCTCCCTCAAAAGGAGCACTGTGAAAACCCTGGGACCCAGGAAAACACTCATCTTGATACAAGCCAAGTTTTGCTCCAGAAAATTCCTCCTAGAAAACTTTTGCACAAACGTCCTCACAGGTTAAAAGCATGACACGTAATTCACATGTACAATTTCATCAGAAGGGCTGTGAAAGGGACAGAGCCAGGAAAAGCAGTAGTTGTAGGACAACCTTCAGCTGAGTGCTAAGCAGATTATATTTGTAAGAATTCCCAGGGGAAGCCAAGTTTGCTGATGTAGTGAATGTGGTAAAATGTTCTGGAACCTGAGATACTCTTCTGTGCATAAAAAACCCACACTGGACAGAGGCCCTACGTTTGTCAGGACTGTGGGAAAGTGTGTGTTCGAGATAAGCCCTACCCATGTCAGGTCTGCAGAAAAGCCTTCCCCAGAGCTCCCACCTCATCAGGCAGCAGAGGACTCACGCTGGGGAGTGCTCCGTACGCGTGCAGCAGATGCGGAAAGGCCTCCGCCCAGAGCACGCACCTTATCAGGCACCAGAAAATCCACCACAGGACAAAGTGGAAGAAGTAACAGCTCACCTCATAGCCCTCAAATGAATTGAAGAAACATTGCCTTTTCAACTGGATCCTGCAGTACAGCATACATGGTTCTGGGTGGGAATTGGGACTGAATGTGAAAGAGAAGCATTGAGCGAGGACATTCCCAAGATCGAAGGACAGCCAGCACATAATGAATAAATAACAAAATGAGTGGGGAGTTGTCGTTAACATATTTGTTGGAGAAAAGGTTTAATTTTTCAGTCAGTTAATTTGCTATTATTGCTTCATTCATTTAGTCATAAAAAGTGATATTAGTGGAATCTGAAAATGCTTATAATAAGTTATAAAGGTTGGTAATTAATAATCTGTGCACTGATATTATATCCATGGTAAAGTATTTACGTGTATGGATAAAGACTAAGAGAGAACGTGGATAAATAAACTACGTATTTCTGTATAGAAAAAAAGAAGAGTGAGAGTTAATAAAAACAAGAAGCAACATGATTAGAGCCTCCCAAAAGGTCAAAAAATGAAAATATTTGAAGGATGGACATATAACTCGGACTTAGGGGGGGTGGGGGGGCAAGGGCAACATACGTAACCTAAACATCTGTACCCCCATAATATGCTGAAATAAAAAAAAATGAAAATATTAAGTACAATGTATTTTATTCAAAGTTATTAAAACAGTAAAATATAGATTAAACAATGACAATGGAATAATATACTACTAAAAATACCTGGAAGATTCAAAAGAAGAAACAAATAAAAATTCTGGAAATAAAAATATAACCACTGAATGAAAACTTGGTGTATAGGATAAATGGCAGGACACAGTCGGAGAAAGAATGAGCGAATTGTGAGATAACTCAAGAGGATTATGTAGAATGTAGTACAAAGAGATGAAAAAAGGAAATACGAAAGATAGGCTAAAACATATGGAAGATAAGATGTGTAGGCCAAACATACATTTAGAAGGTATTTCATTCCATTCATAGGTATTGTACTCAAAAGGAATGAAAACATGTCACAAAAAGATTTGTATAAGAATGTTCATAGCAGCCTTACTAGCAAAAGCCAAGAACTAAAAGCAACTCCAATGTCTATCTGCTGGAGAATGGATAAACAAACTTTGGTATATTCATGCAATGGATTGTATTCAGCAATAAAAAGGAATGAACTATTAATGCACATAACCACATGGATGAATCCCAAAAATGTTATGTTGTGAGAATGAAGCCAGAGACAAGGGAATGCATACTATATGATCCTGTTTATGTGAAGTTATAGAAAAGGCCAATCTAATCTATGGTGGTTGCCACAGGGGAGGGGCATGAAGAACTTTCTGGGATGATAGTAACATTCTATATCTTGTTTTGGGTGTTGATAACTTGATCTTATGCAATTATTGAAACTCATGAACTGAAAATGTGTGATATGTAAATTTTATTGCTGGTAAATTATTTCCCCCAACCCCAAATTAAAAGTTGAAAAGTGAAAAGAAGAAGAGAAACCAATCAAGGATACATGCCTGCAAAATGTAGAGAGTCCCTAAACATTTTTTGTTTTAAGACAGGATCTCACTCTGTTGCCTGGGCTAGACTGCAGTGGCATGATCATAGCTCACTGCAACCTCAAACTCCTGGGCTCAAGCGATCCTCCTGGCTCAGCCTCCCAAGTAGCTGGGACTATTGGTATGTGTCACCACACCTGGCTAATTAAAAAAAATTTTTTTTTTGTAGAGATGGGGGTCTTGCTATATTGTTCAGGCTGATCTCAAGCTCCTGGGCTCAAGTGATCCTCCCACCTTGGCCTCCCAAAGTGCTAGGATTACCAGTATAAGCCACCACTTCTGGCCAGCCCCTAAAAATTGATGTGAAAAGCAAATAACTTAATAAAGGAATGTACACAAAATATAAACAGAAATTTCATAGGAGAGAAAATTTTTAGAGCCAATGAATACATGGAAAGTGGAAAGTACTAGTAATCAGAGAAATACAAATGAAAACAACTCCACTTTGGCTCCTATCAGATACGTAAAAAAATTAAGTTCTGAAACAATTCCAAAATGCTGACAAGGATGTAAGCAATGGACATTTTCATACACTGAAAGTGGGAGTTTAAATTGATACAATCATCCCCCCTCCCCTGTCCTTGCCTTGAAAAAAAAGACAAAAGAATAAAAAAAATCAATACAATCATTTTGAAGAGTAATTTGGAAATATTTAGTAAAGGTAAATTATGATCTAGCAATTCCACTCTTGCGTATATCCTAGGCCAGCAGTTCTTAAACTCTTTGGTCCCAGGATCCTTTTAAACTTTTAAAAATTGTTGAGAATACCAAAGAGATTTTTTTAATGTAAATTGTACCTATCTATATTTACCATATTAGAAAATAAAATTGAGAAATTAAAAAATACATTCATTAAGTCATTTAAAAAGCAAAAATAAGCCCATTATATGTTAACATGAATACATATTTTATGAAGTAATTATATTTTCCCAAACAAAAATTTTAGCAAGTAGAGTAGCATTATCTTACACTTCTGCAAATATGCTTGGCTTAATAGAAGGCAGCTGGATTCTATTTCTGCATTCAGTTTCTCATGGTATATTGTTTTGATTTCAGTATATGAAGAAAATACAGGCACACACAGATGTGGAACTAGAAAAGGGAGGAGTATTATAATAGCCTTTCCAGATAATTGTGGCTATTCTTCTACCCAAAACTAACAAGCGGTAGTTTCTTAAAGGTTAGTTTGAAACCACATCAATGAGCTTTTAATACTCTGTTAATTAAAATCCATAGTTTATCTTGCACCTTGAGTGGACTTTTTACCCATACCTAATTTTGTAACATTTTGCATTGGTCATTGGGAAAATACTGGTTTACTGAATTTTACAGATTTTCAAAATGTTGATATGTTTACATTATACAATATCAAAAAAATCACCACTCATTTCATCAGAGAAATCATGAAGTATTGAGATGCTGTGCAGCTCACAGTATTGGATTCAAGTTTTCAAAATTTCTAATTTTTTTTGAAAGGCCAAATTTTATCATCAATAACAATACTGTCAGTTTTCTGGCAGGCTCATAACATTCATTTTTGAGAAAATGTCTGCCAAATACTCAAGAGTTTAATAATCAGTTTGCCAGTCATACTTTCAAATAAAAATGATGTTCTGTGAAAGAAAGTAGTAGTTTATTTTACAATTCAAAATATAACACAAGTGCTTTTTCTTGAGGTAATCATTGCACTTTGGTATGTAACAGAAGTACCTCATGCTTACTTCTCATTTTAATATGCAGAATATAAATAGATAATTATGTAACAGTATAAATTTAATAAAATGAATATTCTTCAGTGATTTTTTAAAACTACCAGTGCACAGTAGTGAAGAATACAATCATTACTAGTATAGCTCGGTGCCACTGCCTTGATTTATGCTAAGGTGCTAGCAGTTTTACTTACTATTGCTTTTGCACCATCAGTGTAAATGTCAAAACAGCAAAAAAAAAAAAAAAAGGTCATCTTCTTATTGTTATGAAAATTATTTTGGTCTCATGAATTGCTTAAAATGGTCTTGGGCCCATCAAGGGTCTCTGGACCACACTTCAAAAATTATTGGCCAAAGAAATATTTGACTTTGCATACAAAGAACCAGTATTTTCATTTTTTGTTAATTTTTTTTTGTTATGGCAAAGATCAGATCCCCCAGCAAGTGGACAGAAATTTGAATGGTGCACAAAGGAATTATGTACAGTAATGAAAATCAGCTAGAGATAAATATATCAAGATAGATAAGTCTTGTAACCATGAGACTTGAAAATAGAGAAAGATTCATGTGATATGACACCATTTATATAAAATTTAAATATATACAAAACAATATTATGTATTTTTTAGAGATGTATATTGGGTAGTAAGCATACATGGAAATGTATTGGAATGATAATTACCCAATTCAGGATAGTAGTTCCTGTGTGAGATAGGAAAGGAATACATAGAGCTGTGGTCTCCAACTCCCCGGTCTGTTAGGAACTGGGCTGCACGGCTGGAGTTGAGTGGCAGGTGAGTAAGCAAAGCTTCATCTGTATTTACAGCCACTCCCCATTGCTGGCATCACTGCATAAGCTCTGCCTCTGTTGGGAAATAGGCTAAGAGACGTGAAAAGTTTCAGGATTTTGCAGGGCTTTGCCTTGAAGGAATCTGTGGACATGTTAGTTCACAGAATAGAAGCTGCTTCCAACAAAGGAGACATTGTCAGAAAACGTTTGCAAAGCAATGTTTCTTCTTTGCTGCCAGCCATTGCCTTGAGCTTTTTTGCAAGGCAGAGCTGGGTTTGGGTCCTTGGCGCAGAAGCTGATTAAAATGCCTGCGCAGCAGATAACATGCAGCTGGAACTATCCTAGACTTCAAGGCTATTCCTGCTTCACTCCTGACAACATGTCTCTGTGTTTAGAAGAAGTAGATTAGAGTAATACACAGACTCAGTGTTCTTATTTTATACATTTTATCTTTAATTTGTATGCTCAGCTAGGTCTGTTTCTAACTTAGGGCTTAACATGCTTATCTTAGAAAAATTTTGTAACTGTCTAGTCTTGTAGACAGAATTAGGTAAGGTTCCCCTGGAAACCTCAAAAATGAGCTGTACATGTAATTCTCTAACAAAAGACAACTATTTGCTGTACCAGTAAATACTGATGAGGGACTTCGCTTGTGACATCACAGCTCACAGGATGCTGGAGACCCCGTAATTCCCCCATCGTTTAAACTGCACTGTGTCTCCATCTCAATTATTTCTCCATCTATATTATTTCTTTATTTCCTATTATTTCCAAATCCCTTTCAATGATCCTGCCTTGGGGCCTGTTTTGCTGGGAGAATATCTAACTCCCAGCATGCCTCCTGTCAGATCAGCAGGGGCATTAGATTCTCATAGGAGCATGGACCCTACTGTAAACTGTGCATGCAAGGGATCTAGGTTGTGAGGTCCTTATGAGAATCTAATGCCTGATGATCTGAGGTGGAGCTGAGGAAGTGACTAGCATTGGGGAGCACCTGCAAATACAGATTGTCATTAGTAGAGCAGTTTGCACAATAAACATAATGTGCTTGAATCATCCCGAAACTACCCCCTCCCCCCAACGCCCGCTGGTCCCGTCCATGGAAAAATTTTCTTCTGTGAAACTGGTTCCTGGTGCCAAAAATGTTGGGGACCACTGACACAGAGAGCTTCACAAGCACTTGTAATGCTTTACTTCTAAGCTGAAGGGTGGTTGTAAGGGGTTCATTCTTTATAGCTCTTTCTATTCTGAAGAATTTCATAATAAAGAGCAGCCTATCTTTAATCATATTCTTTCAAATACTTTTTTGTGAAATTAAGCAGTCATATAGGTGAATTACTAGTATTGAAACTTTAGCATGTAGCTATAAAGTCAGGGACTAACTTCACAATAACAGTGTAATTCCCTTTAGTAACATCAAAAAAAATTCCACTATATGGGTCTCCTTATTTTCCTTTGGTACAATGTCTACCAAAATTCATTGTTTAGATTGGTTAATATTATCCCCAAGGCATCCATTCTCAATCACATAAAGCATCTCTCAGCATCCCTTCTGCGTTGCAGGTATGAGCCTGCTGAGTCCCGCCCCTACAGTGTTCCAGACCATCGATTTATTCTCTCGATGTGTTCGGCATTCTCAGCGGACAGAGCTCTGTGTGCATCTGCTGTTTTAGTTCCACCTTCAGGGGCTGGCTCCTTGCCCTCTTAAACTTTGTACCTGGAGTGGACATACTTTGCTCTGCTCCTGTCACTATAAGCTCGGCAGCCTCTGAACTTCTACTCATTCCCCTGGAGCCTGTCCTTTCCAGTGCTTTGAAATTTAAAACAGACCGGCTGGGCATCAGTGTAGTGGTGGCAGAGACCAAATTACACATAATTTTCCTAATGCCTCTTTCATTTAGGGGGACATCACATTTTTCTCAGGGGCTTTTATTTAAAATAAACAACAAAGACAAAACCTTCACACCCCCTTGCTTTTTTGAAGCAGATATCCTAAATATGGAAATATTACATAAATAAATAATGGGGACCCCTGATTCCACTTGGATGAGCTTTGCGAAAGATTGCTTGAAAGTTCAACAGCTCCCCCATTCCTCCACTCTAAAATATGTTCCTCACTTAATCGTGACGCACCAGATGATGTCTGTCTGGGCTACATAGTCTTGAGCCCCCAACCCAATTACTTTTATTCATTCGATATGCTAGCATTGTGCTACTGGTTTGCACTCAGGAAAGCTATTTTTTAAAAATTGTAACAATCTATTAACCAAAATGTTTTTTAAAAATTCCTTGTTTGTCATTTTATCTCCTGTGGCACCCCTGTGCCCTCTGGGTCCCCCACTCCATCATTCAAACCAGGCAGAAACCATCATTGCCTCAGAAAAGGGATGTTGAAAAGAAATTAGGGAGAAGTAACAGTAAATTGTAAATGTTTGAATTTCAGAATAGATTTCTGAAACTTACAGCAGAGATAATACTTTGAGAAAATAGGGTTTTAAGTCTCAAAAGTCAGGATTTTTAAGCTAAAAAATCCATAACTCTGAAGAACTCGGATATGAACTTTGTTGCATAAATAATACATTTGGAAGAATCCTTGTTGAGAAGGGAGATTTGGGAAAACCTGAATAACTGGAGAATGCTCTGAGTTGACTGAGTTTATCCTGAACTGACTAAGATTACTTTTTTGCCACCAGTTGAAATGGGATCCAGGGCTCATGACATAAATTAAGTTTGAATATAAAGAAATACAGAAAATTACATTCTTTATATATTTGAATTTGTAAGCTAAGGTTTGTACCCTTATGAAACATGCTTTGCCTTATGGGGAGATATTGAGGCTGTTGTTGCTATATTACAGTGTTCTCTTTGTGCAGCTCTATAGGAAAAAAATTTGGGGTCTCAATATTGGGAGAGCTTTTCTTCCTCTGTATAACTTTATTTTTAGTCTGGGGAAACTGCAACTCATGAATCTGATTAAATGTCTCTGTTAACTGGCTGCATGAAAGCATCGTGTCAACTCTGAACATTATCTTTTGCTAGTGTGTAGAACCTCGTGGGATGCATCTCGTCTTCTTACCTCATCCTGGTGATTAGTCTCCCCGCCTTGTTTTCCTTTTCCCTTATCTCATTACTTACTCTCAGTCTGGCTGGACTCTCTGGGGAGCGGACTCTGAGGCAGAGTTTAATAAGCAGGATGCTTATAAAGGAGTGCCCGTGGGATCGACACCTGTGGAAGGGAGTGGAGAGGAGTCAGGTTTGGGGAGGGGGAGAAATCGAGCTTCAGTGCAGCTCCAACCGTACTCTCAGTGGACCACACGGGGAGCTCCCAGGTGTTCCAAGTGGAGCCTGAATGGCTGGGTCTTTATACTTCCCCACCACCCATTCATTAGATGTCAGCTGCCTCAGGAAGAAGCAAGAGGAAGAGACCTTGGCCAGGTGGTGCTCTGCAGCTGGTCGATCCTTGAAGGGGGTCATACTTAAGGCTGTCTGCCCGCAGCAGTCCCAGAAACCTGGGCATCGCTTCTTTCATATGAATTTTGGGGGGTGGCGGCACAAATATTCAGACCATAGCATTTATTTACTGAGTTTCTTAAAGGCATAGACAATTTATTAGTCACCCATCTTTGAGTCCCCATGCCCTAGCATGGTATCTGGCCATATGTTGGGTGCTCAATAAGTATTTTTTTCTTCAGAGAAAGCTATGTTGCCCAGGCTGAAGTGTTGGGGCTATTCACAGGCATGATCGCAGCACATTACAGCCTCAAACTCCTGGGATCAAGCAATCCTCCTGCCTCAGCTTTCTGAGTAGCTGGGGCTACAGGTGCACACCACCACGTCTGGCTAATAAGTGTTTGTTGAATGAATGCCTGAATCAAACTATGAGAAAGGTTGTCTTTGGGAAGAGGGAGCAGACATTACGTATGGCTGCAGGAGAGAGAACCCAGACTAAAGGTTAGAAATTATGGAAAGGCAGAATTTTCCAAAAAAAAAAAAAATTATCAGTGATGAGTATCCTGATTGGAAACATATTTGAACACCTCTATTGAATGTTTTTGAGTTTTGAATGATTGAATGATTATGAACAATTTTTATTATTTTTTATTTATTTTTTTCTGAATTTTCTACAATAAATGTTTTCATAATCAGAAAAAAATTTATTTTAAAAATATATAAACTGATGATAAAGTAATGGGCTCTCTGTCCCTAGAAGCATTTGTGGAGCTGGGAATGACACCTGCCAATAATGACAAGGGAGAAGCATCTCCATGGGAAGGGGAGGTTGAGTCTGGCAAGCTGTAAGATTCTTCCAACTGCAATAGCCTGTGATACTGTTGACTGAATGATAAATGCCAAATCTCCTTTCTTACAAGAATTTGGCCTAGTTTACTTGGCTGCCTCACACTCTGCCAGTGGCTTTGTTACATTGGAACCTCACTGTGACAGTATTGGCTGCAGAGGAATTTAATTTGTATTCACCTGAGGATGATATAACAGGAGGATTTCAGGAGATAATAATATTATAGTGATGCCAAAAACATGAATATGTAGGTCTGAGGTGTTTTTGTAGACAAGCCTAAGATACCCTTCTATGAAATATTTGAGTGAGTTCTGATTAAAATATTTTCAAATCAGCACTTAAGGCACGTATACTCTCAGTTTTATGGTTAATTTTCCAAGATAGACATTTCTGAAATGTGGTTTTGTCTAAATCAAAAAGACGGACCATATTCTGACTTTTGTGTTTATGAGCTAGTTTGGCAAACAAAATCATTGATTTTCTCTCTCAAGAGAAAAAACATTTAGACCATTTCTTACATAATATAATAGCTCTGAATTAAGAGAAAACAGAATATCCCCAAAGCAAATCTGGTACGTAGAAGTGAATCTGTGTTAAAAACAGTGGAACACACATAAAGTTTCTTCTGATTATATAAAATCCCAGTCGAAAGTGAGAAAGAGGGAGGGAGATGGAGAGAGAGAGAGGGAGAGAGAAAGAGAGAGAGAGAGAGAGAGATTGGAAATATAGATGTAAGATAAAATAATGAAGTAATAAGATTTATTTCTACAAAGCATATGTGAAAACAATTGTTATCACAACACTTGTTTAAAAGTATATGTGTTTATATATGTTTATGGATATATGTTATGGATATTATATTAATATTAACATGAATGGGCTGACAATTAAAAAATAAAAAAAGGCAAAAATAATTCTAAGAGAATTCAAAAAAGGGAAAATTAGAATATACTCTTATTAGCACCCTTTTGCCTTTAGTTTCTAGTGTGGTCTCATGGAGCACATCGTTCATCTAGGAACAAATGAGTCTGCCATTTGTTTGAGTCCTTTGCATTTTTACGTTATTTAAGTACTTTATAACTCCTCCAGATGCTCAGTACCAAAGTGAATTCTAATACTTTTATTGATTGAAAGACAGAGGAAATGCAATTTTTTTTCTATTCAACGTAAGCTTTCAAAAGGTTTGTCTATAAAGACATAAAGGAGCTGTGTGAACACAATGTGTCTGATTTCATTTTGTAGAAAAATGTACAAGAAAGCTCCAGGATTTCCCATTCCCTCATACTTCCCATGCTCCCAGAAAGGTTTTCTTTGAAACAGACAAATTCAATATGTACTGGGATTGGAGGGGAGGAGGAATGCTCTTCCCTGCTTCTCCCACTTCCAACCTGGCTCCGGACCTTGCTTCCCTACGCGTGTCTTTGGTATGATTGACTTTGAAAGTCTTTTCTGGAAATGCTCTTCCCACTTGATCTGGAATTCCTCCTTAGACATCACCCTAATTTTATCCCTGGGCTCCCCAGTCTGTGACAGTGGGTAAAGGGCACCACACATGCCCCCTGTCTTCCTCTCTGCCATCTCCGTCCATTCCCTACCCCGCTTCCCTGCCAGGGAAGGGGACTTGGGTAAAGGAGAGCACAGGAAGTAGGGTACAGAGGCACCAGGAACACGGCTTGTATGTGGTCATTAGCCATCCTCAGCCCTGTCAAAAGAGAGGGCAACCACCTATAGGAACGGCTGATGTCCTGCCTTTGAGGATGGATGCATTGGGGGCATTTTAACCATTATATTTTACAGTTTCTTACATTTGCAATATGCCTTATTGTTCACAAAAACTTTGACATATGGTTTTGATTACTGTGAAACAAACCTTTCTGGAACTGTTAATATTTACTTTTACTCATTGGTTTACATTTTGTTCCCCTACATTTTAACATCTCTGAAATCGGTAGGAGTTTTATAATCAGCAGTGTTGCACAATCACTGCCCACCAGGAATGGCTGTGACTGGTGTCTGTAATTGCCTATTGATGTGCAAACTTGGTCTTTCTTTGTGTTGTCACATCAGTTGATTTATGTGGATGGTCAACACTACACGTTACATGTGTTAATTGCTGTTTACTATGTCTTAAACAGGTTACAATAAGATTTAACTTTGAAACAAGAAGTTATTGTGTACACAGAAAAGCACAGAAACATAGGAGTGCAATGAAATGTGACATTAATGAACCAAGGAGCCATCATTGGAGAAGTGACCATGGTTCAATATGTTTTTTTTTTTTTTTTTTTTTCAGACAGAGTCTCACTCTTTTGCCCGGGCTAGAGTGAGTGCCATGGCGTCAGCCTAGCTCACAGCAACCTCAAACTCCTGGGCTCAAGCAATCTTTCTGTCTCAGCCTCCCAAGTAGCTGGGACTACAGGCATGCACCACCACGCCCGGCTAATTTTTTTCTATATATTTTTAGTTGTCTGATTAATTTCTTTCTATTTTTAGTAGAGACGGGGTCTTGCTCTTGCTCAGCCTGGTTTCGAACTCCTGAGCTCAAACAATCCGCCCGCCTTGGCCTCCCAGAGTGCTAGGATTACAGGCGTGAGCCACCACGCCCGGCCTCAATGTGATCTTGCAAAGCAACCACCAAATGTTTTGCCTAAGAAAGGAAGACATCAACACTTAGATAAAGCCATGTTTCATTTTCTTGTTGAAGTGGATACAAAGGAATTACCTCTCCACACAGTGAGCCATATACCTAAACTAAAGTCAGGAGAAACTGTCAAATCCCTCAGAATAGAAAAAAGACATTTCGAAGTGACAAAACCACTCATAGAACTATCATTAACACATTGCATCATAGTTTCCTTGGAGGAGTTTTTCCTTACTTAACGGTACATAAAAACTGAATTGTCTTTTTCAAGCGTCTGTTAAGTTAAAGCTTCTCTCCTGGATGCTTTTACATGACATGTACACCTCACACCAACTCTGCTCTGTAACCAGTATTATCCCCAATCTAGGTATGAAAGATGAGTAACTTGCACAGGTTGCTAATCTAGTTTTGGTGAAGCAAGGGCTTGACACACGTCTCACACGTCTGTGCCCAGAGCCTGTGCCATGTTCCTTAGACTATTCTGCCTCCGTAGACGTCTTTCTGATTTTCCAATCCTTTTGTCTTTCAGGAGAATCTTTGGGGACGAATGGTCCCAAGGAGTCTACACACTGGTGCTATTCCGAAACAAGGTGATATCTTTTATTTTTATTATTTTTTCACTAAAAACTTAGATCTTGGAGGCTGGAAATCCTTACTAGGTCATTTAAGCTATTGTATTTATTTCTCTGCAATGCACCTTGAATTCAGCTCACATGTTCTCTCACCTCATCTCATAGTTGTTTCCTAAAGTGAGTAATTCTTCCTTCGCCACATAATCTTTCTTTATGCCTCAACACCACAAACAGCCTGTGGGTGCCTATGGAAAGTAGGTGAACTGAAGATGACCCAGTAAATGCACTTGGCATGACCAGCCAAGGAACAAAACTCAGTATTAGAAAAGTATTGAACATTTATTTTTACCAAACCCCAGGTTCTCTAGAAGTAATCAGATGAGATTTTCATACATAAACATTTATGCTTCCAAGGCTATCTGGGAGGGGAAAAAAAATGAAAACCACTTGAATTTCTGTCCATGATTATAATTTAATTCATACCAACATTTTTAAAAGTTTAAGCATGTTTAGAAAAATGGTTTCTTCTTAGATGGGGATCAGGAATGGCAGCTCTCTCGGGAAAGGCCAGTCTGTGGTAAACCAGACGGCACCAGGGGTGTAAATGCCAGAAATGTACACGGGAAGCCGATGATTCTGAAATTCCTAGTGTGATTCTGAACCCAGGAGAATTTATTTGCATTTGGAATTACTGCATCATGGAATGAAACGGGAAAGATCATTATTCATACTTCATACATTTACTTCTTTTTAGATCTGGTTCAAAGGCACTGAGAGTTGTGTTCTAAACTAGAGCCATCCAATTAATTAAAGCACAAGGACTTTGAAGCAAGTAGTAAAAATAATTTTTTTTTCTACAAATTGAACTGGTAGGGCCATTCTCTTCTTTCTTAGGCCAAGCATTCAGTGAAACAATAATGGGTATGTAGCTGTTGTTTTACCACAAGCCCTGGGCTATGAGAGGTTTGAGTACATTTTTGGTATTCGATTTGTTAATAACTAAAGCAATGTCACCTAATAATTTGTTACTATTTGTTGTCAGTTTTTCCTAATTGATTAAAACAGCTAGAGTTACTCACTGACTCTTAAGAATGGGCTGGTAGATTTTAAAACAATACTTAGAGACTCATTTACAACTATACCTATTCTCACCCCTTTCCTGCCCAACTTCATAGAAAGAAATGTCCCTTTAGTCCAAGGTGAGTCCCCTATGTGTGCTCTGAATGTATCAAAATTAAATATACCATCTGCCTCACCTCTCAACCTGTTGCTTCTGAATTTTCTCTCTCAGTGAATACCATCATCATCCTCCAAGTTTCCCAAGCTAGCACCTAGGAACCAGCTGAGACTCTTTCCTTTCCATTCCTATTCTCCAGCTCCATCCAATCCACCAGCTTCCCATCCATTTTGCTAATTCAATATTTTTCCTGTCTATTTCTTCTGTTACTACATTAGTCTAGGTCTTCACTACCTTAGGAGAGCCTCACAGATGACCTCCCTGCTATGATTTTTGATATTCCTCTACAATCCACTCTCTATACTATGATCAAGATTATCTTCCTGAACAAGCAAATCTGCTTAAAACCTTTTAATGGTGCCTCATATCTTAAGGAAAAAGTTTAAGATCCTGGGCGTGGAGCCAAGCCCTTCATGCTATGGTCCCACGGAGCTTTTCAGCATTCCTTTGTACTCTTCCCTGTAGGCCCCTCATGTTGCAACCCTGGGAAGAACTTGCCATTTTGCAAATGGACCATGTTCCCTCTCCCTCCTTTGCATTTGCAAGGTGGTTCTCTGTACTGACCACTTGCTCCTTGTTTGTCCACAACATTCCTACTAGTTCTTTGAGATTTACTCATTCTCTAATACCTCTGGGCAGCAGTGAGGGAGCCTGCTCTGAGTTTAAAGTCAATGCTGCCTTCTCCTGTGTTTCCACAGGATCCTGTGCATACCTTCATCAAGGCCATTGCCACACAGCATTTACATTTTTGTTGTATGTGTCTGTCTCTGCCACTGCCCTTGAAACTCCTGGAAGAGAGAGGCGTGTCTATTATCTTTCTATCTCCAGGCCAAGCCTGGTACATGTTACTTAGTATGCACTCAATAAATTGCTGCTAAATAAAGGACTTTCAATCCTTTCCTATCGTTTCTGGAAACCTTACTCAAGCAAAGTTATTTTTTCTTTTTCTGTGTTTTTAACTCCACCTTTCCCTTAAGTCTCTTTAATTCTAAAAACAAAAAAGAAAACTTTCTTCATCTTAGTCCCATTTTGTTGAAAGGATGGTCCAATTATTGCTTTAAACTCCTAACCTCCCACTGATTCTTCAGTCCACTGAAATCTTAACTCCATCACTCCAATGAAATCATTCTTACCAATGACACCAGTTGCTTCCTAATTGTGAAAGTCAGGCTTTATCTTAAGTGATTACTCTTCAGAATTTCAAATTGTTGACCTCTCCTTTTTTTCCTGAAAAATCTTTATTAATTTGGCTTTTGTGACACCATTTCCCTGGTCGACACCATCTCTGAACACTAATCAGCTAACCCAGCCTGCCTTTACTAAAATACTGATGTCCCAAAGAGCCTTTATTAATTCTTTTGTCTTCTTATTCTCCCTGAGTAATTTCATATACTTTTGCATCTTCGGTTACTACTTATATATCCAATGAACTGGAATTTTGATTTCCAGGACTCTCTTTCCAATGTGTAATAACTTCTGTAACTTGTAATACTCTCAAACTTTACATGTTAAAATTGAATTAAGTTTAGTTTCTCAAACATGGCCCCTTTTATATTTCCTATCCTAGTGAGTTAGCAGTAGAGTCAGGGTGTTAATAATTTATAATATTACTCAAGTTTTCTATACTACACTACATAATAAATTTCAAGAAAAAATTCTTTTTTATATGTAGTCCAGATTAGATTTTGTATTAGACATTGCTGTATAACAAATCACCACAAATTTATCGTTAAAAACAGCATACATTTATTTTCTCAAAGTTTTTGTAGGTCAGGAGTCCAAGCATGGTTTAGCTGAGTCCTCTGCTCAGAGCTTCACAAAGCTACAATCACGATGTTGGCTGGGGCTGGGCTCTTATCTGAGGCTCACGGTCTTTTTTCAAGATGACATTATTATTAATAAAATTCATTTCCCTGCAGCTGTAGAAGTTGCAGCAGCTTGCTCAATTCAAGGCCAGTAGAAGAGAGAGTCTCTGACTTGCTCACCCACTTTTAAAGGACTCATCTGATTAGGTCAGTCCCACCCAGGACATCTCTTCAATTAACTCAAAGTCAGCTGATCAGGGACCTTAAGTAAATCTGCAAAATCTTTTCACCTTTGCCATATAATGCAACATAATTATGGACGAGACAATCCCATTGTCTTTGTCATATTCTATGGGTTAGAAGCAAGTTACAGGCCCCCACCCACACTCAACAGGGAGAGGATTATATCAGGGCAAGGGTCATTGGGTATCATTCTAGAATTCTGTTTGCCATAGCTTAGTTAAAAAAATATATATGGGGAATAGAAAAAAACCAATAAATGTTTGTAATTTGGAGGTATTAAAAAGTTGAATACACAGAAGGAAATTGTAGAACTTTAGTTTAAAATCTTAAAGTTTGATGGAGATGGCACATATTTTGAAGATAGAGAAAAGGGTTTTCTATGCTTATTCTATGTTAAAGTTACTGCCTTGGGCAGTAGATATATCCAAATATCTAAACTTTAGATTATATTATGTGAACCTAAAGGGAATAATTAAACAAGTAATTCTGAAAGATAAGACATTTATAATAATTACATAAGTGGTTTAATCTGAAGACCATTTTACCACATGTTAGACTCATTTGAATTAAGCGAGGATAATGTAATTACTAGTAAGTTATATGGTTTTTCTCAGTGTACATTAATTCAACTTTTCTAATAGGTTTTTTCCCCCCTTTTTCTTTTAATATCTTTGACAGACTGATTTTCATCAAACATGCCAAACTTTCCTCAGGATAGTTCAGGCATCTTTCAAAGTTGTTTTCTTACAATTTTAAATGACATAGCTACCCAAGTATCTTTACCAATGACTTTTCCCTTCCTGGCCCCACACCATTTGAGGGCATTCTTGGGAGCTCCTTTCCCTTGTGTGTATTCTGGAGTTAAAACAAAAGCTGTTAGGGTATAAAATTTACCAAGAATTCTGCCATTTTAGATGCTTCTTCTTAGGGACAACTATTCCATTGATATTTCGTGAAAAACAACATGCTTGGTGAATTATCTTGTTTTCTTGACATTGGCAATGATAATGCAATGCCTGTGGTGTACGATTGCGTGAGGATGGCTTGTAAATCCCTAGAGATATGTGGTTACTTCTCTACTTTCCCTCTCTTTTGCTTGGGCAACCGCCACATTGATGCACTGGAGCCATTCTTCTGCATTCTTCTCGTCCTTGGCCTTGAAAACATAGGTTTTATTGTCTGTGAAGATTTCGAAAGCCCGAGGGAGAGAGCGGTCCCTGCGTTTCTTGGCCACAGCTTTCACACTCTGTACTTTGCTGAGTTCTATTGGGGAGTCATCCGGATCGTCTTTCTGAAATGCATGGGAAGGAAAGAACATGAGCTGGCTCTTTACTGTAGGCAAGGGTCTCTGACTACTGGAGGATTTTCCAAGAGGGCCAGAATCCTTTTGCTTTTTATGGCTCAAGATCTTTGTTATTTTGGGCCCTAAGGCCTCAAAGAATCATTAGAATAATGGAAGGAGTGAGCAATTGAGCCTTTGTTATAGCATTGTAACTTGGCATAAGATAGCCAATTTATAGGATATTATTATAAAGTGGGATTTGGGAAAAATGCTTAAATCACAGTTCTTAATTTTCTGTCATTTTCTATTGCTATTAACACTATAAATAGCGCAAAATGCAGCAGTACAATTTGTAGTACTATTAACTCAGAATTTCAGATAGTTTGGGAGACATGAAATTGAATTTTCATTTGTGCTACTTCTAAGAAAGATTTGCCAAACCCTTAATTGAATGAACAAGGATCCAGTGTTTGAGTAGACCAAACTGTTTTTGAAATTCTAGGTAGCTTTGGAACCATGCTTTGTCTACAAACACTAAGTGAAGGAATATTTAATGATGTGATATTTGCCTTTTATCAAAGCAGAGACTTACGGATCTCTACAACGCCAGCATCATCACACTAGGCTAGCATGAATAGTTTTTTTTTTTTAATTTTTAATGTCTAGCTTTGACTTTACAGCATGAATAATTTTAAGGAATCAGATACTTCTTTAAAACAATTTTAGGTCTTTAATCTGCCTGAATACATTTTTTCTTCTTCTTTTTTCTTTGCCTGCTTCATTTTTCCTTCATATATATATATATATATATATGCTATATATGTGTTTTATACATCATATATGTGTTATATATATCATATATATATGTTATATGTATATGATATATATGTATTTTTAGACAGGGTCTTGCTCTGTCACCCAGGCTGGAGTGCAGTGGTATCATCATAGCTCACTGCAGCCTCAAACTCCTGGGCTTGAGTGATCGTCCTGCCTTAGTCTCCTGAGTAGCTGGGACTACAGGTGTGTACCAACATGCCTAGCTAATTTTTTCTATTTTTTGCAGAGATAGGGTCTCACTATGTTGCTCAGGCTGGTTTCAAACTCCTGAACTCAAGTGATCTTCCTGCCTCAGCCTTCCAAAATGCTAGGATTACAGTCTCGAGCCACCATGCCTGGCCTATTTTTTTTTTTTTTTTAAAGCAGAGAATTTATTTGGGCTGAGTTTGCAACCAAGGAGCATAGATTCAAGTTGCCCTGAATATACTTTCCCCCCCTGAATACATTTTACCTACTGGAGAATGTATCTGTGATTGAGAATCTTGCCAATTCTCCTCTCTCACCTCTCTTCTTAGAATAATCATCCTTCTTTCACTTTGTAATGAAAAGCCACCCTCCTCACCTACCCCATGCTTTCTATGGTGTATTGTCCAACATGGAAAAATTTCAGGAGCACCAAACAAAAATGCAATTCAAAATGTTGATGTTAGGAAAGTATCCATCAACCAAGGCAACATAGTCACTCCCCATCTATTTCATTAAGAGATGCATTTCCAATAGCAATTCCATTTTTTAATGTTTAACAAATATTTATCAAATTTGGTATTATACTTGTGGTTCTTCTTGAGTGATATGACTTTTTAAAAATATAACTCAATCAGAAAAAAATCGTAACACTTAGAGACTGGTGATCACAAGAAATTCAAACAATTAAATTTTAATATATCTACTTAGTTTTATTGTAGTAAAAAATGGTAGGGAAATCAAGATAAAATGATGTGGGAGAGGTAGAACAGAAATATGATTTCAAAGAAAAAAGAAATGATATAAACATTTTTATTAAAGAAGAGCTAATTTATGTATTTTTTTTAAAAAATGGATGGTGTTAGGTATCAAAGTGCTATGGTATTTTATTCCAATGGTTACATTTAAATAAGAGATGTGATCTTTTTATTTTAAAGTGTCAATATTTACAATTCAACAGAAATTACAGTTTGTACAACTGTTTAAACATGATAAAAAATGTTGATGAAACTTAAAATGCTACAAGGTCTTGCATAGATTTTTCAAAATTGCTTTAGGGGATTTACAGGATAACGTTTGAAGACATGTACACTAGGCAATACTTTATTAGCCTAATTTGGGTTATAGTAAGTATTTGACAGTAATAAAATAGTATTTCTTTGCATAAGTCTATAGCACAGAAATTGATACATGGAGGAACTAATCAAGAAAATAAAAAGTTTTCTTCCTGATGTTAAGTTGAGGGGAAAAAACAAGAAAGAAAATAAAAAGTTACCATAGTAATTTAAAGAGGGACAATTAATCAACTAAGAAAGAATAGAAAGAAAGTCAAAGGACACTGTTTCTTAGCTAGCTGGTGGGGACCAGAACCTTAGGAATGCAAAAGTAAAAAATTATACTTCAACCTCAGTTCTCATTTTAAAATGCACATTTCTTTTATTTGAAAGAAAGGGCCTTTTACGATGTGGCTGAAGCTTCAGCAGGACTGCTGACCACTGGTAGTTACTGTGTCCCTGGAGATTAGAAGTATTTTGCTGTGGCCCCATGCTATATTAAATTATTTCTCACTATTCCAGCCACATGTTCTGTTAGATTTCTGGAATGTCAAACCATTATTTCTTAATAAAGGTGTCAAACAAGTTAGCTAATTATAAAATAGCTTTCTTTAAACTTCATTAAAAAGCCCTGAATCAAGAAGTATAAAGGTCATTATTTGAGTTCAGGAAAAACTCATTCCTATGGACTAAACTCTGTTTTGTCTTAAGGGAATCTGAGAAATCACTACATCTTTACTTCATTCCTGATTTTTTGAATAAAAACAGGAAACTCATATAGTCATTTTAAATATTTGAAAAATGTTTTGGTGTGAACCTATGCTTAAAAAATCTTGTTTCTTTAAATCTCTAATAACTGTCTAAATTGAACATACTATTATATTTCTCTTTCAAAAATATCTTCAGCCACAGAAGAGTCCATCCGTGTATGTCATAATACACCTAGATGAAGAAGGTAACATGAAATCAAATTAGGTGTCTCAAAAATATTCTTTTTATTTGAAAAGTTAACAGGAAGTCATTAATTAAAAGAGCACTGGTTAGAATTTGTCATAATTCAATTACATCATTCTTGATTCCAGTTGAATAAAATGTTCAAATAAGTTTTATAATGAGGACTTTAAAGATATAGTGCATAAATCTAGAATGAATTGCCATTTTTAACTAATTTAACTCCTTTCATTCATTAATTCAGACACAGTTTGGTGTATGTGATGGTTAAGCTTATTATGTGTCAACTTGATTGGGCTAAGGGATACCCAGATAGTTGGTAAAACATTATTTCTGGGTGTGTCTGTGAGGGTACTTCTGGAAGAGATTAGTATTTGAATCAGTAGACTGAGTAAAGAAGATCCACCCTCACCAATGTGAATGAGCATCATCCAATCCATTGTGGATTTGGATAGAATAAAAAAGGGGGGAAAGGTTAATTTTCTCTCTCTTGAGTGGAGACATTTGTTTTCTCTTGCCCTTGGACATCGAGCTTCTGATTCTTGGGCCTTCAGACTCTGGGACTTATACCAGCATTCCCTCCCCCTCCCAGGGGTTCTCAGGCATTTGGCCTCGGATTGAGAGTTACACTATCGATTCTCCTGATTCTCAGGCCTTATGACACAGACTGAATTACAACAGTTTTCTTGGTTCTCCAGTTTGCTGGCGACAGCATATTGTGGAACTTCTCAGCCTCCATAATTTCATGAGCCAATTCCCATAATAAATCTCTTATATAACCATATCATCCTATTGGTTCTGTTTCTGTCAAGAACCTTGACTAATACAGTTTACCATTGGCTCTGTATTTTAAGTATACTTGGGGAGCAGTAGAGTATGGTATTTCAGAGGTTTCCTACTGAAAATTCAGGATACAGATAACTACAGAGCATCTTATTCAGATTGAAAATTATACTAAATGGATACTTATTAATTCTATTAGAATTGTATCCTATTTAACTGAATATTAAATGAATAAAAGATAGTAATATTTTTCCCTAATCAAAATTGAACTTCGTTGACTATAAAAGGCATTTAAAATAAATCAGCCTCATTCCTTCCTTCCTGCCTACTGTCCCCCTTCCTTGGACTCCTACCTCCAAATATAGCTTGTGGTTATAAATAAAAATCAGAGTTGATATCATAGCCATAAATTTATGTAGGTGGCCCTCCAGGAAACAAAGGCACGGTGTTTGAGTCCAGACCACCACGTAGTCCCTCTGCAGTTCGTCTTCTAAAACTTAAGTCAACTAAAACAAGCTTCCATAATAAACTGAAGAAAGACTGTGAACCAACTAACACAGGAATGAACAGATGAGACAAAGGGAAATATGCAATAAAATAATGCTGTAATATTGTAAAATGGAGAAGGAAAAAAATTATCAGGGTTCTAACTCAAGACAACATGCCTAGCTGATTGATGGAGATCAAAACTCCAAAAATCCCAGTATAAAAGATGACAGAGGAACTTACAGACTTTCCTTTTTGAAACAGAAGTTGATTTCCAGCCAGTGTAAAATAACGAGTTTTCCACCTTTTGATGAACTTCCATCTGACTTGCTTCTCTTTAAGTTTTCCTTCTATGAGAGGCTGGCCATCTTGATTTACAACTGTGGAAGGTAACAGAAGGATCAAGTCATTTATTTTCCGTTATTTATTTGACGAGTGATCAAAAGTCAGAATTGCACAGTGAACCAGAACCTAGTAAGCATATCAGGAAAGTGGGCTCATAAATTACGATTTTGGTTAACGTTTTCTCCTTTGTCCCTAAAAGAATGCACAATTCAGATATGATAATGAAAAAGTGTTGAAAACCTTCACTGAGATTTTCAAAAGGAATTAGTTCACACAAAAAAAGCATCTGGGTAGCAGTCTTAAAGTTTCATCTGGATATCCAGCTTTCTGTGCTTCTTGGCTTCTTTGTTTCATGGTATTCTGTTCCTTAGGTTGGAATGACCAGATCAATTTAGAACAGTTTGAAGTTTTGGCATAAAATATCTAATATGCCATAAGCTTCATTTTGATTTTGCCAGTAACTAGGTAATAAAAAAGAAATTTCCATGCTTTACGACACATGAATTGCTAGAAATATAGTTTTATAATCATAAACCAAGTATATTTAGCTTTTGGCAGCAAAAGTCAATGCAGCACTTCAAAAAGCATGTTTCCTAAAGCCATAACATTAAGCTGCAAAGGCAAACTTACCCAACTCTTTTATATTAATACATGCTATGTAACTCTCTGGAACACACATTCTCTCTTCTCCGTGTTCTTATCTTCACCTAGTCAACAACTGATCATTTCATATTTCAACTAAAATGTTGCTTCTTTTGGGAAACTTTCCCCAAACCCAGACAAGGGTGGCTTCCCCCCTAAATGTTCTCATAGCACATTGTATATTTCTTTTATATCAGGCATTATCATTTGTAGATAGGTATTGATATTTATCTGATGAATATCTTTCTTTCTCATCCAACTGGAAGGTCCACAAGGGCAGAGTCTTTTGTTTGTTCATTGTTGAATCATTAAGAATCTAATATAGTGCCTAATAAATAGTAGGAAGTCTATAAATATTTGTTGAATGAATGGATTAATTTTACATTGAAGCAGAGTGATTACACATAATCATAGAATTAGAAGATCCATTACAATGTCAGAAGTTTAAATGTTGAACTGAAATTTTCATTTTTCTTACCAACTACATAAGATTCATTCTTCAAATTCATATGAAAGCATCTGATTTCAGCAGTAAGGGACAATGGAAAGCTCAATTTTGGGTAGGACAATATTTATTTATTTATATGCATTTTATATTTATTTATATTTAATATTTATTTATATTTAAATATAAATAAATTTATATTTATTTATATGCATTATATGCATTCATAGCACCTTGAAAATAATGAAACTTGTTCCATCACTTTGGAAAAAATATGGACTGTTCCATTTGACTATATGAACACATCTGTTTTTCCTATGCTATCATGTATTTTCTTTCTTTTTCTTTTTTTAATTTTAGAGACAAAGTTTTGTTCCATCACTCAGGCTAAAGTGCAGTGTGCAGTCATAGCTCACTGTACCTTCAAACTCCTGAACTCAAGCAATCCTCTTGTCTCAGCCTCCTGAGTAGCTAGGACTACAGGCACATGCCACCACACCTGACTGATTTTTTAGGTTTTTTTTTTTTTTTTTTTTTTTTTTTGTAGAGATGAGGTCTTGCTATGTTGCTCAGGCTGGTCTCAAACTCCTGGCCTCAAGAGATCCTCCCACCTTGACCTCCCAGAGTGCTGGAATTACAGATGTGAGCTGTTGTACTTGGCCTCTTTTTTCTAATGTAGGTCAAATAACTACCTCATACAGGAGGATTTTCCACCTTGACAGAGCACTTTTAGGATAACAATAATGAAAGTATAGTTTTCATAAACAAAGTTCTAGTAAGGCTAGTATGACTTTTTTTAAATCAATTTTTTGAAAAATTGAATAGTCTGAAGACAATTCAATTGGCTGGTCCATTGGCAACTCCAAATTAATGCTAAAAACTGAAAATACATATCAAATATATTGTTAGATAGGGATAAGGACTAAGATGAAAATAGAATAAGAAATGAGTGACTTGGCGGTTTGGTGTGCATGCATTTAACAAGTCAGGAAAGAGCTTGGACATTCAAAGTGACGTGTGATCTGAGACCTCAGTGATGAGAAGTATCTGCCATCATCTGAGAAGCTGTCTTGTGGCCAGTACTGTGCATAGCTGAGGACAGGGAAAGCAGAAACCGTGAAGGATAAATAGAAAATCAATCTCAAGAAAAATATTTCAGTGTTCTGCTTTGCTTTACTAGGAATCATCTGATTTAGAGCATTTTTAAAGCTTGTAATGTTCTTTGAAAACTTAAATTTTCCATAAACATACTGGTGGCTTCCTTTGTGTAGCCCCCACACTGTGCAGTGACCTCAATTAAAGCACTTATGACACTGCAACAGCCCCCCCCACCCCCGCTACACATTCTGTGAGAGCAGGAGCAGCCTTGGCACAGTGTATGCCTGGGCTACGGGCTCAGTAATGCTTATTAACAATGTGCCGTTGAGTCATAAAAAGTACGACAGTCTATCTGGGGGGAGGAAGAAAGTTTTAAGAGGAGATCCAAGAGGAGGGAAAAGGGGGAAAATATGTAAAAACAAACAACACAAAAAAACCCAACCCCAAAATTAGATTAAACATTTTTAAAAACACCCATTTTCCATGTTTTCAAGTGAGAAAATATTACTAATCTAATTGTAATGTTCAAGAATTTTGAATGAACTCAGAAGATGCAGGTGTGAGTCCTCTCAACTACCGTTTTCTGATCAGCAAATAGGAAATAATAACAGCCCCCTCCCACTTAAGAGGGATGTTAAGGGTGAGAAATCAAAATAAAGAAATTCCTGTGAGGATAGTAGGTACATAACAAGGCACAAAGCATGACTGCTCCCACCCCCACCTTCAGTAAAGACTTTCCTTCCCAGTTTGTAACCACATTGCTTTCTTGCCATGGCTTTAATGGTAAGGTGATTTGATGTAATGTTATTTAATAATGGTACATTTTTCCTATCTTAGTCTCTCATATTTACTCAAAGAAGCATTTGAAATATTTATAATATCTGAGATGACTTCAAATCATGATCAATTTAGGTAATATTTAAGCACATGCATGGATCCTTTTGGATCTGACATAGCAGATCAGCTACTGTATTTCTCCTCAAGGCAGACCCAAACGTTTCCCTTGAAGAGTATGTGGGACAAAAGTCTGCAAGGAGCACTTGGCAAAAGTGTTGAAGGACTCCCTGGAGACAGGGCTGAATGGGATATAATGGCCATCATAGAGGCTCAAGACAAAATGATAGGGTTACTAAGAACAAAGGATGAAGAACTTCAGATATATGCTGCTAAGCAAAAAGTTTTCATTGTAATCTAGTAAAAATTTATCCCAGGGGAAATGTCCATGGAATGGTTTTTAGGAAGGAAATATTAGCAGAATTTTAAAGCAGCTGAATGTTAGGGCCCAAATTTAGACATCAGGGTCAGCTTCAGATAATTCAGTAAAAGCCAGGCTATTTGTAGTTGTAAAATTAATTTTAAAATAGTTTCAAAAGACAAAGAAAAAAAGACTTAAAGTATTTCCAACTACAATCCTACATCTTAAAATTTTTTTGCAGTTATGTCTATCATATGCACAATTGGGCATGTATCATTTTAATAGGTGTATTGTCCATAGTATGTCCTTGTAAGCAAGTAATTCTTGTATAATATCACGACCTCTTCACAACCAAAACAAAGAATTTATTTTTTAAGGATTATAATACTCCATTTTTGAAATAACATGTGGCATGATCATGTATCTAAAATGATCTTATTTACATGTAGCACATACAGTATATTCAATCAAGCATTTTCTCACTTTCTAATAACACATTATTTCATTCAAAGCACCACAGTTTGGCTAAGATATTCTCTACTAACCTGGATCTATTCCTTTCTTTAAATATCAACTGGCTGAAAAAGCTATGGATTATTAAACTGAATTCTTGAGTGCAATTGGAACCCAAACTGTAACCATGTTTATCAACAAAAGTTTTTTAGAATGCTAACACAAATGTTTATTCATTAACTGTACCCCTTTCTGCACTGAGTTTAAAATATTCATGTTGATAAAAAATGAATTTTGAAGGTGCTAATCTTCCGCAACATGATGTTGATGAATGAGAGTACAGTATTAACAGATAGACCCCTTAGAGCAGAGAAGCCCACAGCAGAAAGAATAAAGCAATAAAGAGTATTCATTTGTTCATCCATCAGCCATTCATCCATTTCACATGTATTTTTGAACACAGATGGGCTGAAAGGCACCATGTTTAGATTTGAGGGGTTACAAAACCCTATTGTTAGGGAGCTTGAATTTATCATCTTACGGGGAGATAAAGCATTTTACAAACTCTACAGGTCAACATGGAGTTTGGCGAGTGCCACTGGAGGAGTATAAGCCAACTGTTATAGCATTTGAAGAGAGGAAATTCCACTTTTAGTTGACATGAGGTGACATGAAAGCTGGGCCCTTAAAGAAGGGGGAAAGAATTTTCCAGAAAGAGTACAGAAAAGGATCGAGGCAGCAACAGAGATGTGTGATGGAAAATACACAAAAGAACCTAAAGAAGCTGGAAGAATCAATTAACTCAGAAATAAGTGCATAAAGCAGTTGCAGTCTTTTTTACATTATTAACTGAAGAATAATGGTGCCCTTTAAAGGTTTTTTAGGATTAGGAAACAAAAAGAAGTCAGCAAGAGTCAAATCAGGACTGTCAGGCAGATGCCTAATGATTTCCCATTGTCCTTGTTTGATGAGGCATGAGCAGGAGCATTGTGCGGGTGGAGGAGGACTCTGGTGCAGCCTTCCTGGGTGCTTTTCTGCTAAAGCTTTGGCTAACTTTCTCAAAACACTCTCATAATAAACAGACGTTATTGTTCTTTGGCCCCTCAGAAAGTCAACAAGCAAAATGCCTTGAGTATCCCAAAACTGTTGCCATGATTTTTGTTCTTGACCAATCTGCTTTTGTTTTGGATGGACCAAAGTATCTGTACCTGCAACGTGCCTACCTGAGTTTCTTCCCCACACTGTAGTAGCTTGTGCGCTACAGACATAGTGGTGATGGCCTTATTATGGAGGATTGCCTTATTAAACGTAGAAAGAAGAAAAAGGGTGAAGACCATGTCCAAAGATTAGAGAAAAATCCCTTTTATGCCTCGATGGTAGAATTGACTAGCAGTAAATGAGGTGCCTCCAGTGGTTTCTTCTCAGTTAATAAGAGAATTTAACATTCATGTAATTCTTGTCATGAAAGACCAAGTTCTGCTTTTTATTAATACTCTTCACATTCATGAATTCTCCTATTCTTTTATTAAAAATGCCTTTATTGAATACCTACCATGTACTAGGCACATGCCAGGTGATGGGGGTACAAAGACAAATAAGACAGTTTCAATTTTTTTTTTTAATTAGGAGAGAATTTATTTTAAAAATGTCATCTTAAACTGCAAGGATGTCCTTTAAACATCAAAATTAAACATGTCAAATAAGAAATCATGTTGTCAAAATGCCCACTTAATCCAGCCAAAGTACTCAAAGTCAGCCTTTGCTGACCTTCTATAATCCCATTTTAAAAAGCATTTTAAAAAATTTTTTACTTTTTAAATTTTTTTTTCGAGACAGGGTCTTATTCTGTCATCCAGACTAGAGTGTGGTGGCATCATCATAGCTCACTGCAACCTCAAACTCCCAGGCTCAAGTGATCCTCTTTCCTCAGCTTCCTGAGTAGCTGGGATTACAGGTACACACCACCAAGCATGGCTAATTTCTTTATATTTTAAGTAGAGATGGGATCTTGCTCTTGCTCAGAGCTGGTCTCGAATTCCTGGGCTCAAGCAATCCTCCCACTTTGGCCTACCAAAGTGCAAGGATTACAGGTGTCAGCCACCACGTCTGGCCTTTTTTCTTTTTTAAATAAGAGAAAGTAGGCATACATATTGGTAAGTGCTAACTGTCCATATTCACACAGAGACACAGTGTACTCTCTGAGCCCAATATACAGAGAAAGGAGGGGAAAAGCTAGAATTCTCTGTACTGCTACTTCCAGCTTCCAGCAGAGTGAAGGGAGCAGGTTTTTCTTTTTTCCCATAGAGCTCAGTGGTATTGATTCCATACAGTTTTTGTTGAGACAAGAAGGGATAAAAATGAATTTGGAACAGAAAGAGGTAGAGATTCTTTTCCCATTGTATTCTGCTCAAGGTATTTCCCCCCAAAATAAGATGAGAACCATGGTGCAGAGAAAAGAGACCTCAAGAAGAGAGTGACTGAGCACAAAAGAAAAAAAAAAAAAAAAGAAAGACTGCAACTTGCTCCCAGGGACTAGAGAAAACTTTAAAAGGGAAGGTTGAAATCCATCAGTGTTCTGTTAGTCATCTTCTCCTTCATCCTCCTTTCCTTCTTCTTCTTCATCTTTTTCACTTCATCCTCATCTCTTTCTTCATCAATATCTTCCAAACCTTCTTTTTCATCATCGTCATCTTCTCTCTCCCCTTCTTCATCATCCATATCAGGAACCAAGTAGTACTGTAATGGATTTGGCCAAATAGCATCTTTGACAACCTCTCCTAGTTTGTCTGCCCTGCATCAGAACGGTCAGTAAACCAGGTAAAGACGCTCTCTGGTTCCTCATGCTGCGTCTTCCTGCTGGCTTTACTCTGCGTTTGACTGAAATGTTTCATCGAATCCTTTCCAGATTTCCATTTGATTTCAGTGGACTTTGAAGATGGATCACCACTCTCATTCAGATGAAATTCTTTGGAGATAATTTTATTTTCAAAGTAAGGATTTTCATCAAAATAAAAATCTATTCCTTACCCTGATTTATCATCTTCAAATTCTGTCACTTCAACTCTGATCGAAATATTTAGTGGCTCTTCATTCTCCTCCCCAAGCAGTGCAGACACTTGTGGATGGCTGACAAATGTTGTTACCCCCAAATTTGGGATTTTGGTATCTATTCTGACCTCTTCTGAAACAATGGTTGGTGGAGTTTGTTATATTTCTATTCTACTTTCAAAATCTCCTCACTGGCTTGTTCATTAAGTCTGTCTGCTTTATTTTGTACTTCATTGATTCTTGTTATTCTTTTTCTTTCTTCTTTGGCCAGCCCAGAGAAGCCCATGTGTCCTCCAGCCTTGGGGCAGTAGGTGGTCTTGGTTTCTACTTTTGAGGTGGGAGGGGAGACTGGCATTTGGGGGCCATGCTGTGAGGGAAGTCTGAGAACCAGACTGCTTGGCTGGAGGAAGCTCAGAAAACGTGACAGTCTTAACCTGTGTGATGCAGAGGATTGCAGTAGGGAAGCTAGTACAGAGTCAATTGTAGTATAGTGGGGCAAATCGCAGAATAGAGCCATGCACAGGGTCTTACTGGAACACACTGAGCTGAATTCTCAGGGACAAGTAAGTAGCAGTTATGAAGGTGATGAGAAGAAGGCTATTCTGCAAAAAATTAAAAAATCATAGCAAAGGGCCAAGGCTGAGGGAGGGGGCACTAAATGCACTCTAGGAACTGTAACTCTATGTGATTGGAACTTGGGAGGGAGCAGGGTGGGGAAGGAGAGGCAAGAGATGAGGTGTGAGATTCACCGAGAGGCCAATCCTAAAGAGCCTTGGGCATCATGCAAAGTGGAATCTGATGCTTTGTAATGTAACATAATGAAAAATAATAATTTTGTAGTCATACAACCCCCATAATCTCAAGAACACAAGAGTTCCATAACTCAGTCTCCATCTTATTTGAAGAGTTGTTGCAATTCTGAATATGTCTCTAACCAATTATAATTTACTTAAACATAGTGTGCTGAATGTCATGTTTACTCCTGATTATAATAGATCATATAGGTCTATCCAAAAAACTTTCTCTGGTATAGGCTTATAGTTTACAGAGTAAGGGCACTGTCTGTGGAGCCAGACCTCAGCTGAAGTCTAGAATCTGCCACTTACCAGCTGACTGGTCTTGGGTAAGTTATTTCAGTCTCTGAGCTTCAGTTCCCTGTTCTCTAGAGTTGTTGTGCTTAACAAGAGGGCCGACACAAATGGCTATGCGGATTGTCACCACACAAGGGCACTCGGCAAAGGTGGTAAATTGGGGCTGAAATTCATCCCGAATTTTGCAGATCAAGCCATACATCCCCAAGTGGAGTACATCCACATAAATGAAGGCACATGAACGTGCTATGGAGGTTAACAGTGGCCTTGCTTAACCAAGCCTTGGTCACAGTAGCTACTGTCATCATGACCATGGATCAACAACAAATGAACATGATCATCCTTTCATTGTGATGATGAACAGGTGGTTTAAGAAATACCGTATCTTAAGGGCCTATACGAAAGTGTTAGAAACAGTGACAGATTTCATAGTAAGGCAGGGAATTTGTTTAAGGTTCAAGCCCTGCAGACTTTGAACTTGTACCTTTAATAAAAATGCAGGTGTGAGACTCAATTAAAAGAGTCCCAAAAGGAAGGCAAACTTTTTTTTCTTTTTTTGAGTAACTGAGCCATTTATTCACCAAGACTGTCATTTTCCAGCAAACCCAATGACATGTTGTGCTGCATTGGGAGTATTTTCTATGTTACCTGTGGCTGCTCCCTTTTGTTCCCAGAATTCCTGCTTGTTCTTGTGACAGGCTGGAAGGAGTGACAATAGACAGTATAACTACTATTCACATGGCACACTGATTTCCATCCAGACTCAGAAATTCCTTATACTTAAGCCAATTTTGCCTCAAAAGTATTGCATTGTGCATGAGTAACTCATATTTGAGATTGTCATGAGTTTATTTGTGATATTTAAATTTCTAGATATTCTTTCCTAATTGTTAAGGATAAATGGCTTCAAAAGAAGGCATATTCTGGAAGAAAAAATTTAAACCCCAAATACTTAGTTTTTAAGTAAGAACTGAAAAAAGGTACAGTATGTTATTTGTTTCTCCCTTCAAATCACTACTTCTGGGAATTATGACTCCTATATAGTCTATGGGGAATTTCTTTGTATATGTAGAAAGTTTCAAATCAACTTCAATCCCCTTATGCGGTTTTACTGATTTTTTTTTTGTGTGTGTGTGTGCCAGTTCTAAGAAAGCCAACTATAATTACAGTGGATATGCTTGAAAAAGGATAGAAGCATTAAATGAGGGGGACATAGGAGCCACATTTAGTAGACTGAGTGCCTGTGGTTTTTGAAATTGCCAGGATCATAACAAATGGTATGTTTCTTGTGGATATCCAGGCAGTGTTTTAGAGTCAGGCAGTGTTGTAGGGTGCCATAATTCTTTATTGGTAGTGAATAAACAAGGAGGCATAATCAGCACTGATGTTGTAACATCCTACAAGGTGAGGTGGGGACCAAAATAGGACAAACTATGTTTGACAGTAGCCCTTCTAGGACACATGTGACTGAATGGCTTCCTTCTCAGTAATTTCATACCCATCAAAACATAGTGTGCTTTCTAAGCTTCTCTGATCAATCACTGATGTATTGATCCAAAAAAGCTGCAGAAGTACTATTTTATAAGCCTCAAGAACTATGTGTTCTGAGAGCAATCTGTATCAGAATTATCTTCTGGCTTGTTAAAATGCACATTCCAAAGCATTACTCTCAAGCTACCAAATCAAAATTTGGGGGTGGGGCGAGGGACCCTGTATTTTTAACAAAGTCCCCAGGTGATTCTATGTTGCTCAAAAACATCTAGGAAATCATCAGTACCCTCATGGTATATGACAGTAATAGGTCATATGATATACAAAAGAATAAAACTGCAAAACCAGTAGTAGGGAGAAAATTGTTATGACCTTTCTATGAAATTAAAGAATAGGATGGCAGTATAAGATCATATTCATGTTCTTGGCTTCAGTCAATAGTGTTACAGAAAAAAATGTTCAGAATTAATGTTTGTGGAATTTGACTTATTGTGTTATCAGTGAGAAAAAAATGCTAAAGGCACTTTCTAAGAAGGTAATCTGCTCACCAGTTCTGAGCAGCATGTGTGTTCATCTTTGTACCTTTATGAGAAACTCATCAAAGAAGATTGGCCCAGACTTTTCAAGTAATGACTGACAGAGAGCAATAGAAAAAGATGAGGAGGGTGAAAATAAAGATGATTTAGTTGTAGGATTAAGGTTTTAATGCGAAAGAGTTTCACACTCATATTCCATGTTGGTCCCACTTAGTCTCATTAATAAGATCTTATGGGTAGATATTACCGGCAACATCTGACCACAGGACTTTAGTTTTAAATGTTGAGCACTTTCCTGTACTGCCTGGACACTGTTAAGCTTGCCAAATATTGGGAAAAATAGCTCTGATATACTTGCTTCAGGTCTATGATAAGGAGGGCCACTTGTTTGAGTTGTATAAGGTGAGAACATTGTAACCTCTGTCCCATCTGCCTGTACATTCTTGGTATTCTGGAACATTTTAAGGTGTTACCTGTAACTTTCAACAAGAGTTCCATCTATTGTGGTTCAACACTTGGCTTGAAATCTTTTGGCAATGAATAGAAGGTTATAATGTCTGCACTGGAAGCTTTAGCTATAACATATACACCATCATGTGCTGTATGTTTTATATATATATAAACACACATATGTACACACATATATGTGTACATATACATACATATATGTTATTAATACACACACATTTATAAATACATCACACATTCTGATAAATAAAATGATCTGTTTATGATAGTACTCTTGAAAATAACTTATTTAAGAAGATACTGTTTATACTAAGAATACATTTGGCACAAAAGATCTGCTGCAAATGTCATCGTATGAATATCTACCTTTTTTCTCCTAAAACGAATCACTGTGAATTCATTAATTGTTTGATGTCACCACTTGACTGACAAAAGTTTTGCTATTAAAAAATTTCTAAGAAGATACAAACTTTGGTCATTCATTTATTTATTAAATGTTTATTGAGCATCTATTGTGTACTAGGGGCTGAGGATGGATGGATGAGGAGAGCCCATTTCATAGACCTCACTATTTACTGGAGGAAATAGACATGAACCAAATAGTCACACGTAAAAAAGCAAGATAGCAGCTGTAACCAATGTTAAGGAGGAAAGGTCTGAGGTGATTTGAGGACCTTAGTATTCGTCAAGGAGGTTACAGAAGCCTTTCCTGAAACTGTAAATTTGAGTTGTAATCAGGAGGCTAAGATCTACATTAAGAGGGGAGAAAGGGATTTCCAGGTAGAAGAAAAATCACATATAAAAGCCTAGTGGCAGGAAGAAGCATGGGGAGTGTGGGAAATTGAAAGAAGGTTCTTCTGGGCAGAGCAGAGAGAGTGCAGAGGGCATGCAGGGCAGGATGAAGCTGGAGAGGCTGGGAGAGACCATTCCACGTGAGACTGTGAATAGTATGTTTCGGAGTTTGGCCTTTAAGCTAAGAGCTATGGGAAATTATGTAAGATTTCATGCAGGGGGTGGCATCATCAGATTTGTGCTTCTGGCTGTGGTGTGGGAGGCAGATTGGAAGAGTCCAGAGTAGTTCAATGAGGAGGCTATTGTCATTATTTTAGGTAAGAGATGATAGCAGCTTGCACTAGGGCTGTGGAGAGAGGTGGACAGATTTGAGAGCAATTGAGAAAGTAAAATCCTAAATTTTGGGGTGGTAGATTGGATGTGGGTGAACAGAAGGGCAGTGGGTCTCTGGCTGGTGCAACAAATTGAGGAATGTTGTTTTGCTGACCTAGGGAATGCTGGAAGAAGATCAAGTGTTTTGGGGGAGCAAAGAAAGGACAATCCTGATTTTTAATTTAAATGAACTGAGTTTGAGGTACCTTAGAAGCAGTCAAGTAGATAGTGGGAGATATAAATCTGGAGTTCAAGGAGAGGATTGGATGGCATAGATGTATTTGGAAGTTGTCTCCTAGAGGTGGCTACTGCCACTGTAAAACCAGTGAACTTGGTTGAGGAGAGAGTGTAGGGTGAGGAGAAGAAAGTCACCCCAATAATGAGTAGCTGGGTAAAGGCAAGTGGGCTCAGAATGGAGGCTGAGAAGAAGTCTAGAGAGTAGAGGGGAACCAGGGGAGGATTGTCTCACAGAAACCAAAGGAAGAGAATGTTTTAAGGAGATGGAAGAGGTCAGAAAAATTGAATGCTGCTAAGAGGCAAGTAGCATGAGGACTGAAACATGTGCATTTCATGGGTAACTTGCAGGTTGCTAATGACTGTAGAGAGAAATGATGGGGTTAGAAGCCAGATTAAAGGGGTTGGGTCAGGAGGAAGAGGAGGCAAGAAGTGGAGAGAGAGACAAGTCTCTTGGCTTTAAAGAGAAGGTAAGAAATAAGGCAGTAGGTGGAGGGAAAGGAGAGGTTAAGCTACTTGAGTGTGTTTAAAAGCTAATGAGAGAGTTCAGTCGGAAGGAAAAATTGAATAGAGAAGAGAAAAAGGATAATCTCTACTATGAAGTTTCTGAGAGAGCGGTAAGGGTGAGATCCAAGGCAAAATATAACCACCCTATTGAGATATTTGATGACTTTATTCTCTGTGGCTGCTAAAAAGAACCAATATGTCTTTTAAATGGTTGAGTTTGCAGCTAAAAACAGTTTATTCCTAATATGTTTGTATAGGTAAATAAAAAAATTAGGATTACTCTGAAGGTGATGACCAGAGCTCTTTAAAAAATATATGAAGTGCTTTATAATAAAAACTGAACAAAAATTCTTGAAATCAATGTCACCTTAAGCTTGTATGATTTTGAGACTGATTTGCTCACTTTATTCTGCCTTTCCAAAGCTTCTCCTCATCCGTGTATTGGCTTGACTCAGCTTGTTCTCCATGTGGAAAAGGACATAACTCCATGTATAGTGATTTTTTTGTGGATAATCACACATGACTAATGTTTTGCTGCAAGTATAAGGCCTATCAGACACTCTTACCCCATGTCAAGATAAGATTGTTGACCCAATACAGAAAGGCAGAAAGAATAGGAAAGTGTTGCTCAATGAAAAATGGAAGTTAACCCCCGGGGGGTGTTACGTTACTGATCTTAGCTTGTTTCCCATTAAGGCTCACAAGTTATTAGCGAGTTTACCATGGGTTCTGTGCATATGTGCATATTGACACATTTTAGTAGATTAAAATTGGGTTTCCATAACATGTTGAAACCTTGTACACACCAACAATTTCTTTTTATGAAAGCTTATTTTCCAACATATGCTTACTATTTCAAGGGTTCAGTTCAGTTAGGTTTTTTTTTTAATTTTGGGAAAGTATTACATTTTTTAAAGTTAGATTTTAAAGTTGCACTTCAAAACAAATCCCATTTTCTTCCATAATTATCTTATCACTTATGTGATTCATGAATTACTCAATCATCCATCTATTTGCCAAATGCTTATTAAACACTACTATGTTCCAGGCACTGGGTAGGGCATACAAAAATGAATAATCTGTGGTTCTTCCTCCTGTCTAATACTGTCTAGTGGGGGAGATTGATGGCCACATGCCACGTGCCGTATGGAAGTGGGGACAGGGGACAGAAAGGATGGATGGAGGAGAGGAATTTATTCTGCTTGGAAGCAGTGTGTATGTGTGTGTGCATATGTGTGTGTGTCGGGGGGTGGAGAGAGACCGAGAGAGAGAATGAGAGTGTGTGTGAAGTTTAACAGAGAGAGGAATGCCCATGCCATGGAAGCATAGAACAGGAAGATGGAAGATGGGGAGAGGGGGAAAAGGAAGAAGGTTTCAGGATAATAAATCATCTGAGTTGGTAAATGCATACTTGTTTTGTCATTGAGTAATTCAAAGTATCTTTGAAAGAAAAGCTGGGGTTCAATTTCATGTAATCAACACCTACTCAGTAGTCACTAACAGTATAGAAATGTGAAAAACGTGAAGTTATCTTACAGCAAGCATGGCATTGTTTTGGGTACTCCACCGACATTTAGCATATAAGTCAGTGCTCTGACATCTGTGCTAAGAGGGAAGACAAACCCACCATTGCATAAACCCAAACTGGATTTTCTTTCATCAGATCTAAAGTTCTATGAGAGTTGACACTAAAATTAAATGGAAAAGTTTCCTATTAATGGGCTCACAAGGCTATTTGTGGCCTTACAGGTTGGGTCCTTTCAGAGGTCATTTAGCCCATTTTCACACTGGCATCTGGAGCAAAAAGTCATCCAGCGCACATGAAAAGTGCCCCTCAAAGGAGGGCCATGACTGCTGGTACCAGTTGTTTCTACTGTCTGAAGAAAATCCCCTGACAGAGGAGGCCTTTTTCATACTATCATTTTGAAACCATCTCTATTTGCTCATGTTATGTGATGGACATCATGTTCTTATAACAATATTTGAAATCAAATTCTAAAGAGGAATCATGATAAAAGGTTGTATGAAAAAATTCTTTCATTTTCTTTCAGAACCTAAGGAGACCTCCTGCTGATGATCACACTCAGATTCTAAATATTAGTGACTAAGAGAGTAATCACATGGGATCGCTCAGATTTATTGAGGAGTACGGGAGTGCCAAAACGAAGTTGTTTTCAGAGGGCGTAAGAACAAAGACATCCCATGTGTCTCGAGAATAAGAGTGAAAGTCACGACCTAGTTCTTCCTCTTACTTTTAAAAAAATGTGACTGAATAGAAAGCCAGATGTGTTCCAGGATGGACCAGCTGACTAACTCTTACTGTTAACATGCGCTCTGCAGTTCCAAGACTCCAGGGCAACTGATAAAGGGGATTTGCTTGGTTTTCCAGAAATAAGTTCTATTTGGTTAAATCTACTTGCTCAATCTCTATTTTCTCGCTCATGTGGAGTAATGGGATTTTCAATAAACACCACAAGGCAGGTCTCTGAGGATTATTGAGTTATTCAAGTGATTTTCTAATCTTATACTCTGTACTTTTATAAAATGATTATCAGAAACTGAATCAGCAATTGGAATGATTGAAAATAGCTTCTACTATAATCATTTCCTGTAAGTAATAACTTCCCACATGTTATCATACCAAAGTCTCTGCTCTTCTTTAGGTAAAATAAGTCATTGAAGAGGTAGATCACTTCTAAAAAATTAAACCTGCCTCTAGGTATTTATCACATACCGTAACATTATGGAATTATTATTCTTGGAATTTCCAATATTCCATATCCTTAACTTAGATTTTCCCTAGAGGCTGAAATTTCAGGTTCTAGAATTAACCTGTCTGGATTAAAATCCTGGTTCCACTGCTGGGTTGCTGTGTGACCTTGGGAAAATTACTAATCTCTCTGTTTTTCAGTTTTCTTATCTGTAAAATGGAGTCAATAATTGGTGATAAAATGAGAAAAATGCATGTAAATCTCAGCATATACGCTGAGATAAATTTAGAATTTAGAATGATAAATGCTAGCAATTATAATTATTTTAGGGCCTCTACACTATTATAGCATTTTATTTCCTCTGACTTTATCTGTATTTAATTAGATAAAAAATATTCTATTGATCACTAGACATAAAGGTCCTGTGAATTCTGTGTGTTGATGGTGAAGTTGGTGGGAAGATGGTAATGAGACTTTTACCTAAAGAGGGAAATGTATGTGAGGTGACTATGTAAGTCAGCTGATGTGACGTTAATTTCTGAAGGAGTTCCATGGCTTAGTCTGTATACTGTTCAGTAGTATTTTGTATTTTGGGTGTCTTTCTTGATGTTTAATTGAAATTCTATAATTGCCTCATGTTTCTTCTTCATTCAAAGAGGTGCTGGCCAGTAATTTTTAAAAAATATTCAAAGAGGAAATAGCACTGACCTCCATTTACCAGATTCAAAATGCACTATGGTATAATGATGTATTTGATGTTGTAACACATAGTCACAATCTTGAAATAACACGTTTTAATATTCAAGGCATATTTGACTTTGCCATTTCTAAATATTCATTTATTTGTTCACTCAACGAATATTTATTGCATGCTAAAAACATACAAGGTAGTATGGTAGATTTTCTCATATGCCTTCTGGCCCTGACTGGATTATGAATCCCTTTCACAGCAGAGACACTGTACCTAATTCACATTTCTATTCCAAGGCTCAACCTTCAGAAGCCACTCAACCAATGGAACAAACTTGCATTGCATAAATGAAAAATGGGATTGCAAACACTATGCTATCTGTGTATAACCAATGAAGTATTTATTCCTATGTCTTGATCATCTTTAAGCTTTCAAGTTAAGCAGAACATGAATGCAAATACCATCTCCATGAATAACATATTTGGCAGCAGTATTATGTTAGAACTTTCACTTAGATTAAACATATAATTTATATGCTTACATAAAAAAAGAAGATGAAATCAACAACCTACATAAACTTTTCAAGAAGTCAAGGTGTTTTAGTGAAAAAAAAAAACAGTTTAAAACAGGATTTCTCTCAAACTCAAATCCCCTTTCATGTAGCAAAAGGAAATGAACAGAGAAATCCAAACCCACTGAGGTTTCAGGGCCAAACATTTTGATGCAATATGTTCTGCTATAAAATGTTTGGCCTTGTTTGAATTTATTGCTATATATTCTCAGTCTATATTTAACTATGAGAAACACAAATAAGAAGGAGTGAATGTGCAAAATGTACTTTTTAAGTGCATGGCAGTGAATTTGAGAAAACATATATTAAAGGAACATTTTGTGTTTTCAGCTTTCAGCCCCTTTTCTGAGGCCTTCCTCAGCCAGATATGATTAAATATTTATTGAACTAAAGACTCAGCTTACTTGGACTGAAAACTTTCAAGGGCCTCTCAGAGCCACCTACGATAAGTACCTTATTTCACTAGCTCACAAATAAAGTTTCTTTTATGCTCTTTTTCATACATGAAATAAAGTCTAATTAGAAAGTTTTATAATGGAGACAGTCAATTCCCCAATTCCTTATTTACTTGAATTACTTTTCAAAAATTCGGGTGTTCAGTCTGGCACCGGCTCAATCCACGCTCTGTAATCAGCCGACAATCTGTGTCTCACAAAGGCTGGCGTCCTAACTGCCGGTTTCTGCCATCCACACCTTTTCCGTGGGGTAATACATTTTAATTGGTACTTCTCGTGAGCCCCTCACATCTCCATCTGGCCAAATAAACACACTTTTTCAATTCAGCCTCAACATCTTGGCAGTTAACAAGAGGATAGACTTGCCACCATAGGTCATCTTTAAGATGCATAAAAACCTAAAATTAAAGGACCAGGTACAGGTGGTATAATCAATGGCTTTCTAGAGGATGGCTCATCTACAAAGTGGCTTTGTGTTCAGCAGTGTTTAACGCTGCTCCCTTGGTCTAAACTGCAGTTCCCAAGCAGAGGCAGCATTGAGAACTCTCTCCTCTTAGAGGACAAATTAGTGATGAAATATTCCATTTCCAATGACAGCATTATTTTTTAGATATAGGCTTCTTATCAATCTATTTCCACTGGTCAGATTGTGCCAAGTGTAACCAGGAGGCAGAATGGTGAAGTGGTTAGAAGGATGGGCTCTCAAGTCAGGTTGGGTGCAAATCCTGCTGCTGTTAATTTATTACCAGTGTGATCTTGGGCAGTTACCAAATGTTTCTGTGCCTCAGTTTCCCGGTCAGTAAAACAGAGATAATATCAGTGCTTCCTCATAAGATTATTGCAAGGATTGATTAAATGAGATAAGGTATCTCATATGTTTAACATAGGGCTTGGCTCATATTCACTAACAATTATTATTTTTAGGCAAGGTCAGTAGACCAAATTCCTTGAGTAGCGGAAAGGAAGGGGAATGATAAATAACCAACCATGTGGTTATTCCTCAAAGAAATCCTTCCTCTTTAATGTTTTGCTTTTTACACAGTTCAATCATGAAGCAACAGATTAGGGATGACTATGAGACAATATGGCCTGTGCACTCATTCACTCATTTAGTGTGGTCTCATTTCTTTGAGGCTCTGGAACACCCCTTGACGGAATACTTGTTTTTCTCTGACCCTCAGGGTCATTTGGGTGAAATGGAGAATGCTTTTAGGGCAAAATGGCCCAAACTGCTTTCTTGATAACCACACAGAGGTAAGGGATTGTTTCTTTCTCCTTTTCAACGTCTTCCCTTTTTCTCATGACCACTTTGGTGAGATACCTTTCTCAGCATGAAGCAGAGGAGATCAGGCACAACCCTGCACGTTATTACAACTTAGGATGTTTATGCAAGAGCAAGGCCAACTAGAACAGCAGGACTCGCATATCCCTGTAAATCCAAGAGGCACAAATGGTTCTTAGCAGCAAGTGCGGGTCTCTCACCAGTTGCTTTTTCAGGGTTGTTGCACATGAAGCATTGCCATGCTCCTGCTGTTTCGCTGAAGCCAAACACATCAAAGAACCTCACTTCTTCCAGATGGAGCTGTACCTGGTCCAGATCCTGTTTCAGGAACACAATGCACAAAGAACATAAGCTGATCTGCCTGCTACATAGCATTCTGAGACTGAAAAAAGGGGATGTGGAATCAGGATGGCCAATGCTCAATCTCAGTACTAGGGACCAAGAGGGAGCATTGAAAACAACTTCTCTTGGCCAGTCTTGGAAAAAAGCGGTCCGCTCAAACTCTTCCACGGGAGTACTCATAAGTGTAGAGGGAGTGAGCAGGGGCTCCAGAGCTGGGTGTTGGGGGTGAGGGGACTGAGGTGTCAGAATCTGAAGTGGCCCAGAATGTTCTTGCATCTAGCAGCAGCTAAAAAGGAGGGATATCCAAATGACAGTGTGGCTAAAAGAAATGCTGCTCGGGGATTTGTCTTTTATGTTTCATATGAAATTAAGAACCAGTTATCCATATAAAAATATCATTTTTATTAGGTTGGCTTCATAGGGAGCTGATGGAAAATATGGGAGTGGGCTTATTCTCTCAGCCCTTGGCTCCAGCACTGTTTTAGTCTTATGCTTTATCTTAAAAGTATATGCACATTTTCATGCTATTCCATAATATAGCTGTATTGGTTTTAATGGAAGATAATGCCTTACATTATTTATCAGTAACTTAGTTAACTTTTTTCCTCCAAATGGTTAAGTAGAATTGACATACCAAGTGGACTGCCCATGTTTTATGTGCCCTGTGGCACTCTGCCAATGTGCTCTTGTTTAAGGGGGAGAGGGGAGAGGTTCCACTAGACTGTATATGGACGGAAAACTATTAGCCTAACCAAATTAAATAGCTCTACTGTCCTCCTGAGGCTTTCCTATTATGTAAATAACTTGTATCCTTTGGTAAAGGGTGGCCAGAACTGCACTCTTAAAAGATTACTCCTCCTAAGAGGGATTTAATGTTCTTGTTAGTCTTGCATGTGCCCAGCCAACTTGCATGTTTGTCCTCTGTTGAGCTGTGGTTTTATTTCCTTTCGTTTGGCCTACATACTCTTATCTTCACCACCTATAGTAACAATTCTTAGTATTCTAAAAAGCCAAGTAGTGTAGGCACTGTTTGCACTGCTTATAATGGATCTAAATAGAAAATGGTCAAGTGGCTTCCCAGATCCTATATCAAAGCTCTTGACTCCCAGTTCTACATTTTTTGACAGAGGTGAGAAGTATGCCCGACTATATGATGCTTAAAAGCAGATACATAAATACTTCATTCACAGTTGTACCCCCAGAGCCTAGTCCCACATCAGGAATGGATTAACATCACTGTTTTGCAAGCCCAATGCAAAGCCTGTTTTCCAACAAACTATATGAAAATTTAAAGGGAATTCTTTTTAGAGAATATTTACACTCCTTGGAACACAAACACAGTGAGGACAGGAATTTTGTCTGTTGTGTTGACCACTGTAACCTTAGCAGCTAAAGGTGCCCTGTCGCATAGCAAGCACTAAATAAATCTCTGTGGAATAATGAAAGGCGAATACTGGGACTAGAAATAAATACTTTTCATTATCCTTTATTAAGACTATTATGATTTGTGTTCTAGGATTGGACAATTTGGAGGCTCAACTTGAATACAGCATTCTGGGTTACTAATATTTCAACCCATATTATGGGCATTCCAATAGGCACTGTATAGACAGGAAGGTTGTTTAACAAAAGTGATTTTGAATATGTACAATGGAGATAAAAGAGACTTTTTTAAAAAATGCATGTTCCCTGAGATAAAGACTTAAGAAGCACTGGGGAGTTTTGTAGGTTTCAAAGGATGAACTCCATATTAAAATTTATGGGGAAAAAGCAGATGTTCATAAATATCAGTTTCAAAACTGCTAAGTCTCTGAAGTCTGTAGTTGGCCATTGGCATGCAGATCGCTTCTTTGTTTCCCACACAATTAAGGATCAATTTTTCATTCACCACAAATACTACTAGCAAACAAAGTACTTAAAATAATACTTAGGGATTCTTCAATTTTTTTTGTTCTGAGATCAGAAACATCCCAGGTTGTTGCCTATAAACCACACTTGTCTTGGCAAAAAGTTACTTAAAAAGTGTAAGACACATGCTATGTCCCAGCAAGCTATGTTGCAAGCTTGTGACAGACGCAAGCTATGTCCCAGCGTTCCAGGTCTGAAGCCAAAAGCAGGCTTACCTCTTCAGAGGATTTAGGTGTTGTGGAAAGGGAACTGAGTAAAGAAGATACGTGGTAGTTCTATGAACTCTTGAAGTTGGTAATAACAGCCAACTTTGAATAGAGAGACAGATGAAACACATATAGTTTCAAATATTTGTGGAACACTGAAGTAAAATAAATTGCAAAGCAAGCAAACACAAACCAATAAACAGCGATACTTAAATTTTTTGGAACTTTTACCTCTTAAATGAGCTTAAGGTCATTATTTCTCTCTCCTATTTATCTTCTTTGCCCTTTTAGGTTTTATAGCTTCCCCAGGCCTTGCTCAAGAATTGCTATATGGCTTCTATTTTTTTTTTAAACAAGAGAACAAAAATCAATTTGTTTACAGAATTATTAACTTCTTTTAAGACAACTAGATTCTGGAAGAGTGGTAAAAATAATTTATATCTAACTCTAAATCACCTAGGTGACCTCCCAATAATTTTCACCTTCTTATGTTCATCTGTTTGTATAATCCCTTCCCCTTGAGTGTAGGAGGGACCTATGACTTATTTCTAACCATGAATATGTCAAAGGTGATGGGATGTCAATCCATTATTACACACACACACACACACACACACACACACACACACACACACAGGACCCATCTTGCAGGCAGATGCATAGGGAGACTTTCCTGCTGGCCTTGAAGAAGCAGGTTGCCATATTATGAACTGTAGGGAACTATGGGTGGCCTCTGGAACCTAAAGGCAACCTTCGGCTACTATTTTAACCTCTAAATGAGAACACAAACCAGCCGTACATTGATTATAGTCTTGTGAGACCTTGGGTGGGATACCCAGCTAAGTCACAACTGTAGTCCTGACCCTCTGAAACTGTGATATAATAAATATGTTTTGTTTTAAGTTGCTAGGTTTATGATGATCTGTTATGCAGCATTGAAAACTACTACCAAGATTGTGCCATGGAGAGGAAGGGAAAGTGACACCCTATCAGCCAATTCTCAGCGAAAATGATGATTCTATTTAGGGGAGTCACATTCTCCTAACTGCATTCCAAATCAGGCCTCAATAAAACTTGAAGAATATTGAAGCTCAAATAATTTCCATTGACTTAATAAAAGATATATAGTCCATAGTAGGCATGCACTAAGAAGGATTTTCCTGGCAGTCATCATTTAGTTCAAGAAGATTAAAAGTCACTGGAGGGAAAATGATCTTTTTAAACAGTTGGTTAAGTGAATGTTTCTTCAGTTTTAGAAAAAATCATTAATGAGAGTAGGAATTTGGAAAGCTGTATAGAAAATCTAAGTCAGGCAGCACAGAAAGATGAGAGGATATTTACAAGATTATTTTGCTATCAAATGACAGCATGAATCAACGCCAATGGAGTCTGTACAAGTACATAGTGGCCTCTGGGCCTTATAGCAGGGTCTGCCTACTGAGAGGAGGTATGGTGAAGTAATGTTCCAGAAATCAGTGAAAGCAACATCTGGAAGAACTTTGGGTTTTGGTGCATTTAAATTCTGTCCTAAAGTTATTTGTGTATAGATACAAAACATAGGCATGCCTTATGTTCTCTGTATGCCTATGGTTAATAGGATCACTCTAGGCATATATTTCAAGTGTGTTTTAAGAGATAGAAACAAGATTTTTTAAAAATCACCAATATTTTCACATAATAATAAAGAATTTATGTCTTTATCATTATTTCTAGTGCAAATACTCTAACTATATGGAATCCAGGGTGTGAAATAAATCTATTGAGGGAATATAACTAACAGCTCATCTTTATATTGTCTTACATTGTACAGACATAGTGTCTTATAAAAAATGATGTATGTTGAATAAACTGGCAAGGAGACTTAAAAGAATATCCATACTATAATTCAATTTTTTATGTCTTTCAATTTCTAAAAAATATTTCTGTTGAATTCAATTTATAATGCTTGTATTCATAGCACTTGGTGTCAGGAACCGTGGATAAGGAGATGAAGGAGACACAGTCCTGCATTCCAAGGAAGTAAGAAGCTGATTCACTGGGTCTACAGGATTCCTCGCAGAAGAAAATGGAAATGCACCTTCATTTGGGCATGTTGTGATTATTATTAAGCTTCTTTTGGTGTGACTCTTTCGGCCTTCAACTGGATTAAAGCTCCTTAGCAATGAAGACTGACTTCTTTCTTATCTTACAGCTTCTGAAAATACTTAGTATAGACTTTGCCCATAGTAAAGGTTCAGTGAATTATTATAAATTTTTACTAATTGAGGCACATAGATTTTATCTCTAATTTATATCAACAGTAGCATTTAGGTTTTTAAGACTATTAAGGCTTTCCAGAATACTTCTATTTTTAAAACATAGACCTGCATCTGTATGGGTATTATAAGAATTCATTTTTATTCAATTTTATTTGACAAGTTTTTAGAATAAAATGCTAATAATTAAAGAAGAATGTTTGTCTGAATCCATCAATGTAGCATGCTGACTGCTTGTTCTCAAGAGCCTCAGCTTTTCTAGCTTGTTAATTCTCAGTCGACATTAGCATCAGGAATCCCTGGGAAACTTGTTACAAACTTGAGATACAGGTCTCAGTCCTGGAAGCCTAACATAAGTTTGTTGTTGGAGCCTGGGCATCTGCATTTTTAAGCAAGCTTCCCCCAAGTTATTCTGATGTGCACTGACTGGAAAATTAATCCTATACCCTTGGGAACAGATGTGGGGATGGCTGACCTGTGTCCATTGATTGCTATTTGAGGAATTTGTCAATCTCCATGTGCATATTCTCATTCTTTCCCACAGTAGTTTGGTTTCATATGACAAAATGCATAGTCTGGTCACAAGAGCAAAGTTTTTACTTTTGAAAATCAGACATGTTATTATTCCAAATTGTGCAATATGGAAAGAAAAGATGAGGTGTGAAAATCAAACTTGTTGGGCCTAATTTGAAAGTTGACAGCAGGCTGGGGTGTGTGGGGAGGGAGGTGGGTGATAGGTGGGAGACAGACTATAAGCAGAGACAGCAAGGGTGCTGGCGTGAAAGAACTATCACTATAGATCCCTAAATAGACTTAACTTTCTACTTTTGAGTCCCTGTGTATTGGGAAGAACCAAATTCTTCTTGGCAATTTGTGGCAATTCTGACATGGGTCTTGTTCCTACAAGTGGCTGGAACAAAGCACTCATGATGTTTGATTCATTTCAGAGAGAAGTTCTGAGGAACACTTTTCTTTAAACACTAACAAATGTGATAGAATATTTGATTTAGTTGAAAAGTCAAATTTTCACACTCACCTAAAAATCATGAAAAAATAATGTGATTGCAGAATATTGGTAGTTAACATGACAAGAGTTTAAGTAAAACAGTTTATGAGGCTGGGCAAGGTGGCTCAAACTTGTAATCCTAGCACTTTGGGAGGCTGTATAGGATGATATGTGGTTCTCATTGTGTTGCCCCAGGGCTGACAACTGAGGCAAAAGAGAACTTTAGAGGTGACTGGCTGTGAGCAAAAAATAATAATCTGCTATGCTCCAGAGACCTTGCTTGTATGAGACATTAAAATCTAACATTATTTATGTTCTTAACTTCCTATTCACATTCCAAAATGGCTGTCCAATTTACCTTCCCACCAGCAGAGCATAAAGATTTTTTTCCCACATTATAATGGGAGGCCTTTCTAGGCTCTGAATTTTCTGGAAGAATTACTATCCAAGATCCTTTCTTAAGTGTGAAACAGGCTGTGCTTTTGTTGACCCTCAGCATACTGGTCTGATTGCATCAGGAGCTTGCAGCGATTTCCAATGACTTCTTAAATGATTGTTTCTGAAGCCATGAGAAAAATCAATGACACTTCTGTAGAAATCATTCTATTTTTCTTCATCTTTATTGCCTTTGCTAGTGAGAAACATTCCAGGTTCTGGGAATCAGACCACCATTTTTAGGTACAATTATTTTAATACACTAATGCGCGTCAACATTTGGCCAGGATCTTGTTTTAAGAATTATCATTTTGTTTACATGTTTACTGCTTGGAGTCATTGCAGAGGGGATACAACTGACTCTACTGTAGACTTACAGAGAAGGCATTACTTTGCATAATATTGGAATTTTAGATGTCTCCATTTAGGCATTTAACAGAGCAGAGAGTTGAGCACTGGTGAAATAACAGTGATAGAGGAAGATGTGATAAGTTGACCTACGCCTTAGCAGAGAAGTGGATAAATTATGATCTATTTATACAATGGAAAATTTTGCAGATGCTAAAACGAATGAGCTAGCTCTGTGTATGAATAAATAGACATATTTTTAAAAAACATAACATTAAGTGCAGAAAGCACATTGCAAAAGATACATGCAATATAATAACATTTAGGTGAAATTTTAAAACAATAGTACAAAAACATTCATGGAAATATACACACCGTCCTCAGGAGGGTGCTTGCAACAGTTTCTTCCTTTTTGTAAAGGGAAACATTTGAAATAAATATGGAAGAAATGTTAATATCTCGTCTGTCTTGTGGTGAGAATGGATATCATATTTCTGGACTTTTCTGAATTTATGAACTATTTCATAATTTAATAAAAATAGAAGTAGGCAGAGAACACGATTCAGTAGAGCAAAGAGACTGGCAGGGGTTAGAATCTGTGAGGTAGAAGGTTCCGCATATTGCGGGAGGGTGGTCCTTGGTACCCCTCAAATCCCCGGTAGAGAAGTCTCCTTGTCTGTCCTGTGTGATGCTGGACTTGGTGGTGAAAGTCATTAAAAGACCATGTCTTTCTGCGATTTTTGCACTTAATCTTGTCAGAGAGGTCCATGTTACAGTTTCTTTTAATCTTGCTCTTCAAATTTGGAGACAAAGAATTGAGCATGAAATACAAAGTGTTTGAAATATGTCCTATTTTGTTTTAGAAAGCAAAACAAAGTCTGCAAACACCAAGTTCTATTAATGTGTTAGGGAAGTATTACAGAATGAGTTAAATCACAGAGGTGATACTCAGAAATAAAATACTTCCTGGCAAGTGGTAGCTATGAAGAACATAGGTTTTGGAGCCAGCAGATAAAAGTTTGAGCCCTGGCTGGGCGCGGTGGCTCACTCCTGTAATCCTAGCACTCTGGGAGGCCGAGGCTGGTGGATCGCTCAAGGTCAGGAGTTCAAGACCAGCCTGAGCAAGAGCGAGACCCCATCTCTACTAAAAAATAGAAAGAAATGATCTGGACAACTAAAAATATATATATATAGAAAAAAAATTAGCCGGGCATGGTGGCGCCTGTAGTCCCAGCCACTCGGGAGGCTGAGACAGAAGGATAGCTTGAGCCCAGGAGTTTGAGGTTGCTGTGAGCTAGGCTGACACCAGGGCACTCACTCTAGCCCGGGCAACAAAGCGAGACTCTATTTCAAAAAAAAAAAAAAAAAAAGTTTGAGCCCTGCCAATATTATTCATTATCAGTTCTAGGGAAAATAGCTTAATTTTTCAGTTCATCCAAAGTGCCTCTCAGATTGTAAATTTACTGTGATCCCTAAACAATCTCCTTCAGGACATTGTTGCCATAATCAATTCATGGATAATCATACTACTTTGTAAACTGTAGAGAAATAATAAAAAGTAGCCACAATGATGATGATTTGAATTAAGCAAGATAAGAAGTTCCTTTTTATGCATATAAAATATAGTGGTTTTTTTTTTTTGTCTTTGAGCTAGATAAATATATGTAAATCTTTCTGAAATGAATAACTTGTTTAAGAAACACTGATGTTAGGGGCCCAAGAAACATATTTAGTTTTCTAAAATCAAGTAACATACTTATCTGTCTATTTTTGTTAGTTGATTGCCAAACCTAGGAGAACTGAATGTAATTAGGTGCAAACATAGAAAGATGTTGTGCAACATGAACATTTCAAAGGGGAGGAATTACATGTACATGTTTGATGGGGCCTTAATGAGATGTGCAAATAGAAATGCATGTAGAAATGTCCGTGGGTAATGGTGTAATGAGATGCATAAATGGATGGGTGTAATGAGAAAGGCATTGGGGGGTGTGATGTGATTTATAAATGGGAGCATTAAGTGAGGAGGGTGGAAAGTGCAGGTTGTGATGAGAAGCAGAAAGAATACAGTAGTAAGCATGAATGGAAGAGCTAATAACATGTGCATGATGAGGATGTAATGAGATGAAAACAGGATGACATAATGAATTTCACAGACGGAGGGGTATAATGAGCTGTGTAGAAAGGAGGGAATAATGACAAGCATAAAAGGAAGGATTTAATACTATGAATAAAGAAATAGGCACAGGAAGATGTGAGCACTGAAGGGAGGAACAGAAAAAAAAGGACATTGGTAAAGGCATGGGAATAACAAGGTGGGTCAATGGAGCACTCTAATGAGATGCTAGAATGAAAAGGTGCAATGACGTGCACCCATTTAGAGAATCATTAGGAACACACATAGGAGGATAATGAGGTACGGGGCCTGATCAGACACAGACCAGAGCATTCGGTTCTTACTGAGGAGGTAAAAAATGGAAAAAATTCAGAGCAGAGTCACAAAGACATCTAAATCCAAAAAGGAGAAGGCTAAAGAGGTAATTTAACCACAGCCTGGAAGTTTATGAAATAATAGCTTTATAGCTGCTGTTTATAAGGTATTTACTCTATGCCAGGTACTCTGCTATGTGTTGAACTGAATATATCATCTTGTTTTACCTTCTTAACAATCCTATGAGGGAGGTGGATTTGTTACTAGTTTATAGATGAAGACATCAAACTGCATCAAGGTTAACTGATTGGCCCAGGTTCTCAGAGCTTGTCGATGGTGGGGATGTGACTCAAGCCAAATAAGCCGGATTCTAATTTTCTTTGTCTGTTTTGGTGTTTTCTTAGAGTAGGCCATGGGACCTCCTGCCCCAGAACTACAAGGATGACTTGTCAAAGATGCAGAGTCACAGGCCTACCCCAGTGAGTACCATTTGCAAGATCTGCAGAGGCCCCAGGAACTCGCATTCTTGACAAGCTCCCTAGGGACCTTTGCGTGCACTAACGTCTGGGAACTACTGAGCGGAACCGGGGCTAGAGTGGAGGTGATCCGTGCCGCCCTCAGACTGGTCTTTAATAGGAACCCCAAATTATATTGAATAGATGATGAAAATGCAAAAAATGTATTGAAAATAATTAGATCCTAGAAAATAGTTGTTTGCTGAATTAAAAAAAAGTCACTCCATATTCCTATAATCTCCAGGGGAAGAGGAGAATGTGTCCTTATAACCAAAAGTTTGCCAATACATATGTGACTTTCAGGGTTCTAAAGTTAAACAAAAATAGCACCACTGCCTGTTCTCTTTCTTCGTATATCCAGTATTTAGATATCTAAATTGACATAATTTTTTTAGGTAAAAATAAGATTTTATATTTTGAAATGAGCATTAAAACATTTTCAGAAGTCTCTTTTGAAATTGTTTTCAGAGTGTATTTGTGAGCCACACAGGAAAACAAAGTTCATTACTTTAGTGAAACACAGCTCTTAACCTGGAAACTTATTATTCAGTTTGAGCATACTTCTTTTATAATATACCTGTGCCCAGATAAATTTCAGGCTATTTATGAAAATAAAACTCATTCTCAAAAGATGAAACCTTTGTCATGACTGAGAATAAATAGTCACAAAACATTTACAAAGTAGCTGCTCTGCCTCAGGCCCTGGCAGGTGCTGGGGATACAGACGTGAGTGGGAAGACCCTGAACCCACAGTCTATGGGAGGCGCAGAGATGTTAAAATCAAACTGTCCTGTGGTTGGGTTTGCTGACTGCTTTCTTGACATACGCATGAAAGGTTATGGGAATGTGGCTGAGGGGATCATTCGTTTTGTTTGGAGGGGGTCTTGCTTAGGAAGTGCAATAAAACAGCACTTGCCACTGTTCATTGAGCTCTTACTGTATGCCAGTCACTGTTCCAAAGAGTTTCCAGGTATCATGTCTTTTAAATATCATAACATCCCTGTGAAGTGGGTACTGTTATTTTCTGCAGTTGGCAGGTAAAGAAGAAGAGGCACAGAGAGTTGGATAACAGAGCTGGTAAGTCAGTCATGCAGGCAGGATTCAAGCCCAGATCCTGAGTCTCTAGCTACCACATTTTTGTGTGGCATGAAAAGAGGTGCCACTTATTCTTATAGCTTAGTGTCCAGGGTTTGTGGCATTCACACAATATCCATGATAGCAGCAAGGGGAAAAAAAAGATTTTACATATGCACTGAATATTTAAGAAATGAACCTAACTGCTATTCGATTAGAATAGACATTTCAGAGGTACTGCATACCTCTGTTCCCCCAGGAATAGAGTTATTTCGTTAACTATTTTCTAAAGGTTTTTTTTTTTTTAATTTCCTTGACTGATGCAGAACATCTGGCTGACTGTGCAGGAATGTTCATGACAGTAGTAAAATTCACATGGCTTGTTATAGGACAGTCTGGTTCGTGAAATATGAAGGGAATACAACACATATGATAAACCAGGATTTCAGCTAAACGGAGAAAACATTTCTATGCCAATTTAAATTTGTTTAAAAAAGCATATGTACAGCATAAGTACAGTATATGTGGATGGTGGTTAGGGAGGTATGAATAAGGTATGTTAATTAGCTAGGTGTAAGGGTAATAACTTTCTATCGGGGACAAGAAGATTTAAAAACAAGGACTATAAAACAACAGACCAGTGTATAACAATGAAATCTGTGTTTTTAATGGTGACTGGAACTGTCACTTAGGTTCAATGTGTTTATAAAATCACATGCAATTTCTTAACATAATGGGTTGTGTGTACAGAATTATTTAAATGAGTGGCCCTGATGCATAGCTGTTAAGGGAAAGAAATGAATCCAAATGAAAGCAGAGATAATATTTAGGGCAGTGAAGTTTAGAATTTAGCTGTACTTCCAAACTCAGTGGTCCTAAAGCATCAATAAAAGTCACGCTTGTTAAAGTCTCTAAAGGCCATGTCATTTCTCTCAAGAACTCTTCACCTATGAACCTTTCCTCTTGTGTTAGTCACATTAATCACAGATGAACTATTATGTGCCTACAACGGGGGAATGTGAGTCTACCGATATACTACCTAAAAAATCATCTTGTGCTTAAGCTGAAACTCTCCCGGCATTACCTAGTATTGCAAGTCTTATCCACAGAGCACGCTGTAGACACAACTGTGACCGATTAACCTCATTTCAGCCTGCGGCTGTTGTCTGTCTACCTTAACCTCAGCCAGCTGCATGGTGAATGCTCTTGTGCTGTTGTTTCATGGGGAATAGTAGAGTGTGTGTTGGGGCTGTGAGGAGAAGCAGAGGGTTCCTGTAAAAAGAAACTCTGCACAAATCCATCATCCTCTTCACTCAGAAAATAACTTTGTTTTTTTCTGGGCTCTAAAGACCATCTCTCTGTTTCCCAAACTGGTTTTCCTATGTGTAGATGCTTCCTTTTCAGCATTTTAAATTTTTTCTTTTGGTCTGCATCTTTACCCTCCATTCACTCAGACACAGATCACTCCTATCTTGAAACCTTTCACCATTTCATTACCGCTCAACCAAAAGAGAAAAATCCAGGCCCAGATGAACTCCCTCACAGCCCCTGAACAGCTGAGCACACTGGAGAAAATCAGATTCCTACTTTATTTCAGATCCATAACCTCGGGCCCCAAATGGATGCTCCTCACTGCCTGACAGTGCTGTGTGTTTCTCTGTGAAGCTCATGGTTCCTTTCTCTGAGGCTTTCATTTTAGACCTTCTCTTTCCTCAAATTTCCCACCTTCTACCCGGCTCTCCTCTGTTATTGGTGAGGCTGATGGCTTCACCTCTTATTTCACTGAAAATTTTGATGAAGCCATGAAAAAACACACTCATCTTTCAACCGGCAAATCTGTGAATTGATCTGGCTCTACATCCATCACCTTTTCTCTCACCTGCCTTGTCAGTCTCATCTTCTTTACTGTGTCACACAAACAGCTTATAAGTGTGCTGTGAAGGCTTCCATTTTTAACCATCTCCACAGTCTCTCTACTTACCAACCACTCAGCACCAAACTTCTTAGAACAGGTCTCTTTATATGCTATGCTTCCTACTTTCTTCTCTCCTTCTTGTTCCTCCACCTACTCCTGTCTAGACTTTGCCCTTAAGACTCCATTAAAACTGTTCTTTTGAGTCGCCCAACTGGATGGACACTTATCTTGATCTGGCTGCTGAATTCCATACAATTTCTTTCTCTCTCCTTCTTGGACACTCTTGGTATCTGTGAATTCTATGCTTCCTGCATTTCTTTTGTCTCTCAGCTGCTCTCTGGACTCAGTCCTGAACTGGGCCCTTTTCTTCTCTATACTATCTTCCCAGATGGCTTCAGTCTTTCTGTGGTTTCATCTCCTGTATGCTGCTGATACCCTCACCTGTATTTCTGGCCTAAGTCACTTCACATTTGGATATCCAACTGCCTGCAGGACAGCTGCAGGGGCGTGTCTCACAGCCACTTGGAACTTAGGCTGTCTTCCCAGCCCCTCCATCACCCACTTGCCCATCCCCAGGGCTAATTTTCTCCCAGTTTTACCTGCTGTAATAAATGGTACCACCATGCCAGAAACTTGTCATCGGCAAGTCCATTCCCCACTTTCCCTCACTCTCACACACCATCATTTGCTTGTCATGTCACTTTACCTCCAACGTTTATATTGAATGTGTCATTTATTTCTATCCCTACCAGGACAGTCCATGTTCAAGCTACTCCCTTCCCTCATATGGATTAGCAATAGTCTGCTGTGTGATCTCCCTAATTCCACCCTTTCCCTTTGAGATGGAGTCTTGAGCGATGTTTTGAAAACAAGCTGGGTACAATGAACAGAAAGCTTATGTCCCCCCACCCCCAAATTCTTATGTGGAAATCTTAACTCCCAAGGTGATGGTGTTGGAAACTGGGGCCTTTGGGAGGTGATTAGGTCTTGGAGATGGAACCCTCATAAGTGGGATTAGTGTCCTTCCAAAAGAGGTCCAAGAAAGACACCTTGTCCCTTCCATCATGTGAGGACATAGGGAGAAAGTGCCATCTATAAGCCAGGAAGTGGACCCTCACCAGATACTACATCTACCTTGCTCTTGGACTTCCCAGCCTCCAGAACTGTGAAAGTTACTAACAGCTGTGTTGGTTATAAGCTACCTAGTTAATGGTATTTTGTGATAGCAGCCCAAATCAACTAAGACACTGGGTAATGTCTGCTGTTCAAAACTCTACAGTGTCTTCCTGTACACTGCAATAAAATCTAAGCTCCTTGCCGTGGTCTACAAGGCTGGGAGTGAATTCTCCCTGACTAACTGTCCAGTCTTTACTCTCAGCTTTGCTCACTGGCTCTACTCTGGTCCTTTCCCTTCTTCCAATGCTGTCAAAGCACGGATGTGCTCACTCCTGGTTGCATGTGATGTAGGAGAAAGAAAATACTAGAATTTTCGCTTTTATTTTTCATCTCATCCTTTAAAATTCATATTTTTGAATATGTTTTATAATGAAAAAGCAAGCATGTAAATAATACATGTATATAGTCCATAAATAAATAAATATGCACATATTTAAAGTACTTACTCCAAAAAATTTTTTTGATAGAATGTGTGCTTCACATTTGGAGTAGAATGCTCTAATATGCCAAGGTTTTTTCTTTTCCTTATTCTTCCTTTTTGTTGTTTTGTTTTTTGGTCTAAAGGCCTTTGTGTAAATCATTCTCTTTGCCAGGAAAACTCATCTGACATCTATCTGCTCAGAGAAGCCTTCCTCGACCATCTAACAAATGTTCACTATTTTTAGGCATTTTATTTTTTTAATAGTATTTATCAGTGTGGAATTTTGTATTTGTTTCTTAGTATATTGATTGCTTCCATCAGAGCAGGCACTATAATTGTTTATGTCTAGTCTCTGCACAGTGGTTGGCATAGAGCATGCAATCATAAAAAATATTTTTGACTGAATGAATTAGAGTCATATTTACCATGATTTCACTGCGATTTTTTTTTTTGGTCTCCTCCATGTTATTGCTTGCATGATTCTTCTTACACGGAACTATTTTTCTTTTTGTTTTTTAAAAGAAACACAAACTATGTAATTTCCACCCTCTTTCCAACTAACTCCCTCCCTGAGCAAAGAGTAGCTCAGACGTTTGTATCTGTATCCACATTGCATCTTCAGTCTGCTCTCCTAACCTCCTTGCCTCCAGTTCCTGCTATGATTTGCAGTGTCCATGTAGTTTTCCCCTTAATCACCCGATTAACCCTTTGGCCTGGCTTTTTTGGTAGGCTTTTATTCACACCTTTTTTTTATCTCTTTACAGCACTTTTGCAACTTAGATGCTGCCTATCGGATTTTCCTAGTTCTGAGCTCATAGCCTAAAAGCCTAGAAGCCCCCATGCCCATCTGGTTTTCTAAAAGCCACAACCCCACTCCTGTCAAGCTTGCTCTGGAAAGAAGGTTCTCTCAAACATTGATTCACATTGCTCTCCCTGGAGGCTGACCTTGTACAGCACTTGTCATTTCCATCACACATGTAGACTGAAGTCTCTCCTAAGACTTTGAACTGTTATATCGTATGTATAATAAGCCCACTTTTTATTTACTTACTTATGCATTTATTTATTCAAGCACATTAACACTTTAACTCAAAACACTAAATCTAAGCCTTTGGGAGCATCATAAGGTCTCCTTGTATTCCACCCAGAATTGGTGCTTCAGTTTTATTTATGCCTCGACACTTCAGCCAATTATCCTGGGAACTGTCAAATGTGTTTGTGGCAATGTGGACTGAGAACAAATCTCCAAATGTTAGCCAGATGGGGCACATTTTATTTCAGCAGAAAATTTAATTTAACTTTTTTTGTTTCCATAATGGGCATAGTTTTGAGACCTCATTTCTATGGCATATGGAATTTTCCCATGCTTTGGGAACTGGAACATGTGTGTCAATAAAGGCATTTTCTCTCTCAAATTCTGGCCCTTTAGCAATCTCCCAATCAACTTTGTCAGCTGTCTGGTCCTCTGATAATCTGAGCACCTCTCCCTGCGAAGGGATCGGCAGCACATGCACTGAATGGAATTATTAATAATAATCTCTGGCTGCTCCATGGAGATTCTTCTCCTCATTTCTTCAATAAATCAACTGGCTTTCCATCCTCTTTCTAAAATCCTTATTTTATAACGGAAATTGATTATCTTAGAATGGAATTTTCTTTAAGTAAACTGCTCATTTACATAACACAATATGACTTAAAGTAATATTTTTTTCCTTGATTATAAAAGAAATACATAGAGAAAAATCAGAAAATGCTAATCCCATCAGCCAGAGCTAACCACTGTTAACATTTTGGTATATTTTCTTTTGGTTGTTTTAATAGGCAATCCTCCAAATAGTATTCTTTAAATAAAATAATTTTGTATCCTGAAATATATAGTATTTACCATAAGTATGTTTCATGTTATTAAACATGTCTCAAAAACATGATTTTTCATGGTTTTAAATATTCTTTTATATGGATGTATAATAATTTCATTCTCTCATCTTTAGACATTGCATTTACAATCACTCTGCAATACTTAAGTTTTGTACACATTTCAGATTATTTCTTTAGAACAGATTCCTAGAAGTGAAATCACTGTGTGAAAGGATATGAACATTTTTAAGACTCTTGACCTGCATTGCTAAATTGCTTTTTAGAAATGTTGAAATAATTTACACTCCAACTAGAAATGCGTGAGAGTGTCTAAATCCTCTTGCTGTAGCCAGCACTGATTATTATATTTTAAAAAATGGGTCAAAAAGGCTGACTTGTTATTGTAACTTTGACTACTTTGACTACTAATGAGGCTGAATACTTTTTCTAGACTGAATCTTCTCTGAGTATTTGCTCATGGTCTTGGCCCATTGATTATTGATTTGCATGAACTTATGGTAGTATCTTAAGGATATTAAACCTTGTAACCATGCTCGTTGCAAATAATTTCATTTTAAATTATTGTGTATGACAGGTTTTGTTCTTTATAAACTTTGTATTTTTATACATAGTCAAATCTACCAATTCTCTACTCTGTGACATTACTTCAAGGTTTAATTAAATTTAAAAAAGAAAGAAAGCAAATTATGTACATAGGATAATGTAACAAATACCACATAACTGCCAGTCAAACTTAATAAATGCTGATATTTTGCTTCTGATTATTTAAAAATAAAATTACAGATGAAATTGAGATCTTAATTCCTTTCCTGAGTAACATTTTCCTCCTTCCTTTTCCCACTTTCTTCTTACCCAAAGGCAATCCCATCATGAATTTGGTGTGATTCTAAATATGGTGTATTTTTATCCCCCGTAAATAATGCCTAACACTGCTTGATGTTTTTCAAAATTTATGTAATGAAATTTATGCTATCATAGTATTTATATCATAGTTTTATAGCTTGCTTATTAAAGCTCAATATTATTATATTTTCAAGATTTATCTCATGCTATTACATATAGGTTTAATTGAGTCACTTTTACTGTCTGTATAGCATGACTATATCACAGCATTTTTCTCCATTCCTCTACTGATAGACATTTGTATTGTTCCTAATTTTTTGCTGCAAACATTGCTGCTGTTAATGTATCTGTACATGTTCCTTGGTGCACGTATTAAGAGTTTCATCCAGAAATAGAATTGCAGGACAATAGAGGACATGAATATATAATATAACCAGCAGTTGCCAGATTGCTCTGCACAGAAAGCTATAAAAGGAAATTTGTCTTAAAGTTTGTCTAGGATAGAACATTTTTGTATGTTATAATACAAAACTTCCTTGTGCTTAAGCATTTTTCTGATAAGCTTTAAATGAAATTAAGACTTCTGCAAAGCTGGTTACTCACCCATTTTGACAGTCAGCTAGCTGTCATTCATGAATCTAATTAATGATTATATATATTTTTTCTTAAATACTTTTTTTCTAAGTAGGTATACCTGTTTTATTTCCATCAATAGTATATGAACGTTCCCATTTTTCTCACATCTTTGCCAAGACTTGTCACAATTT
>NW_012143856.1:2738640-2742178 GCF_000956105.1 Propithecus coquereli | reverse complement strand
CTAGGTAATGCTCTGGGTACTGCGTGTACACTGACAAGCACATGTTCTCATGGAAAATCAGTCTAATCAGGGACACAGACATTAATATAATTTTTATACAAACTGTGTTGTTAAAATGGTTGTTAGATTTGATCAAATGTCATTTAAAAATCTAGAGACGTTAATGTTTTTTCTTATTTGAACTATTGAATTGATGCATTGTACTAATATTAAACTGTTCTTATATTTTTGTAACTTAAAAATATTATAGCACTATATTACATAAGAATTTTCACACTTTGACCCTTGTGTGGGGTTGATACATAGTTTGCAAGTGGTAATTCAATTGAATTTTATACTGAAAATTCGTGTTTGAAATTTGTAGAATGTTTTCTGATAATGTTGGTCTGAACAAATTATTATAGAAAAGTAAAATAATGAGTACAGTTGTTATTCAGGTTTGTCTTTCTACCTCCACTCTGAGCCTCTTTTAATGCATCTAACACAGATTTTGAGTATGTGTTATTTGAGTGGGGGAAGATAGTGCCATGCTGGCTAGGAATCAAAATATTAGGTAACATTTATTGTCACATTTATTGAGAGATCTTGTGCCACTGTTCTAAGAGTTTTGTATGTGTTAACTCATTCAGTTCTCAAAACAGCTCTATGAGATAGGTACTACTATTATCTCCATTGTCAGATAAGGAAACCAGGGCACACAGACAAGGGGTGCAGAACTGGCAAGTAGTAGAGTCAGATTTTAAACCCAGGTGATCTGGCTTCAGTGCCAACAGCTCAACTATTCTGATAGGTGTATGAATCAAGAAAGGTAGGTTATGCTGCCATAACTAACACTGAAACTTTAGTTTTTAACAAAACAAAAGATTGTTTCTTTCTCATGAGAAATGCGTGGTGGGACGGGGTGGCTCTCCAGAACAGCAGTCCTCCGTGTGCTGGCTCTGAATTCCCAGCTGTTTCCGTCTTCTGGCAACTCAATATCAACTTTTGCTTCTAAACATCACCATGGTGGGAAAAGAGGGAACAAAGAAGATGGCACATTGGCTTTTAAAAGCTTCCGCTTGGAGTGACACATATCCCTTCTCCTATTTCATTGGCTGAAGCAAGTCACATGGCCACATCTTACTTCCATAGGCAGGGAAATGTGACCCTCTCACGTGCCCAGAGGAGTGAAGCACCAGATCGTTAGTGATGGCTCTGATGTCACCAGCATAGGCACCCCAGCTCTAGCTCTGCTATTGACCTTCAACAGGACCCTTTGCTTCCAATTTTAACATCTGAAAATGACAAGATATTTTTATGTCTTCAATTGATACCTATTATTTATTGAGAGCCTACCATGTGCCAAGCACCTTGTGACCCTGGCAATGCAAAGGTAAAACACGGTGAAATCCATGCCCTCAAGCAGTTTGCAATTTAATAGAGATCTCACTGATAATTGTCAGTCTAAAATCCCAAGATTCTATTAAAAAGCAACCACAATAACAAACTTATCTTCATGTCTTCCAGAATGTTACATTCTAGATACTCAGGTATTTTGTCAGAACTTTCTTCCTTCTTCCTTGCGTACCCGAATCCAATTAGCTGTAGTGAAACTCCTTCACAGAAGCAGATACACACATGATCATCTCTTTTGGATCATTATGTATGTATATACTGCCATATCACAAAAATAAAGCAGACTTTGTGTCGTTCTCACAGCTATTTTGGATTCAGTACATAGAACACTTCATAAAAATAGAAGAAAATCAATGTGAGAAATGCTTGGGCAGATAACTTTGCACATAATGTACATTCCAGATATCAGTGTTTTTTCTATTACTCACGAATAAACCCAAATTATAAAACTTTGAAAATTTCAAAAAATTTGGTTTACAGTTAATTTTCCCCTAGAGGAATATTTATTGGTATGAAATAGAAGAAATATGAATCACTATACTTGTGAGCATGCATAAAACTGGTTTGCCAATTTTTTTAATCTCGTAGGATTTGAAGCAGCCTGCCAAGTTTTAATTTACTAGTTGCCTCTAGTTAAAATACAGTTCACAATGAAAAATTTATGAGAACTTGAGGCATTGTCTTTAAACATGACGCAGCAGTTAAAAATTTGAACAAAATGTGCAAAGAATTCCATTTTATTTTACGCTGTTGTAATTGTGGCATTTCCTTTATTTTTAGTACTGCATGTTGAATTCTTAAACCAAAGCCAAAAAACAGTGATGCAATAGTTGGATATGTCTTTAGTGTCTTATAGACCATTGTAAATGAACTTCTGATTAATCATATTCATTTCTCATCCTGTCACAATTCTTTAGCACTTGAGAGCTGTTGAGTTAGTTTCACAATATAACAGTTTTTTTTTTTTTTTTTTGAGACAGAGTCTCACTCTTGCCCGGGCTAGAGTGAGTGCCGTGGCGTCAGCCTAGCTCACAGCAACCTCCAATTCTTGGGCTCAAGCAATCCTTCTGCTTCAGCCTCCCAAGTAGCTAGGACTACAGGTACACACCACCAGGCCCGGCTAATTTTTAAATATTTTTTTCATAGAAACAAGGTTTCGCTATGTTGCCTAGGCTGGTCTTGAACTCCTGGGCTCAAGCGATCTTCCCTCCTTGGCCTCTCAAAGTGCTGGGACTACAGGTGTGAGCCGCTGGGCCAGGCCTAAAGAATTATATATACACAATAACTGATTATATGTATATATTTGTGTTGGTTTCTGGACTAGTCTGTTCCGTTTATCTGTATGTTAATTCTTTCCATAAAAATGGAATGATTTAATAATTATAGGAATGCTCTCTTTTATTTTATTTTCTCTCAAAAAATTTCAAATTAGTATCATCTATCTAGCCTTCTGGCTATATTTTACTATCACTTCATAAAGGATCAAAAATCATCCTGCTAGAATTTAAATTGGAACTCACTCAGTTAACCTGTTAATTAACTTAGGAAGTACTAATGTCTTTGTAATATTTGTTATTCCCAATCCGGAACCTGGTATATTACTATGCTTATTCAAGTCTTATTTCTCTTCACTGCTCTGCAACTTTGAGAAAATTAATTTTTCTTTTACTTAATGTGCCCATTTGTAAAACGGGAATAATAATGCTATCTATCTCATAGTGTTGTCCTTGAAATTAAGTGAAATAATTGATATTAAGTGTTAACAGGACAGTGATTGGCACATTCTAAGTGCCCAGTAAACTATTATTTTTACTAATTCTAATAGTTTCTTTTTATTCTCATATTATCTGAAAGTAGTGTTGACTTTATCTTCTTATTTCAAGTAGTATACTCCTTTTTTCTGTCTTGTATTCTATTTGTTCAACATGGCACTATTATTATTTTTAAATGTCTGCTATGAGCTGGGTATGCTCTGTCAATATCCTGAATTCTATAATGAACAGGTCAGACAAGATCCTTGTTCTCATGGAGCTTATATTCTCATGTTGGCTCATGCTTTTGAACAATGCTAAATTATAAAGGTTAGAGTGGGTATTCTTCTTTTATTTGAGTATTTAATAAAAACATATTAAGTAGTTTACAA
>NW_012143856.1:2718350-2734530 GCF_000956105.1 Propithecus coquereli | reverse complement strand
AATATAACAGTTTTTGATAAGTTAATTTACTATTAATACTTGCTTATACTTCGAACTTATTTAATATCAACATGTCTGTTCCCCTTCTCAATAGTAAAACAAGGATAGAGACCATGATCACATATTCCCGGAACCTCTGGTTTGCCAAGTAAGTAATCATTACCTATTACTGGGATTTCTTAAAGGCAAAATAAAAATAATAAGAATCTTTGATCATAGGAAGGGCTTAAAGAGAGAAGCTGGTAATATTTACTAGAAAAGATCAATAACCATTCTCTTCTTTCAATATAGGTATTCCCCTTAAGTGATCTGGTCTTCTTCCATGACATCAAGTGACTCCCAAATACTCATCTCCAGGCACGGCTTTCTTCCTAAACTTCACACTAGCATTTCAACTGCCATCACCACCTGGTTATCCAAATAAGTAGCTTGGACTCAAAATATGTAAACCAGAATATTTTATCTTCTCATCTCTGACCCCCAAACCCCTACTGACTTCCTTCGTGGTCTCTCTTTTTCAGGATGCCGTCATCATCCACTTGGCTAAACGATGTACCTAGAGTCCTCCTGGGTTCCTCTATTTTCCTTACCAAACACTAAGTTTTGTTGATTCGACTTCCTTAAGTCGTCCACTCCGTCCTCTTTGTACAACTTCCAACTCTAAGGTTAGAACTAATTCAGGCTGTTTGTGCTGCTATAATGAAATACCTGAGACTGGGTAACTTATACATACTGGAAACTTATTTCTCAGAGTTCTGGAGGTTGGGAGATCAAGGATCAGGAAGGTTTGGTGTCTGGTGAGGGCCTGGCCTCTGCTTCCCATATGGTGCCTTGAATGCTACATCCTTACACAGTGAAGTTGCAAAGGCAAGGGGCCTAGCTAGTTCCCTCCAGCCCTTTTACAAGGTTGCTAATCCCATTTATGAGGGTTTCACCCTCAATGCCTTAATCACCTCCTGAATGCCCCACTTGATAATACTATCATTTTGAGGTTTAAGTTCCCACATATGAATTTTGGAGGGACATAGCACCTTCATTTCCTACCTAACAACAGCAGTAGCCTCCTAAACAGCCTTCCTGTCTCTAGACAGGCTTCCTCTAATTATTCCCTGCTGTACCTAGGCCTGTGACTTTTCTCGTGGTGAAATCTGAGCATGTCCATGTAGCTCCACTGCTGGTTTCACTCTCTTGAGTAAATGAGTCTAGTTCCACACTCTGGCCTTTTCCCAGTTCAGCTGCTTGCTGGGAGGTCTAAGTCAACTGTGCCCTGAGAGTGATGTCCTGTTTGCACCCTCCTGAAATGCTCTATATCTCATATCATTCTTGCCTGCCTCTGTAGAGTTCTTTTTTACCCTGACCATGCTCTCTCTCTCTCTCTTTTTTTTTTTTGAGACAGAGTCTCACTCTGTTGCCTGGGCTAGAGTGCAGTGGCATCAGCCTAGCTCACAGCAACCTCAAACTCTTGGGCTCAAGCTTCAGCCTCCTGAGCAGCTGGGACTACAGGCATGTGCCATCATGACCGACTAATTCTTTTTTTCTATATATTTTTAGTTGTCCAGCCAATTTCTTTCTATTTTTTTAGTAGAGACGGGGTCTCGCTCTTGCTCAGGCTGGTCTCGAATTCCTGAGCTCAAACGATCCGCCTGCCTCAGCCTCCCAGAGTGCTAGGATTACAGGCGTGAGCCACCGCACCTGGCCCTGACCATGCTCTCTTTCTTCCTGACCACTTTATTTCTATTCTTTTTTTTTCTTTCTTTTCTTTTCTTTTTCTTTTTTTTTTTGCTTTGTGGTGATTGTAGAGGACAAGGGAATGAGAGGAAGTATGGAGGGAAGAAATTAAAAGCACCAAGGAATCTGGAGCCTGATTCCAGTTGCTCTGTCCTTTTCAGTCCTTGAGTCCACAATCTCCTTCTGTAAAAAATATATATATATATTTTTAGACAGGGTCTTGCAGTGTCACCCAGGCTGGAGTACAGTGGTATGATTATAGCTGACTGCAACCTTGAACTCCTGGGCTCAAGCTTTCCTCCCGCTTTAGTCTCCCAATAGCTGGGACTACAGGTACATGCCACCTGGCTAATTTGTTTTTTTAAAAAAACTTTTGTAGAGACAAGATCTCACTAATTTCCCTGGCTGGTCTCAAACTCCTGGCCTCAAGTGATCCTCCCACCACAGCTACCCAAAGTACTGGGATTACAGGCATGAGCCACCATGCCTGGCCAATGTTTTCTATTTCATGCTGTGCAGGCAGTTTTTGTGTGGTTCTGAGTGGGCTGTACTGTGTCAGTCTATGGACCTCAAAGGGCAGTGATCTTGTCTACAGATGGCACTCTGTCCAGAGTCCACTCTGGCACCACATGAAAATAATTACTTAATAAGTGTTTTATGATAATGATAAAAGAAAGTAAAGGAAAGAAGGAAAAAAATGAACTGTTAAGAAAACGGCAAACTGTATAAAGGTGATCTTGAATCTTGGCTTAAAATAATGCATCCAAGGAAGAAGAGTTTACCTTCTGCTGTGGAAACGTGGACTCCATCATGGCTGCTTCAAAGCTGTGATCACCCCCTGCCTGGGTCTTCTCCCACAGAGCTCTGAGGAATTGCACAGAATGACTCTGTATGGACAGGGGCTCAGGAAACAGGCTCTGAAAGGGTATTAAAGAGAGAAACATAACATAGTATCTGTTGTACCAACAATATTTTTTATTTCAATAGATTCAAGGGGTACAATTTTTTTTTGTTACATGGATGAATTGTATAATGCTGATGTCAGGGCTTTCAGTGTATCCATCACCAGAATAGTGTATGTTGTACCCAATAGGTATATTTTTATCTCTAATCATCACTCTCTCCTCTTCTTAGTTTCAGTGTCCATTATGCTGCTTTATGACCATATATATCCCTTGTTTAGCTTCCACTTATAAGTCAGAACATGTTGTATTTGTTTTTTCATTCCTGAGATACTTAACTTAAGATAATGGTCTTCAGTTCCATCAAAGTTGCTACAAAAGACATTATGTCATTCATTTTATGGCTGAGTAATACTCCATGGTATATATTAATATATGTATATATATTCTCTCACATTTTCTTTATCCACTCATCAGTTGATGGGTACTTAGTTTGATTCCATATCTTTACAATTGTGAATTGTGCTGTGATAAACATTTGGGTGCAGGTATCTTTCTTATAAAATGGCTTCTTTTCCATTGGGTAAATACCCGGTAGTGGGATTGTTGGATTGAACGGTAGGTCTACATTCAGTTCTTTGAGAAATCTCCACACTGTTTTCCATAGATGTTGTACTAGTTTACATTCCCACCAACAGTGTAGAAGCATCCTCTTTTGATAGCATCTGCACCAACATCTATTGTTTTTTGACTTTTTAATAATGGCCATTCTGACAGGGGTAAGGTGGTATCTCATTGTGGTTTTAATTTGCATTTCCTTGATTATTAGTGATGTTGAGTATTTTTAAAATATCTTTGTTGGCTATTTGTCTATCTTGTTTTGAAAAATATCTCTTTGTGTCTTTAGCACACTTTTTGATGGGGTTATTTATTATTTTCATGCTGATTTATTCAAGTTCTTTGCAGATTCTGGATATTAACCCTTTGTCAGATGTACAGTTTGTGAATATTTTTCTCCCATTCTGTAGGTTGTCTATTTACTCTGTTGATTGTTTCCTTCACTGTGCAGAAACTTTTCAGTTTAATTAAATCCCACTTATTTATTTTTGTTTTTGTTGTATTTGCTTTTGGGATCTTATCCATAAATTCTTTTCCTAGGCCAATGTCCTGAAGAATTTTTCCCATGTTTTCTTCTAGAATTTTTAATGTTTTAGGTCTTACATTTAAGTCTTTAATCCATCTTGAGTAAACTTTTGTACATGGTGAGAGATAGGGATCCAGTTTCGTTCTTCTGCATGTGGCTATCCAGTTTTCCCAGCACCATTTATTGAATAGGGTGTCCTTTCCCCAGTATATGTTTTTGTCTGTCAAAAATCAGTTGTTTGTAACTATATGGCATTATTTCTGGGTTCTCTATTCTATTCCATTAGTCTATGTGGCTACCTTTATACCAGTACCATGCTGTCTTAGTTACTAGTGCCTTATAGTATAATTTAAGTCAGGTAATGTGATACCTCCAGATTTATTCTTGCCTTGGGTATTTGAGCTCTTTTTTGGTTCCACATGTAGTTTAGGATTATTTTTTCTAGATCTGTGAAAAATGACCTTGATATTTTGATGGGAAATGCATTAAATTTGTAAATTGTTTTGGGCAATATGAACATCTTAACAATGTTGATTTTTCCAATCCATGAACATGGGATGTTTTTCCAGTTGTTTCTGTCATCTACAATTTCTTTCATCAGTGTTTTATAGCTCCCCTTGTAGAGATATTTCACGAATGTATTCCTTGGGTAAGTGTATTCCTAGGTATTTTATTGTATTTGCAGCTGTGGTAAATGGTATTGAGTTCTTGATTTGACTCTCTGCTTGACTGATTATTATTAGTGTATAGAAATACTACTGATTTGTGTGTATTATTAATTTTGTAACCTGAGACTTTACTGAATTCATTTATCAATTCTGGGAGTCTTTTGGTGGAGTTTTTAGGGTTTTCTAGATACTAGATCATATTGCTGGCAAACAGGGATAGTTTGACTTTCTCTTTCCCAATTTGGATGCCCTTTATTTCTTTATGTTGCTTGATTATTCTGGCTAGGACTTCCAATACTATGTTGAATAGAAGTGGTGACAGTGGGAACCCTTGCCTTATTCCAGTTCTTAGGGGGAATGCTTTTAAGTTTTCCCCATTCAGTATGATATTGGCTGTGGATTTGTCATACATGGCTGTTATTATTTTGAGGTATGTTTCTTCTATGCCTACTTTGTTGAGGTTTTTTTTGTTTTTTTATCATGAAGAGTGCTGGATTTCATCTAATGCTTTTTCTTTATTGAGATAATCATATGGTTATTGTTTTTAATTTTCTTTATGTGGTGAGTCACATTTATTGGTTTGCATATGTTGAACCACCCTTGCATCCTGGGATGAAACCCACTTAATGATGGCGAATCATCTTTTTGATGTGCTGTTGGATTTGTTTTCTTACTATTTTGTTTCACATTTTGTATCTGTGCTCATCAGGGATATTGGTCTGTAGTTCTCTTTTTTTGTTGAGTCCTATCCTGGCTCTGGTATCAGGGTGACACTGGCTTCATAGAATGAATGAGGGAGGAATCCCTCCTTCTCGATGTTATGGAACAGTTTCAGTAATATAGATGCCAGTTCTTTGTATGTCTGGTAGAATTTGGTTGTGAATGCATACGGTTTGGAGCTTCTTTTGTTGGGAGATTTTTTTTTTTTTGGAGACAGAGTCTGAGTAGAGTGCCATGGCGTCAGCCTAGCTCACAGCAACCTCAAACTCCTGGGCTTAAGTGATCCTCCTGCCTCAGCCTCTGAAGTAGCCGGGACTACAGGCGCACAGTAGAGACTGGGTCTCGGTCTTGCTCAGGCTGGTCTCGAACTTCTAAGCTGAAGCAATCCTCCCATTTTGGCCTCCCAGAATGCTAGGATTACAGGTGTGAGCCATTGTGCCAGGCCCATGTTGAGAGATTTTTTATTACTCTCTCAATCTCGCTGCTCATTATTGCTCTGTTCAGGATTTCTCTTCCTGATTTAAACATACAAACTTTGTATGTTTCCAAAAATTTATCCATTTCCTCTAGATTTTCTAGTTTGTGTGCATAGAGGTTTTTGTAGTAGTCACAGATGATATTTTGTATTTATGTAGTATCAGTTTCAATTTACCCTTTGTCTTTTTTACCATTGTTGACTTAAAGTCTATTTTATCTGATGTGAGAATAGTTACTCTTGTTTGCTTTTGGTTTCCATCTGCTTGGAATATTTTTTTCCATTCCTTTACCTTGAGTTTATGAGAATCTTTGTAAGTTAAATGGATTTCTTGGAGACAGCACATTTTTGGTCATGTTTTGTTTTTATTTTTTTGGTCCATTTAGCCAATCTATATCTTTTAAATGGAGCATTAAGACTGTTTACATTTAATGTTAGTATTGATATGTGAGATACTTTTCTGTTCATCATCGTGATTTTTCCTAGTTGCTTATTTTTCTTCCTTGTGTTAGTGTTTACTAAGAGCTGTGAGCTTTAACTTTCAGGTGTTTTTACACTGGTGGATATTGATTGTTCTGTTCCATAAATAGAGCACTTTTAAGCATCTCTGGTAGGGCAGGTCTAGTTGTAACAAATGCCCGTAGTGTTTGCTTATCTGGGAAAGATTTTATTTCTCCTTCATTTATGAAACTTAGTATTGCAGGATAGGAAATTCTTGGCTGTCAGTTATTCTGTTTAAGAAGACTAAAAATGGGACCCCGAACCCTTCTGGCTTGTAAGGTTTCTGCTGAGAAGTCTGCCATTAGTGTGATAGGTTTTCTTTTGTATATTACTTGATGCTTTCATCTTGCATCTTGTAGAATTTTCTCCTTCACTTTAACTTTGGCCAGACTGATGACTATGTGCCTTGGTCATGTTCTATTTGCCATGAATCTTCCAGATGGTTCAATGACCTTCTTGTTTCTGGATGTCTACATCTCTAGCAATACCATGGAAGTTTTCCTCAATTATTACCTCAAATAGCTTTTCCATGCTTTTTGCTTTTTCTCCTTCTCCCTCAGAAATACCTACGATTTTTATATTCATTCTCTTTACATAGTCCTATATTTCTTGGAGAGATTGTTCATTCTTCCTGATTTTTTTTCTACATTTTTGACTGACTGGGTTAATTCAAAAGCCTTGTCTTCAAGCTCTGAAATTCTTTCTTCTGCTTGATTAGTCTGTTGTTTAAACTTTCCACTGTATTTTGAAATTCCCTAAATGACTCTTTCATTTCTAGAATTTCTGTTATATTTTTTCTTATATTATCTATCTCCTTAGTGAATTTTTCATTCATGTCTTAAATTTTTTTGTTTCTTTTTGTTTCTTTCCAACATTCTCATCAATCCCATCGATCTTACTTGCCATTCATATTTTGACTTCCGTCTCTGACATTTCAACATTTCCTTTTGGTTGGAGTCCATTGCTGGAGAATTATTGTGATCTTTTGGGAGTGTCAACACAGCCTGCTTTTTTATGTTGCCAGAGTTCTTATGCTGGTTCTTTCTTATCTGAAACCTTTACCCTCAGCTCAAGACAGATAGCTCTGCTGTACACTGGTTCTCTGCTGTTGGGAACTCTGGAACTCAGGAAGATTGACCAAGTAGGAGAGGTGCAGATACACTGTGAGCTTTTAACACTGCTGCTCTCCTGCTTCTCCCTGTTTCCCTGTGGTAATCACTGTGGTTGGCACATGTGGCCTGAGTGCATGCCCCACCCAGGCCCATCAGTGGCAGTGTTAACAGGCAATAGTGACAGCAGCTGCACCACTCAGATGGCAGTGGCAGGCACCCAGGGCCATGGGTGCTCTCTCTGTCTGAGTCCTGCAGCAGCTCTGGCTTAGCAGGGATGCCTGGGTTCCCTGGCAACAGAGGGAATGCACGACACCTGCCCACGAGAGTGCCTGGCTTCTCTGCTCCCTCCCCACCCTGGCAGGGGTGATGGGGAGGCAGTATCAATGGATCTAACTCCAGGTAGACACAGCATTCTGGGGCTGGTACCTCAAAATGGTGCCTACCATAGCACCCTGGGTTTGTAAGCCAACAGGACCTTGCTGTGCCTTCTCTTCAGAGCAATGCCCCCTGTACAGTCTTCAGTCAGCTCCTTGTGTCAGTCCAGCAGCCTGCTGCGGTGGAGGGGCCTTCATGCGGCTCTGATTGCAATGTCCTCAAGGGAAGTGTGGAGCCCTGGGGTTCTCTCCTGTGTCCCTTCCCCATGTCTGGGCACCTTCCCCATGTACCTCTGATCCTGCCAAGCAGGTTGCTCCACCCTTTCCATCACTTTGGGAGACTCCCATCACTTCTCTGTTGATTCTCAATGCTCTCTCTTAGGTGATCCATCTAAAGGTGAGTGTCTCCTTGCCACTTTTGATCCTCTCCATGACAGTGGCCTGTGTAGGCTGCTTCTGGTCTGCCATTTTGGCCCCCAACAACAATATTGTTTGATTTTGTGGCATTATTTAGGCTTGGTTTGAACTTTAACATGATTTAAATTTAAATGATACAAGCAAAAGATCGATCTTAAAGATTAAACTTATGATATGTTTCTGACTTTTCATTTTTTTGACAGAAAATTAAAATTATTTAATAAGATTTTCAAAGCAGTTGATAGTGATCTCTATAAATATGTCTAACCTTTGTAATATAGTGTTTATGTCAATGATTACTCAAGAATGTTACTTAATTGGGATGTGGTTAATATAAATATTCATATTTATTTTATCAAAGATCTGGGGATTAAGGAATAAAATTAAAACTAGAGTACAAAAATTCAGTTTATTTACACAGAGTAGATCATGAAGAATATAAATTAAATAACTAAGAGTTCATATACAATTACTCAAATATGAACAGTCTTAGTGGGTATGTGGGGAACACATAAACACTTTTAATCCTAAAAGTATTATGGGTGAATATTCTTAAAGCTTTAAGATAATTTCTCTGTGTTGAACAATAAGAATGTTAATGGAAAGAAAATCATATTTACATATACTTTACTCACCAATAAAAATCAATTTTTCAAACAAAGATTTAAACTTGTTTTGGTATATTTACTAATCAATGTGTATCTAAAAATCATTTATATGCTGTGATGTTATACTTGTAAATGTGAGAAGCCTTTCAATTCAAAGGAATCATTTTATAAAAACCTATAGGACATCTATAAAGGGTATAAAATATTATTTATATGTACATAATAGTACATAGTTTATATATATAGTTTATATATATACAGTTTATATAATATATATAATAGTTTATATATATATATATAAACCTTTATGTATGATATAATGAGATTGGCTTATAAAGTCATATAAGGGGGCCAAGATGGCAGACTAGAAGCACTGACTTATGAGACTCTCTAAGTGTTCTGTGTGTACAAAACTTCTATTTAGTGAATGAGGATTAATAAACATTTTTCCAGAAAATTTCAGTATTACTATCAAAAGGAGCTGTTTCTAGTACTGAGAAGGAAAAGGTGAAGGATCTTAAACCCTAACTAAGTAGGCCACAGATTTAAAACCTATAAAAGCCAGTAACAGTTAGATTGACTATGCAACCCATAATGTAGATCTAGGAATTTCTTGATGATTGTCAGAAACTTATGCAGCACACAATTTTCCATTTTAAGAACAGGACTTGATTTAATGAATCATCAATCTAAACAGGAGCATTTAGACTGCAATCTGTGAATTTGAGAACTCCATGAATGTGTGAAGTTGACAGAAAAGAGAAAAAGTCTGGCCCAGTGTACAGGACTAGTGCTGAGTTTGTAATTATCCACTCAAAGTTTAACTTTTATTCACCCCAAAGCCAGGATTGACCTATAAGATCACACAATATCAAAGGCACGGAAAAAGAAAGAAACCATTATAGGAAAATGAACACAGAAGAGACAGAACATAAATAGATACTTTTTCATGATTTTGCTTGAAGAGAAAGATAAAGAATTAGACTAAGTCAATAAAATAAGACTGAGGGGCCAAAAAAAAAATCAAGTTTTCTTGGCTTGTTTTGAAAAAACTGACAGCTGTTAAGAACAAAACCAAAGATGAAACCAAATACAAAATCACTGATGAAAACTATCTGAAAACATAAGTAAACAGAAGAAAAATAAAGTCATTATTTCAAGAAAAGGAAGAAAAATCAATGCTGTTTTTTATAATATATTCATGTACAATTTGGTTCACATCAAAATGTGAGTTGTTCTCTATGAGACATTATTGAGTATTCCTAAGAAGACATACTATGAAAAAAATGGTATTTCTAGAGCATTTCCAATCTGTCTCTTTTCTTAATTATTGTAGTTCTACTTTATGATTATGACGTACTCAGAATTAAAAATCATTTTTTCCTCAATAAGCCTGACTTGACTTTATAAAGAAATATAACTGTCTAGTTGGTGATTTTGTAGGAGTCATTATAGAAATATTTTATTAACACAAGTAAATACACTATCTTATCACTTGGCTTAATTTTTGGCCATATGATAACATTTGCATTTTGTTTTTTCTACCTTCACTGTCCCTGCTTCTAGCTGCAACCTCCCATGTTATTTTTCAACACAGGTGCAACAATGAAAAGATCACTGGATCAGGGATCAGATGATCTGAGTTCTGCCCTTATTATCTGTAAAAATGATAGCTAAGATTCCTTCTATTACTAACATAATTTGCATTCAAATTTTATGTCAAAGTTTATGCATGCAGGATAACTATTTCCAAATAAGAATCTCTTTTGATGCTAACATCTTTGCATCAAATTCTTCCTTGGTAAGTTATAAGTTTCTCTGTATGTAGTTTCACTTATATACACATGTCCTATAGAAAAAAGTGGCATTTTAGCATCTTAACAATGTCAAAAAGAATACATTGACACTAACATCAGCTGGAGATTGGAAGACTAGAAATAGGCTAGCTCTACATAAAGAAAGCTATTCCTCCAAATAAGTTGTTGAACGAAAAGTATTTTCACTTTCATTTTTCTTTTTCAAAGCTAAAGATATTCAAGATATTAATATGTTTGGTCTGTTGATTAATAATTCAAAGTCTTTTATAGGAAGCTATCTTAAAATATAGAAAATTCATGTTAAAAATTATTAATGAAATGTATATATATTGTCATTATCTACGTATCAACTCTGGCCAAAGAATTAATAATTCAATAAAAATGGGTATAGACTCATACCCCATCAGCTCATTAAGGAGTCTGCTGAGCACAAATTATACACACCTGCTGAAATAGAAACATGATCTGGATCCATGGCTGAGGTTCTTGGCTGATGAGAATAAAACTGGACTTACTGTATAGGCAGTAATGACCCTTCAGGGAGCAGGTGAAGAACAGCTTTGCTACACAACTCCTAACAGTATCTAGAAACAAATACACATAGCATTAAACATTAGGTTCTTCCCGGAGTTACATTTTATCCTTCAACACACAAACACCTTTGGAAAATATTCTTCAGTTTTCAGATTGTGAGCTAATAATGCCAAACAACCATGCATTTGGGAGGGGATCCATTTCATGGAATGTAGATTTCAATGAAGATGGTTTAAATAGGTTGTACTCTATCCATCTTTCTCTTGTTCTAATTAGCAACGTGTGAAGAATCCTGTGGAGGAAAAAACTTCTCATCAATAAAAAGAAAGATACCATATTATTTTGATCTGATTGGACACCTTGAAATGATAACCTAGGAAGAATAAACAAATGAACGGAGGAAATTTGTGCAGGGGACACAGAAACAGCTTCCAGAATAACTCTGGCTGAGCTGTGGCTTCCTGTGAACTGGCCTGGTCTGGTTTGAAAAGGTCATCTCATCTTGAAGAGCTTCATGCAGGGAGACAGAATGAGATTATTCTTTAGGGACAAGAAAATGGTGGATGGGTAGTGTAGAGCAGAGATGGTGAGGAGCCATATGTAGGGACAGTCAATAATGAATGAATGAATGAACCAAATATGGGTTGAGATTCTATGTGATAGACATTGTGTTAAGTACTGGATAATAATAGTTATCATTGATGGACTTTCACATGTGTTATGTGTTTGATTTCATTTAATTTTGACAACCCTACAAGATGGGTGTTATTTCTATTTTAAAGATGAATAAACTTAGCTCATTAGAAAGTCAGCCTAGTGAATCACTTTGACTGCCTTGTTCTCCACCATAACCTTGGCACACAATAGATAAATCATATCTGGATAGGTGAATGATGAATGATGCTTGGGGATCCAGAAAAAAATTGTTCTAGGTTGCTCAACCTGTGATAGAGACAGGATTTGAACTCAGCAGGGCTGATACCATTTTGGGATACTTTAGGTTCTACCATACTGGGTATTTTTAAATCTGTAGAGTCTTCCTGATAGCTCATGGGGTATTTACTGTTTGAGAATTAACTTGGCTTTTTAAACGAAAAGTTTTAAAAATTAATAGATTCGGTATACCCTACTTTAAAAAATGAAAATGGATCAGAGCTTATTAAAAGTTGATGGAGACCCCAGTAAGGGTGACAGAATCAGTCCCCACCTAAGTGTATTGAATTCTCCAGAGCTTGGGGGAGGAAATGTTCCATCAGAGGTCAGGTGTGAGGGAAGTAACAGGCTTTTCAGGGAAAGTTTAGAAAAGCTAAGGGAGAGTGGCCAATGACAGATTAAAAGAGGAGGCTTGGAAACAAAACAATAAAGCCGTAGGGCAAGTTAGAGTTATATACAGAAATCTTAATAATTAATAGCATTCTGTGATTCTGAAATATTGGTATGGAAGAGGAATAATTTTTGTGAAAGTAATTGTTTTTGGGAATTTAAATAATTTTAGGATGAGCATACAATATCCTTGCATAAAATCAGAAATAATTTCTGTGTTCTGTGGGTGAATGGATCATGAGATGTAAAGAATGCTTGACGTTTCATTGGACAGACCAGAAGTCCTGGCACTGAGAAAGACCTATGAAAATAGAATGGAGTACAATATTAACCTAAAATTGCCCCATCAGAAATGTTTGACAATGGCAATTTAAAAAAAAATTGGCATTGATGCTCTGAAAAATTGAATTTAAATTAATCTTTGCCAAAGAAATAGGAAACCAAGTATTTCATAAAAGCATACACACAAAAACAGTATTTGAAATAAATCTAGGTGCAATTTATACCTTAGACAGCAATATGTTTTGTTTTAATAGAAAGTTTCAAAAGGGAACAAATTCTTTTCTAAGAATCCATGCAGTTAGCTTGACAGTTGCAAGTTGGACTTCAGGCTTTTGCCATTAAAAAATAGTTTTTGTCATTTTCTTTGCTCTAAATTTTTACTGCTCAGTTATGTTTTCATTTGAAAATAAACATCGATTAGATTTATTTTATTCACCCTGAGTCTACTAGCTTTTTATACAAAAACTACAGGGGTCTCAGATCACATAAAATGGACAGAGTGGTAAAAGAGAAAGATCTTTAACTTAGAAGTATATACACTGGCTATAAAAATAAATACATTCTGTGCTATAAGACTTCTCTTAATGGTGTCAGTAAACCTGATCAATATCAACATTTTTCTTCTCATTTTTTTGGGAGCTTTCCTGGCTTGGAAAAATTTCTCTACAACATTGAGATTTGGTTGTCTAACATATAGATTAGTCTCTATGATTTTTTTCCCTCCTGTTCGTTCCATGGTATCAAATGGTAGGTGTGCAATTAATGGCTGTTGGATGAATGGATGAATGAATGAATGTCAGACACTGTGCTGAGAACAATAAGGGCTGTGATGTCAACCCTGCTCTTAAGAAGCTAATAGCCAAATGGGAGAAACATCTGTACGCAATGGTTATAAGTTGTTTTATGTTTATGAGATAATGGAGGGACACACAACTATGACTACTCAGGGAAATGAGCGATGCATTCTGACTGGCAAAGAAGGGAGCCTCATGGAGGAGGAAATATTTGAGACGGACCTTGAAATATGACTAAGATTTTGAACTTAGAAAAAGCATGAGAGAGATGAACATTTTAAGTATAGGGGACCCTGAAAAAAAATCACATAAGGCATGAATGCTCGAGGTAATCGCAGGTAATATGTTTAGTGTATGTGAGTCATTAAAATGTTTTTCACAGAGTCATTGACCAGTGGAACAGAACTGAGAACCCAGATATAAAACCATCCTCATATAGCCACCTAATCTTTGACAAAGCAGACAAAAACATACACTGGGGAAAAGAATCCTTATTCAATAAATGGTACTGGGAAAACTGGATAGCCACATGTAGAAGACTGAACGAGGATCCACACCTTTCACCTCTCACAAAAATCAACTCACGCTGAGGAGTGAAACTATTAGAATTCTAGAGGAAGATGTTGCAAATACTCTTCTAGACATTGGCCTAGGCAAAGAATTTATGAAGAAGACCCCAAAGGCAATCACAGCAACGACCAAAACAAATAAATGGGACCTGATCAAATTAAAAAGCTTCTGCACAGCCAAAGAAACTCTCACAAGAGCAAACAGACAACCTACAGAATGGGAGAAAATTTTTGCATGCTACAAATCCGATAAAGGGCTGATAACCAGAATCTACTTAAAACTCGGGAAAATCACAAGGAAAAAATCAAACAACCCTATCAAAAAGTGGGCAAAGGACATGAATAGAAACTTTTCAAAAGAAGACAGAATAATGGCCAAAAAACATATGAAAAAATGCTCAACATCTCTAATCATCAGAGAAATGCAAATTAAAACCACAATGAGATATCACTTATCTCCAGTGAGACTGGCCTTTATCAAAAAGTCCCAAAACAGTAAATGTTGGCGTGGATGAGGAGAGATAGGAACACTCATGCACTGTTGGTGGGACTGCAAACTAGTGCAACCTCTGTGGAAAGCAATATGGAGATACCTTAAAGAGATACAAGTAGAAGTACCATTCGATCCAGCAATCCCATTACTGGGCATCTACCCAAAAGAGCTCATGATACTGTATAAGAAAGACACCTGCACCCGAATGTTTATAGCAGCACAATTCACAATTGCAAAGATGTGGAAACAACCCAAGTGTCCATCGAAACATGAGTGGATTAATAAAATGTGGTATATGTATACCATGGAGTACTATTCAGCTTTAAGAAACCAGGGTGATATAGCACCTCTTGTATACTCCTGGATAGAGCTGGAACACATTCTACTAAGTGAGGTATCCCAAGAATGGAAAGACAAGCACCACATGTACTCACCATCGAATTGGTATTAACTGATAAACACATAAGTGCACATATAAGAATAACATCTATTGGGGAGGAGGGAAGGGGGAGGGGGGAGGAGGGAGGAGGGGATGGGTATATGCATACACAAAGAGTGCAATGCGCACCACCCGAAGGATGGACATATTTGAAACTCGGACTTAGCGGGGAGGGGAGGGCAAGGGCTACATACGTAACCTAAACATCTGTACCCCATAATATGCTGAAATAAAAAAAAAATGTTTTTCACTTATATAATTGGTACCCAAAGGGTTATTTATTTTTCTAGACTCAATGTTGAAGAGAGAGGAGGTCATGCTTTCTTAAATATAGAATGCTTTTCATATTCCACCAAATCTGATAGTTATTGCTTTACTTTTGATAGAATGTGGCTTCTTTTTCTAAAAAGTCAAAAGATTTGGTTGGTCTTCATAAAGACTGAAGTCAATATGAGAAATGATAATATTAATGGTGCAATATAATGTATTATATGGTAAAAAAAAACCCAAATATAGACATTACACAGATGGATAAATTTAAAGATATGATACAAAAATTCAAGAACATTTGGTCATCTTTTTGAGTCAAAATCTTTATGAATCATTTTGGAATTCTTTGTTTCTTCTGACACTTTTCTTCCACAATGCCGTTGAGACACCTTCATTCCTGCCCTGCATTCACTCTGCCACATCTGAGAAACACACCATTCTTCTTGGGAGACTGTACTCTTATAGCCCATCTCCCAGGGTAGCCACTTATATATAGTCTATGGCACTATATAGTTTCTGTTTAGAGATAAGTGCCTTTTAAGATTAAAAATGGAATATGGCTTTGATTTTTTAAAATAGCTAGTAGAAATATCAAAGAGTTGGCTTTATTTTTTGGAAGGAAGGATAAGTTAGCTCTTGTTTTGAATTCTTTACCAAACTTATCCTTTGAAAGTTCCCACCCAGCTAAATAAGAGTCAAATAAATGTATCTGGCTTGTTTCCTGGGGTGTTCAACAATGAGCCAGTCTTCTTCATATCTAAAGTATATTTCTAGAATGATTTATAAAAACTCAAACACGGGAACAGGTTTGCTGAAATTGCTAGACTAAAAGTATTTACACATTGTATATAGCTTATAAATAAAACAACAAGAAGGCATTCTGAGGGATTTAGGAAGGGAGCTAATTTTCGTTGTCTCCTTACTTTGTACCTAGACGTTAAGGGTAACAAATTACATTTAACCTTCTGAAGTAGGTTTTGTTATCTCCTTTTTTTTTTTTTATTTTATTT